>NW_012102033.1:194070-199780 GCF_000951045.1 Mandrillus leucophaeus
GCATAAACCCAGGAGGCGGAGCTTGCAGTGAGCTGAGATCCGGCCACTGCACTCCAGCCTGGGCGACAGAGCGAGACTCCATCTCAAAAAAAAAAAAAAAGTTGACTTGCATTCATTGTACTCACTGTTGGGTTCCTGAGTGTGTGAGTCTATGGGGTGATCCAGCGCTCAGCCTGGGCCTCAAGGGAGAGAGTACATGCCATGTCCGGGTCCTAGATGGGACTCAGCACTGGGGAGGATCAGATCAGCCTTCTCCTTGATGGGTCATGACGGAGGATTCTCAGAGGGGACAGGAAATGCTCTGGGGAAGGGCAAAGTGGACAGACCACCAAAGGCAAGCTCTGTGAGCTTCCAAGTTTCGACGAGGCATCAGGCCTGGAAGTGAGGGAGTTTGGGGTGGTGAGCAGGGAGGGTCAGATAGAGGGACAAAGAGAGAAATAGCAAGTTGGAGGTAGAGTCCTTCCATCGGGGTGAGTCAGGGAATGAGAAGATGAAGACTAGGATAGGCGGGTGTGGACACAACAGAGTCGAGGCTGGAGATGACATGGGAAGGACCTGAGTGGGGCTGGATAGTGGTCCCCCAAAGATGGTCACCCTCTAATTCCTGGAACCTGTAAGTATGCTGTCCAGGAAGGTCCAGTCCAATCACATGAGCCCTTCAAAGCAGAGGACTGTCTCAGCCAGAAGAGGAAGGTATACCAGAGATGGGACACAAGGGGAAGTCAGAGTCCCGCCATGACACTGGGCTGTGGCTCTGGGATGTCAGGTGCACCTACAGTAACCAGAGAGAGGCCTCTTGGAGCTAAGGGTTGGTGGCCCCCAGCTGACAGCCAGTGAGAACATGGGGACCTCAGTCCCACAAGCCCAGAATTCGATTCTGCTGAAAATCTGAATGAGCTTGAAAGAAGCTTCTTCCCAGAGCCTCCCAGTGAGAGCCCGGGTGGCTGACACCCTGTGAAACCCAGAGGTGAGGGCCGGTGGAGCCATCCTGGATTTCTGACCAGGATGATACGTGAAATAATGCATTTGTGTTGTTTTACGTTTCCAAGTTTGTGCCCATTTGTTATGGCAGTAACAGTACAGGGGCCACGTAAACAGACAGGACTGGAGTGAAAGAGTTGGGGGCCAGGCACAGTGGCTCAAGCCTGTAATTCCAGCACTTTGAGAGGCCGAGGTGAAGGGATCACTTGAGCCCAGGAGTTCAAGACGAGCCTGAGAGCCGGGCACGGTGGCTCAAGCCTGTAATCCCAGCACTTTGGGAGGCCGAGACGGGTGGATCACGAGGTCAGGAGATCGAGACCATCCTGGCTAATACTGTGAAACCCCGTCTCTACTAAAAAATACAAAAAAATAGCCGGGCGAGGTGGCGGGCGCCTGTAGTCCCAGCTACTCGGGAGGCTGAGGCAGGAGAATGGCGTAAACCTGGGAGGCGGAGCTTGCAGTGAGCTGAGATCCGGCCACTGCACTCCAGCCTGGGTGACAGAGCGAGACTCCGTCTCAAAAAAAAAAAAAAAAAAAAAAAGACGAGCCTGAGCAACATAGGGAGATCCCTACGTTAAATAATACAACAATTAGCTGGGCATGGTAGCGCATGCCTGTGGTCCCAGCTACTGAGAGAGGTTGAGGTGGGAGGATCGCCTGAGCCTGGGAGGTCGAGGCTGCAGTGAGCTGTGATTGCGCCACTGCACTCCAGCCTGGGTAACAGAGTGAGACCCTGTTTCTAAAAAAAAAAAAAAGTTAAGAGTTGGGAGTGCATACAGGGCTGGAGGTGACAGGGTTGGGTGCTGAGTGGACAGATGGAGCTAGAGCATAGACAATGCCTGAATGAGAAAATCAAGCCTGGTAGACTTAGGCAAGAGCTAGCACAGCCAGCTGTCATGCTCAGAGCTGGGACTGGGGGCCCTTGCCATGGTCTAGTTGGCAGGGGCTTGGGGATAAATGCTGAAAGGAGATGGTGGTGTTAGATGTAAGAAAGAAATTTATTTCCATATGGTGCTTGGGGCAGGGTCTGATGGGGGTACAGGCAGGTGCTCCCCGGTCCCCACCCCTACACCTGCCGGGAGGGCCTGAGGATGTACAGTAAGTGGGTCTTTCGGGGGGACAGCCTGGAGTGGGAGGAGCTCTCGGTCCCCTCTTCTAGGACATCCTCGTGGGTCCCCTTGCGGAGTCCATCCCGGATGGCCTGCAGGCGGTGTCGCTTCTCGCTGAGCCAGTGGCCACCCTCCAGGGCATCCTGGTGGGACCTCCGCCGTGGCAGCCTAATGATCCAGAAGGCCACCCGGGGATGGAGTTCTGCATGGAAGCTGTCCATGGCCTTCTGGTTGGGTACCAGGGCCTCCTTCTCCTCCATCCTGGGTACCTGGGGAGGAAGAACAAGGAGACCCTCTCATACTCCAAATAGCACCCCAGGATGGTCAGTCCCCACTAACCTATTCAGCCCACTTTGCAGATGACAGGATGCTTTGTGGGTTCAAAAGCCCTGTTTGAGGTTTACAAAGCACTTGGGTTTACACTTAAGGATTACAAATACTCTGAGGTTTGTAGAATGCTTTGGGATTGGAAAATTTGTTTGAGGGCTTTCAAAAGGGAGGTAATAGAGCACTTCAGGGATTATAATGCCTGTTGGGATTATAGAGCACTTTAGGATTAAATCCTCTCTGAGGTTTAGAGGGTAGCAGTTTGAAATGTACAAAGCACTTTGGGACTAAAAGCTCTTGGGTTTACTGAAGACTCATGACCATAAATGCATTGTGTGATCCTTCATTGATCATGAATCAAAAGCTTTCAAGGACAGCTTTGAGTCGAGGGAGAAAGTTTGAATATGGTCTGAGTGTCTATTCGGTCCTTGCAATTCAAAGGGTGGGCTGCTGTTGTGAGGTATGCAAATTAATAGGTCCCATCCCACCCAGACCTGCTGAGTCAGTCTGCCTTTTAGTAAGATGAGGTCTGAGAAGCCCTGCAGGAGATTGTTAGGTATTAAATTGTTTCCTTCTGGCCAGACGCAGTGGCTGGTGGCTCATGCCTATAATCCCAGCACTTTGCGAGGCTGAGGTGGGCAGATCACTTGAGGTCATGAGTTTGAGACCATCCTGGCCAACATGACGAAATCCTGTCTCTACTAAAAATATGAAAATGAGCTGGGTATGGTGGCACGCTCCTGTAATCCCAGCTACTCGGGAGGCTAAGGCAGGAGAATCACTTGAACCTGGGAGGCAAAGGCTGTAGTGAGTCAAGATCGTGCCATTGCACTCCAGCCTGGGCAACAGAGCAAGATCCAGAAACCATATTCTTTCCTCCCCAGATTCATATTTTGAAATCCTAACCTCTAATACATCAGAATGTGGCCTTATTTAGAACTAGGGTCATTGCAGATATAATTGGTGAAGATGAGGTCATTAGGTTGGGCCCTAATCCAACATGACTGGTGTTCTTTTTTTCTTTTTTTTTTTTTTTGAGATGGAGTCTCACTCTGTAGCCCAGGCGGGAGTGCAGTGGCACGATCTCAGCTCACTGCAGCCTCCGCCTCCTGGGTTCAAGCAATTCTCCCACCACAGCCTCCAGAATAGCTGGGATTACAGGGGCATGCCACCATGCCAGCTAATTTTTGCATTTTTAGTAGAGACAGGGTTTCACTATGTTGGTCAGGTTGGTCTCGACCTCCTGACCTCAGGTAATCCGCCCGCCAAGCCTCCCAAAGTGCTGGGATTACAGGTGTGAGCCATTGTGCTTGGCCTGTGACTGGTGGTGTTATGCTAAGGGAAAATTCGGACACAAATGCACACAGGAAGTACAGAAGATGGAGACGAAGGCAGAGATCAGGATGATGCTTTCATAACCAAAGAACACCAAAGGTGGCCAGCAAAGCACCAGATTGTCCTTCACAGCCTCAGAAGGAACCAGCCCTGCTGACATCCTGATCTTGAATATCCAGCCTCCAGAATTGTGAGACCATCAATTTCTGTTTGAGCCACCCATTTTGTGGTACTTTGTTACAGTAGCCCTAGCAAAGTAATATCACAGTAACAGTTGGATAGGCCAGACATGGTGGCTTATGCCTGTAATCACAGCACTTTGGGAGGCTGAGGCGGGTGGATCACTTGAGGTCAGGAGTTTGACACCAGCCTGGGCAATATGTTGAAACCCCATCTCTACTAAAAATACAAAAATTAGCCAGGTTTGGTGGTGTGTGCCTGTAATCCCAACTATTCGGAGGCTGAGGCGGGAGAATCTCTTGAATTTGGGAGGTGGAGGTTGCAGTGACCTGAGATTGTACCACTGCACTCCAGTCTGGGTGACAGAGTGAGACTCCACCTCCAAACAAACAAATAAACACCCAAAACAGTTTGATAGCCACATTTTCTTGGGTGTGAACATGGTACTGCGGGCCAGGTGCGTTGGCTCACGCCTGTAATCCCAGCACTTTGGGATGCCGAGATGGGTGGATCATCTGAGGTTGAGAGTTTGAGAACAGCCTGGCCAACATGGCAAAACCCCGTCTCTACTAAAAATACAAAAATTAGCCAGGAGCGGTAGCACACACCTTTAATCCCAGGTACTCAGGAGGCTAAGGCAGGAGAATCGCTTGACCCCAGGAGATGGAGGTTGTGGTGAGCCGAGATTGTGCCTGGGTAACAGAGTGAGACTTGATCTCAAAAAAAAAAAAAAGAGAGAAAAAAAGGAAACAAAATGGTAGTGTGGTCTTGTGGGAGAATATATCAGTCTCAGGAGTGTCTGCTGAAGTATTTATGGGTGAAGTGTCATAATGTCAGCCATTTACTGTCATATGGTTCAGAAATTAAAAAAAAAATACAAATAGATAAAATGTTAAGAAGCTACAATCTAGGCCGGGGGTTCTCAACCGAAGTTTGGAGAGATTTTTGGGTGTTACAACCGGTGCAGGTGAGGAGGCTACTTCTCTTTTTTTTTGGAGACAGAGCCTTGCACTGTCACCTGGCTGGAGTGTAATGGTACAATCTCGGCTTACTACAACCTCTGCCTCCCCGGTTCAAGCAATTCTTCTGCCTCAGCCTCTCGAGTAGCTGGGATTACAGGCGCCTGCCACCACGCCCAGCTAACTTTTTGTATTTGTATTTTTTATTTTTTTGAGACAGCGTTTCACTCTTGTCGCTCAGGCTGGAGTGCAATGGCACAATCCCCTCTCACTGCAACCTCTGCCTCCCAGGTTCAAGCATTTCTCCTACCTCAGTCTGCCAAGTAGCTGGGGTTAGAGTTGCCTGCTACCACGCCCTGCTAATTTTTTGTATTTTTGTAGAGTCAGGGTTTCACCATGTTGGCCAGGCTGGTCTCGACTTCCTGACCTCAGGTGATCCACCTGCCTTGGCCTGCCAAAGTGCTAGGATTACAGGTGTGAGCCACCATACCCAGCCTATTTATTTACTTATTTTTTGAGACAGAGTTTCGCTCTTGTTGCCCAGGTTGGAGTGCAATGGTGCTATCTTCACTCACTGTGACCTCCACCTCCTGGGTTCAAATGATTCTCCTGCTTCATCCTTCCGAGTAGCTGGGATTACAAGCACGCTCCACCACACCTGGCTAATTTTGTATTTTTAGTAGAGACAGGGTTTCTCCATGTTGGTCAGGCTCGTCTCAAACTCCTGCCCTCAGGTGATCCGCCCGCCTCGGCCTCCCAAAGTGCTGGAATTATAGGTATGAGCCACCGCTCCTGGCCATATTTGTATTTTTTTTTTTT
>NW_012102033.1:200145-216365 GCF_000951045.1 Mandrillus leucophaeus
TTCACCGTGTTAGCCAGGATGGTCTCGATCTCCTGACCTCGTGATCCGCCCGTCTCGGCATCCCAAAGTGCTGGGATTACGGGCTTGAGCCACCGCGCCCGGCCTAGCCTGGCTAATTTCTTTTGTATTTTTAGTAGAGACGGAATTTCACTGTGTTAGCCAGGATGGTCTCAAACTCCTGACCTCATGATCTGCCTGCCTCAACCTCCCAAACTGCTGGGATTACAGATATAAGCCACCTCGCCTGGCCCCATATTTTGTATTTTTAGTAGAGACAGGGTTTCACTGTGTTAGCCAGGCTGGTCTTGAACTCCTGACCTCATGATCCCCCTGTCTCTGCCTCCCAAAGTGCTGGGACTATGGTTGTGAGCCACCGTGCCCAGCAGAAGGCAACTTCTCTCTAGTGGGTATAGAGCCCAGGGATATTACCAAACATCCAACAGTGCACAGGACAGCTCCTACAACAAAGATTATCCAGCTTCACGTGCCAATGATGCCAACCTTGAGAAATTTTGGTTTATGGAAAAGAGACTATAGGGATATTTATTGTACTTTTTTTTTTTTTTTTTTTTTTAAAGACACATGCACATGTATGTTTATTGCAGCACCATTCACAATAGCAAAGACTTGGAACCAACCTAAATCTCCATCAGTGATAGACTGGATAAAGAAAATGTGGCACATATATACCATGGAATACTACTTGGCCACAGAAAAGAATGAGTTCATGTCCTTTGCAGGGACATCATTCTCAATAAACTAACACAAGAGTAGAAAACCAAACACTGCATGTTCTCACACACAAGTGGGAACTGAACAATAAGAACACATGGACACAGGAAGGGGAACATCACACACCAGGGCCTGTTGTGGGTGGGGGGCCAGGGGAGGAATAGCATCAGGAGAAACACCCAATGCAGGTGACAGGCTGATGGGTGCAGCAAAACACCATGGCACATGCACCTGTGCAACAAATCTGCACGTTCTGCACATGCACCCTAGAACCTAAAGTATAATAATTAAAAAAAAAACCCATAAAAATACTATGTCTTAATATAACTTACTGTACCACGGATTTGTTAGAAACTAAGGTAAGTCATTAAGAAAATGATACAGGCCAGGCGTGGTGGCTCATGCCTGTAATCCCAGCACTCTGGGAGCCCAAGGCGGGCGGATCACGAGGTCAGGAGATCGAGACCATCCTGGCTAACACAGTGAAACCCCGTCTACTAAAAAAGACAAAAAAATTAGCCGGGTGTGATGGTGGGCGCCTGAGTCCCAGCTACTTGGGAAGCTGAGGCAGGAGAATGGTGTGAACCCAGGAGGCAGAGCTTGCAGTGAGCTGAGATCGCGCCACTGCACTCCAGCCTGGGCAACAGAGCGAGACTCCGTCTTGATAAAAAAAAAATTCTCTTGCCTGTAATCCCAGCACTTTGGGAGGCCAAGGTGGGCGGATCACCCAAGGTCAGGAGTTCAAGACCAGCCCGGCCAACATGGCAAAACCTCTTCTCTACTAAAAATACAAAAAGCAAACAAAAGATACATTAGTCGGATGTTGTAGTGCGTGCCTGTTATCCTTGCTCCTTGGGAGGTTGGGGCAGGATAATTGCTTGAATCTGTGTTAGAATTAAAATGCTTATTTCTTGGTGTCGCAAGGAAAAATCAGCATTCAGACAAAAAGTTTTCTCAGCAAGGCAATTTTACTTTCTGCAGAAAGGGTGCTGCCCATCAGCAATCCTGCCGCAAGAGCACAATGAACAAAGAAAGGCAGGAATATTTGTCCCTTATGTGTTGGGTCCTTACTGCTATGTCCTGTCTCCATTGGTTGGAGCTGGATCTCACAGTCTAAGCTAAACCCAATTAGCTAACAACTTAAAAAACTTTCTTAAATAAGTAAAGGCAATGGAGAACAAAGGAAAAGAGGAAGTTGCTTGCGAAAAGACTTAGAGAAGTAATAACATTTCCTAATGAGGAAGGGGCATAAGCTGTGAGCCAGGACATGCATGAGCATGTCGAGACCAAATATCTTGGTTAAAGTACAAGGACACAGGCTGGGCGCAGTGGCTCACACCTGTAATCCCAGCACTGTGGGAGGCCGAGGTGGGCAGATCACGAGGTCAGGAGATCGAGACCATCCTGGCTAACA
Source organism: Mandrillus leucophaeus (assembly GCF_000951045.1). Taxonomy (NCBI): domain Eukaryota; kingdom Metazoa; phylum Chordata; class Mammalia; order Primates; family Cercopithecidae; genus Mandrillus; species Mandrillus leucophaeus. The sequence goes on from NW_012102033.1 coordinate 202,292, forward strand.
AGGTGAAACCCTGTCTCTACTAAAAATACAAAAAAAAAAATTAGCCGGGCGTGGTGGCGGACGCCTGTAGTCCCAGCTACTAGGGAGACTGAGGCAGAATGGTATGAACCTGGGAGGCGGAGCTTGCAGTGAGCTGAGATGGCGCCACTGCACTCCAGCCTGGGGACAGAGCAAGACTCCGTCTCAAAAAAAAAAAAAAAGCACAAGGACACAGAATGTACTTATTTCCTTATATCTAACAACTACATAAGATACAGTTTAAGAAAGCATTATTAACACAAAGCAAAGAGGCTTAAAAAAAGTTAGTTTTAAAAAAACTATTATCTCTAACACTTATGATTTATTATTTAATAAAAAAAAAAACTTTACAGAGAAACTTTTTACTTTCCACAACCTGGAAAGTGGAGGTTGCTGTGAGCCAAGATGGCACCACTACATTCCAGCCTGGGTGACACAGGGTGACTCATTTCCAAAATAATAAAATATGTTTAAAAAAAAAAAACTTTTCTGTAGGCTTGAAATTTTATTTATTGATTGATTGATTGAGACAGAGTCTCACTCTGTTGCCCAGGCTAGAGTGCAGTGGCATGATCTGGGCCCACTTTAGCCTCAACCTCCTGGTCTCAAGCAATCCTCCCACCTCAGGCTCCTGGGTAGCTGGAACCACAGCACGCACCACCACACCTGGCTGCTTTTTTGATTTTTTTTTTTTTTTTTTTGGAGACAGAGTCTTACTCTGTCCCCCAGGCTGGAGTGCAGTGGCATGATCTTGGCTCACTGCAACCTCTGCCTCCCGGGTTCAAGAAATTCTTCTGCTTCAGCCTTCAAAGTAGCTGGGACTACAGGTGCAGGCCACCATGCCCGGCTAATTTTTCGTATTTTAGTAGAGACAGGGTTTCACTGTGTTGCCCAGGCTGTTCTCGAACTCCTGAGCTCAGGCAATCTGCCTGCCTCAGCTTCCCAAAGTGCTAGGATTACAGGCATGAGCCAGAGTGCCTGGCCTACTTTTTAAAAATTTTTGTAGAGATGAGGACTTGCTGTATTGCCCAGGGTGATCCCAAACTCCTGGGCTCAAGTCATCCTTCTGCCTCAGCCTCCCAAAGTTCTGGGATTACAGGTGTAAGCCACTGCGTCTGGCCTGAAATTTTTAAAATAAAATTTTAAATAAACATTTTAAAAATGAAGATACTGCATGGGTGTACATGGGTATCATATGGATTTATCAAGCTCTTTGGGTTTCTTAAAACTTTTCAGGATTAAGAATACCCTGATTTTGCAAAGCACTTCATGATTACAATCACTTGTAGAAGTTTACCAAAGGTGGCCGGGCATGGTGGCTCACACTTGTAATCCCAGCACCTTGGGAGGCCGACGCAGTTGGATCATCTGAGGTCAGGAGTTCGAGACCAGCCTGGCCAACATGATGAAACCCTGTCTCTCTAAAAATAGAAAAGTTAGGCATGGTGGCAGGTGCCTGTAATCCCAGCTACACAAGAGGCTGAGGCAGGAGAATCGCTTGAACCTGGGAGGTGGAGGTTGTAGTGAGCCAAGATCGCGCCATTGCACTCCAGCCTGGGGGACAAGAGTGAGACTTCGTCTCCAAAAAAGAAAAAAAGAAAAATTTACCAAAGGTGAAATACACAAAGCATTTAGCATTCATAAAGCTCTTCAGTATTAAAAATGACATACTGGGCCAGGCGCAGTGACTCATGCCTATAATCACAGAACTTTGGGAGGCCGAGGCAGGAAGATCACCTGAGGTCAGGAGTTCAAGACCAGCCTGGTCAACATGGTGAAACCCCGTCTACACTAAAAATACAAAAATTAGCCAGACGCGGTAGTGTGTACCTGTAGTCCCAGCTACTTGGGAGGCTAAGTCTGGAGAATCACTTGAACCTCAGTGGCAGAGGTTGCAGTGAGCTGAGATTGTGCCATTGCACTGTAGCCTGGGTGACAGGGTGAAACTCCATCTCAAAAAAAAAAAAAAAAATCACATTTTGGGCTGGGTGTGGTGGCTCATGCCTGTAATCCTAGCACTTTGGGAGGCAGAGGTGGGCGGATTGCCTGAGCTCAGGAGTTTGAGACCAGCCTGGGAAACATGGTGAAACCCCGTCTCTACTAAAAATACAAAAATTAGCTGGGTGTGGTGGTCTGTGCCTATAGTCCCAGCTATTCAGGAGGCTGAGGTAGAAGGATCATTTTAATCTGGGAGGTGGAGGTTGCAGTGAGCTGAGATTGTGCCACTGCACTCCAGCATGGGTGACACAGCGAGACTCCATTCTCAAAAAACAAAACAAAACAACAACAAAAAACATTTTGGAGTTTATAACGGAGATGTTTACCAACCACTTTGGGATAGATTGAAAAATACTCTGAAGTTTGCAGAGCACTTACTTTGAGACAAAAACACACTTTGGGGTGTATGAGGGTGAAGCTTTCCAAGCACTTAGAATTAAAAACCCTTCTTGGTTTATAAGACATTTTGGTGCTCATAGAAACACTTTGATTGACTATTATGTAGTTAAAAAAAAAAAAAAAAGAAAACCACTTTGACACTCACAAAGCCCTCTACGGTCTACCAAACCCTTGGGGATGTATTCTGAGGTCAAAAAATCTCATTTCTGACAGTTGGATTGCCCAGCTTGAGAGACGGCAAACCAGGCTCAGAAGGAGGAAGTTCCACACGGAGGAGTAGGAGGGTCACTTCTTCTTGTCCTCCTAAACTACAGAAAATGTTAGGGCCTCGCCAGGCACGGTGGCTCATGCCTATAATCCCAGCACTTTGGAAGGCCAAGGTGGGCAGATCACTTGAGGTCAGGAGTTGGAGACCAGCCTGACCAACGTGCAGAAACCCTATTTCTACTAAAAAATATACTAAAAATTAGCCAGGCGTGGTGGCGGGCGCCTGTAATTCCAGCTACTAGGGAGCTTGAGGCAGGAGAATTACTTGAACTCGGGAGGCAGAGGTTGCAGTGAGCTGAGATCGTGCCACTGCACTCCAGCCTGGGCAACAGAGTGAGACTCTGCTTTAAAAAAGAAAAAAAAAAAAAGGGAAAATGTTTGGGCCTGACACTTTGACGGCGGGGCATGTCCTAACCTTCAAGTCACCCTCGAAGCTCCCCTCTGCTGGTTGGATGGATGCCACCATATTCTCAGAGATCAGCACCTCTCCTGTCTTGTTGTCGGTCATCTGTGAGGATCCGATGAGAGAGTGAGAGCAAACCTGCTTTCCTCCTCTGCCCTCCTTCCCTCCCAACAGATACTGCAGCACAAGGGATGGAGGGATGGAGGGATCCCACGGGGACTCCAGGAAGGGCTTCCCTGCATAGGCACCTTGTCGATCTGGAGGTGGCTGGAGAGGGTGTTGTTCCCCAGCTGGTGCTCCTGGTTCTCCTCTTTGTGGTAGTTCCTAGGGAGGCCCCGGAAGTCCATGGGGGCAGAGAAGAAACTGTCTATGCCCCGAAGCAGGTTACCCTGGGGCCAGAGGAGGGACTGGTGAGCTGCTGGACCTCACATCTCCCCAGTACAGCCCCTTCTGCAGCCTTGCTAGGATGCTCCCGAGGCCTGGCCCCAAGTCCCTCCCATCCCCTTTACTTTCTGCCCTCTGATACTTAGGGCCTAACCTCCGGCCTCCATCTGCCATCAATTCTGTCTCTATTCTCAGTCCCATTGCCTTACTATCCCTGTTCCTCTTCTGTCCCCATCCCCCTCTCCTCCTGTCTCTTTCCCCAGTCTCTTGTCTCTGTCCCATCTCCCTCTCTCTTTGCCTGTTACCTTTCCTCTCTTATTTATGCACGTATATCTTTATTTATTTAGAGACAGGGTCTCCCTGTTATGTCATCCAGGCTAGAGTGCAGTGGTGCGATCATGGCTTACTGCAGCCTCGACCTGGGCTCAAGGGATCCTTCTGCCTTAGCCTTCCAAGCAACTGGGATTACAGGCGCATGCACCTGCAACTATTTTTCATATTTTTTTGTACAGATGAGGGTCTCACTATGTTGCCCAGTCTGGTCTCCAACTACTGGGCTCAAATGATCCTTCTGCCTCAGCCTCCCAAAGTGCTGCGATTATAGCCTGGGCCCAGCCCCTTCCCTCTTCCTATCTCTTGGTCTCCCTGTTGCCCTCTCTCTCTGTCCCTTTGACTCTCATCCTGCCTGTCCCCCTGCCTGGCCCTGAACCATCTCCCACTCTGCGTCCCTGAACCTCTTCTCAGTACTTCTTTCCCCATCCCTCCGCTATCACTTACTTTCAGGAAAAGTCGGCTGAAGCCTTGGAGTAGGCTCTGGAGGCCTGTAAGACCCAAGGAGCTCTCTTGGGCATCAGCATCGTGGATAGGGGCTGCAGTGGAGGGGGTCACCAGGGCAGAGAGGAGCAGCAGCAGGACCAGCCGATGCCGCATTGTGGGGGCAGGCGGGGAGGCTGTGGCAAGGGTCGGGGTCAGAGCCCCGGGCAGTGGCCACGCCCCCACCCAAGACGCCCCTCTCCAGCACCTTGCCCGGGCTGCCTCCCCAGTTAAGGCAACTCTCACACCGCGCTCATTTCCCCCACTGCTTCTTTCTTCTACTCCCACACCCTCCACCTTGCCAGGCCCCCTCTTCTCCCAGGTCCGGCTCTTCTGGGTTCTGTCTCATATACTTTTTTTTTTTGAGACCGAGACTCTGTCGTCCAGGCTGGAGTACAGTGGCACAATCACGGTTCACTGCGGCCTCGACCTCCCTGGGCTCAGGTGATTCTCCCACCTCAGCCCCCCGAAGTAGCTGGGACCACAGGCGCGCACAACCACGCCCGGCTAATTTTTGTATTTTTTGTAGAGACGGGGTTTCGACACATTGCCCAGGCTGGTCTCGAATTCCTTAAGTGATCCGACCACCTGGGCCTCCCAAAGTGTTGGGATTACAGGCGTAAGCCACAGCACCCGGCCTCATCCAATGGTCTTTTCCTCACTTTCGCTCACATTCACGACCAGATCTCAATCCTCACCTTCTCCCATACCCCGCCCCTTCTTCTGGGCTCCGTCTTTATGCTAGACCACAGCCCGGTCACCGGACTCCCGGATTCCGGCCGCCCACGGACTGTTAAACCCGAACAGTTATGGTCTCGAGCCCAGGTCTGGTCCAGAGCGTTGGTTGCGCTACGCGAGCCGTAGCCACGCCCCTATTGTCTGACCACGCTCCAAACTTGCCGGCCTCACCCAGGAGCCCCGGCCTCTATTCCATGACCACGCCCCTGATGACAGAGCCACGCCCCATCCTTCGTTCACCACACCTCTTAAGCCAGAGCGGTGAGTTCATTCCCTGGCCACGCCCACGCCACCAGACCACGCCCCTGTCAGTTGACCTCAGTCCTGGAGACCAAGTCCTGGAGGTGTTCCCTGCGGCCCTCGTTTCGGAGTCCCTCCCTATCTCAGATGGCCACGCCTCTTGGCTGAAAGCCACGCCTCTGCACTGGGCCACTCCCCTGCGTCCCAGATCTTGCCCTCAGCACCCCGAGTTCCAGTCCTAGGCTCCTCTTACTGGAGACACCGGAGTACGAGCAGCCCTTTTAATTCTCACTCTAATTGTGTATCTGTCTCGGAACCTTTTCTCCGTGTCCCTTCTGGTTTTCCCGCTCCAGTTCCACTAAAAAGTCGCGTTCTCTCCGGAAACCCTAAATCCAGCCGTATATTTCATCTGCCAAGGAATCCGGAATCAAACTTCCCTTTTCCATGAGGACCTCAGGTCCGGACTCCAGCCCCCTCTAGTCCCGTAATTTTGAACATCCAGCCCTTCACTCTTAAGAGACCGGGCCCTAAGTCATCTCTCAGGCACCAAAGCGCTCTTCCCTGTCCTGGGACAGCCGCCAGCCGTCTCCAGTGCACTAGAGCCTGTAGATGAGGAATCTGCACCTACGTGGGCCTCCAATAAACTCCCGATGGTCCTACCCTCAACTCTTAACTCTTCACAAGGAAACCATGTTGTCATAGGAATCAGTCAAAACTCATCCCCAGACCCCAATCCTCAAAACAACAACAACACACACAAAAAAAAACCCTTAGGGCCGAACAGTAAAGATTCTTTGTATTCGTATCACTTCCACACCCCCAATACGCAAACAACAGAGGGTAGCCGGGATTCCAGGTGCCCAGCCCAGTCCTCTCTCAGACCTAGGAGCCCATATCTCCAGCCCCTTCCTCTCCCAGATCCAGGAGTCCCAGCACCCAGCCTCTCCTCCCTCAGACCAGGGGTTCCTGGCTCCTATCAGCCTTTTCCCTCTGACCTGGAGTCCGAACCCTCAAACCCCCTCCTTTCTCAAGCATCCAAGTCCTGAGTTCCTACCAGCCCCGAGATAGGCTAATCTCTCCCAAAGCAAAAATCCTCCCCCAAACTGTCACCGTCGGATCCCCCTTCCCGCTGTCCGCCGGCCGGACCCGCCCCCCCTCCGGTCCCTCCCACTTTTCCCAAACAAAGCTCCCGGCAACTTTCTCCCTCGCAGCGCCCCGCCCGCCCGCGGCTCCCCAGCCCCAGGCCGGGAGGTAGGAAGGCGCCGGCGGGAGTCGGGGATCCTGCTTTGGGGTGTGTGAGTTGGGGTGGGGAGTTGCTGGTTAGGAGGTGAGGCGTGCGTTTGCGGGACCGTCTCTGAATGGTTCGCAGTCTTCTTTTGCCCGGGGGCCCGAATTTGTGCCCGTGACCGAGCCTCAGTGAGGAGTGGGAACTCTGGCGGAGTTAGGGTGCCTGCGGCTGGGTCTGAGTTTGGGCGTGCGCGCAGTAGCGGGTGCGGGCCAAGGGCGCTGGCGGGGTGTGGGGCGTGCGAGTGTCTGCGGCGGTGTCACTTTGGAGTGAGAAGGACTCCGTGTGTAATCTGGGGGGCATTTGGTCCTTCTTACGGAGAAGGGGGGGCCTCTGGCGTGGCCGAGGTGAGGTTACCGGGCTTTCTGGATCTTAAGCCTTGCCTCTTTGGAGGTTTAGGGTCTGGGGCGGGAAATTAGGGGGACCTTTCTTACCCGACTCCACCGTCCCTTTGTCTGGCCACATGGGGGAGGGCTGGGCTGGGATTTTGGCCTACGGGGGTCCTGAACGCCGCAGCGCCACTGGGCTTGGCCCGGGGTCTTTGTCTGCTAGGGTCCGCGGGAGGAGGGGAATAGGGGCCTGGACTCTGGGGTCCTGGGAAAGCTGTGGAGGATATGGAGCCTCCATGGAGGCGGGATCTGACTGTATTGGAAAAAGTTTTCCCTGTTCCCGGCCTCCGGAAAGTCGCTGGGAACTTGAGTTGGATCAGAGCCCACGGCGCACGGGGGAGGGGAGGGGCGGGGCCCGGTGCCGGAGGGGAGTCGCCCTGGCCGGCAAGCCCCTCCCCTGATGGGGGGTTGTGGGAAGCTGGGGGAGGGGACGCCTGGGCCCTTTGTTCTGGCTCTCCGGATGGCAGGGCGCCCCAGTCCCCCAGCCTGTGGTTCTGTGTGTCTCTCCTGGTCTCGGCCTCAGCTGCTGCCCTGAGTCTCTGTCCCTACCTTCTCTAGGTCTCCGTCTCCCTCTTTCTGGGTCTCTGCTGCCCTCTCTCTGGGGCTCTGGCCCCCTCTCTCTCTGGGTCTCTGTCCCTCTCTCTCTGGGTCTCTGTCTCCCTCTTTCTCTGTGTCCCTGGCCCGCTCTCTCTAGTCCTTGTCCCCCTCTCCCTGGTCTCTGTCCCCTTCTTTCTGGTCTCTGTCTCTCCCTCTCCCTGGGTCTCTGTCCCTCTCTCTGGGTCTCTGTCCCCCCCCCCCGTCTCTGTCCCCCCTCCCTCTGGTCTCTGTCTCCCCCCACTGGGTCTCTGTCCCCCTCTCTCTCTAGGTCTCTGTCCCCCCCCTCGCTGATCTCTGTCCCCCTCTGTCTCTGGGTCTCTGTCTCCCCCCACTGGGTCTCTGTCCCCCTCTCTCTCTGGTCTCTGTCCCCCTCTCTCTCTGGGTCTCTGTCTCCCCCCCTTGCTGGTCTCTGTCCCCACCCCCTCTCTGGGTCTCTGTCCCCTTCTCTCTCTGAGTCTCTGTTCCCGTCTCTCTAGACCTCCCCTCAGTCTTATTTGGCCCCTCTTCTTTTCTGGCAGCTGCTGCTCACATCCTAGCACCTGTTCTTGGGGTGGGACTGGGAAAGTTTCACCCACACCTTCCGTCCCCACCACTAGCTTTTGCCTCCTGTCTTCTTTAAAACCCATAATTCATACCCGAACCTTTAGCCCTCATGGCCCTCGGCATTACTCTGGGGTAATCACTCTGGGGTAATCATTGTGACTTCATCATAATTGAGTTCCTCTGGAAACTCTTGAGAACACTCCCATCCTCAGCTTTCCCAGAAACCCAGCTCCTTCTCCTCCCTCAGACTCAGGAGCCCAGGCCCCAGCACCCCCTCCCTCAGACCCAGGAGTCCAGGCCCCAGATCCTCCTCCCTCAGACCCAGGAGTCCCCCCCAGCTCCTCCTCCCTCAGGCCCAGGAGTCCAGGTCCCCAGCCCTCTCCTCCCTCAGACCCAGGAGACCAGGCCCCTGGCCCCTCCTCCCTCAGACCCAGTGGTCCAGAGTCCCAGCCCTCTCAGCTTCAGGTCCCTTGAGGGTGGGGTTTGGGGGAAGCTTGCTGAGTTCTGTGTTCCTCCAGGCCCAGATGGGGGAACCCCGGGCTGGGGCTGCCCTGGACGATGGCAGCGGCTGGACGGGCAGTGAGGAAGGCAGTGAGGAGGGTACCGGCGGCAGTGAGGGGGCTGGGGGTGACGGGGGCCCGGATGCAGAGGGGGTGTGGAGCCCAGACATTGAGCAGAGCTTCCAGGAGGCCCTGGCCATCTATCCACCCTGCGGCCGCCGGAAAATTATTTTGTCCGATGAAGGCAAGATGTATGGTGAGTCTACTTCTGTCTTTTGCCCTGGCCCCCACTGATGAATAATGACAGTAACAAGATTTATGGAGCACTCAGAAGTAGGAGCTAGCATCACCATTTGCACAGATGAGGAAACTGAGGCACAGCTGGGTTAAGTGATTTGCTTATAGTTGCACAGAGCTGGGTCCGATGAGCTGAGATTTGAACCCAAGCAGTCTGGCTTCCGTGTAGCTGAGGGGACCGGCAGCCCAGTTGCTGCAGACCTTTGGGGACTCTTGCTGCTTTCTTCTTTCCTGGTGTCCCTGCCGTGGGGAAGTTCTGCTGAAAGTCTAACTAACTCTATTCCGTCTTTGAATCTTCAGGTCGGAATGAACTGATCGCCCGCTACATCAAGCTGAGAACAGGGAAGACCCGAACTCGAAAACAGGTCTCGGAACGGACTTGTGGGCTTCTGTCTGGGATGGGCTGGTCTTCTCAGGGTCATCCTCATATGGGCAGGTTCAGGTTCAAGGAAGAAGCTGCTTCCTGTGTGTTCATCTGTCTTCTCGGCGTGTGTGTTAGTCCGTTTGTGTTGCTGTAAAGAATTACCCAAGGCTGGGTTATCTATTTATTTGTTTATTTTTTGAAATGGAGTCTAGCTCTGTTGCCCAGGCTGGAGTGCAGTGGCCAGATCTTGTCTCACTGCAACCTCTGCCTCCTGGATTCAAGCAATTCTCCTGTCTCAGCCTCCTGAGTAGCAGGGATTACAGGCATGCACTACCATGCCCGGGTAATTTTGTATTTTTAGTAGAGATGGAGTTTCACCATGTTGTCCAGGCTGGTCTCAAACTTCTGACCTCAGGTGATCCACTCACCTCGGCCTCCCAAAGTGCTGGGATTGCTGGAATTACAGGCGTGAGCTACCGCACCTGGCAAGACTGGATAATTGATAAAGAAAAGAGCTTTAGGCTGGGCCAGGGGCTCATGCCTGTAATCCCAGCACTTCAGGTGAGTGGATCAGGAGGTCAGGAGATCGAGACCATCCTGACCAACATGGTGAAACTCATCTCTACTAAAAATACAAAAATTAGCTGGGAGTGGCAATGTATGCCTGTAATCCCAGCTACTCGGGAGGCTGAGGCAGGAGAATTGCTTGAACCCGAGAGGTGGAGGTTACAGTGAGCCGAGATTGTGCCGCTGCACTCCAGCCTGGCGACAGAGCGAGACTCCGCCTCAAAAAAAAAAAAAAAAAAAAAAAAGACAGAAAGAAAGAAAAGGCTTTATTTTGGAAACAAAAGAGAGGAACTCTGTTTCAAAAAAAAAAAAAAAAAAGAAAGACAGAAAGAAAGAAAAGGCTTTATTTTGGCTCACAGTTATGCAGGCTGTCCAGGAAGCATGGAGCTGGCATCTGCTCCTGGTGAGGCCTCAGGAAGCCTCCAATCATGGAGGAAAGGGTAGTGGGAGCAGGCCTGGCACATGGAGAGTGGGAGCAAGAGAAGAAAGACAAAGGTCTCAGACTCTTTTTAAACACCCAGATCTTTTTGTTGTTTTTTTCTTTGGAGATGGGGTCTCGCTCTGTCGCCCAGGCTAGAGTGCAGTGGCACGATCTCGGCTCACTGCAACCTCCCCTTCCCGAGATCAAGCGAATCTCCTGCCTCAGCCTCCTGAATAGCTGGGATTATAAGCCCACGCCACCATGCCCAGCTAATTTTTGTATTTTTAGTAGAGATGGGGTTTCACCATGTTGGTCAGACTGGTTTCGAACTCCTGACCTCAGGTGATCCACCTGCCTTGGCCTCCCAAAGTGCTGGGATTACAGTCGTGGGCCACTGCGCCTGGCCAGTTTTTGTTGTTTTTGAGACAAAGGTCTCACTGTCTCCCAAGCTGGAGTACAGTTCCATGATCTCAGCTCACTGCAGCCTCCGCCTTCTGGGTTCAAGTGATTCTCCTGCCTCAGCCTCCCAAGTATCTGGGATTACAAGCACGCGCCTCCACATCTGGCAAATTTTTATTTTTTTTTGTTTTTGTTTGAGAGAGAGTTTTGCTCTTGTCGCCCAGGCTGGAGTGCAGTGGCGAGATCTTGACTCACTGCAAGCTCCACCTCCCGGGTTCAAGCGATTCTCTTGCTTTAGCCTCCCAAGTACCTGGGATTACAGGCGTACCTCACCACGCCTGGCTAATTTTTTGTATGTTTAGTTAGTAGAGGTAGGGTATTGCCATGTTGGGCAGGCCGGTCTTGAACTCCTGACCTCAGGTGATCCGCCTGCCTTGGCCTCTCAAAGTGCTGGGATTACAGGCGTGAGCCACTGTGCCTGGCCCTAATTTTTGTGTTTTTAGCAGAGACAAGGTTTCACCATGTTGGCCAGGCTGGTCTTGAACTCCTGACGTCCAGTAATCCGCCCATCTAGGCCTCCCAAAATGTTGTGATTACAGGTGTGAGCCACTACGCCTGGCCTAAACAACCAGATCTTGCATGAACTGAGTGAGAAGTCACTCATTATCAAGGAGATGGTGCAAAGCTATTCATGAGGCGTTCGCCTCCATGATCCAATACCTCCCACCAGGCCTCACCTCCAACACTGGAGATGGCACTTCAACATGAGATCTGGAAGGGACAAATGTCTGAACTGTATCAGCACATCTGTTCATGTGCTCTCGCTGTGCCTATTTGGGGATAGTTTTTCTAGCGGTTGTGTTAGACCCAGGGGAGCCACAGACAGCATGATGGAGGGGAAGGAGGCCTGGATGGGATGGGTCCCGGGAGGATCCGTGGTGTCTGAGAGCTTCTTTATGGACATTTGTGTTTGGGTGCTCCTGAGACGGCTCTCATCTTCAGTGCGTTTGTCACCTTTCATGTTCCAGCAGCTCAGTGAGGCACCTGGAGGGAGAGAAGGGGTAGTGAACATAGGGGCGGTGGCTGTGGCCTGAATCTGCTTCTCCATTGATCCTTCCAGGTTTCTAGTCACATCCAGGTTTTGGCCCGAAGGAAATCGAGGGAAATCCAGTCCAAGTTGAAGGTAGGAACCAAAGCAGACATCCTGAGAGGGGGACAGAGACTGGGGGTGGGGGACCAAGACCCAGAAAGAGAGGGACAGAGACTGGGGGTGGGAGACAGAGACTTAGAGGGGGAGGACCGAGAGCCAGAGAGAAAGGGACAGAGACCCAGGGAGAGGGGGACAGAGACTTGGGGGAGGGGACCGAGACCCAGAGAAAGAGGGACAGAAACCCAGAGACAGAGGGGGACAGAGACCTCAGGTGAGGGACCTCTGTGGACAGGGTGGGGGGTACAGTCATCCAGGTGGGGAGTCAGTGGCCCATAAAGGGAGATGCCTAGGGATGGTGGTGTGGTTGCTGAGACCCTAGGCAGGGAGCGATAGCATGGAGAGGGCTGAAGGTTTTTGCTCAGGGCAGTGGGAAGGATGAGCCATCGGTCCCCTCCCTTGACCACTGTTCCTGTCCCCCTCGCTTCCCTCTGCTCCTGTCCCTCCTTTCCCTCTTCCTGGTGGTCTCATTTCTTCCCCAGTCTTGTGCTGTGAAAGCCTCCTCTTCATCTCCGCTGGTTGGTTTTCCTATTTCCTGGCCTTCGTGTGATCTGCCTACTCTTTGTGCCCAGAAATCTTCATTCCCTGGTGGAAATTCCTCATTCATTTCCTTTTCCTCATCCTTTGGATTTCCTGGTTCCTCTTGGCCAGAGACCCTCATTTTCTCCTCCTTCTGGGTGTGCGGGGTTTTTCTGTCTCTTTTTCTGGACTTGGGGACAGTCGCTTCCTGTTTTTGTTTTTTGTTTTTTTGTATCTAGCAACTTTCCCTTTCTTTCTCTCTAGGTCTGAAACCCTTCCCTTCCGGTCTGTTCTCGACCTTCTCTGTTCCCTGTCTGTTCTGTCTGGATTAGGAAACATTCACCTCGTCTTCCCGCTGGCTCTGAAATTCTCATTTCCTGTCTCCTGGACATCTGGGAACCTTCTGGCTTTCCTTGTTCTAGAAACCCCCATCACTGTCTTTCTGGGCAGGGAGCCCCTTTTCCCCTCCAGGGCTGGCCACTTCCACTTCCTGTTCTGCATCCATCCCTTGGCACTGCTCAGCTCAGGGTGGCGGGGTTGTGCGGGCGGGTAGGGCAGGGAGGTGGGGGAGTCCGGGCCGCACTTCCTAAGTCATGTTTTCTTTCCTCCTTTGGCACCCTCCCCCACCCCCACGGGCAGGCCCTGAATGTGGTAAGTCCCCTTGCCCATCCTCCCACCCACGCTCACTCCAGACTAGTGCCCGGTCCCTGAGGAGGGGCAGAGGGCTGTGGTGAGAGGTTCAACCCTCCCCCAACCCAACCCTTTGCTGTTTTATTTTCCATTTTTTCTTTTTCTTGGAGACAGGGTCTGGCTCTGTCGCCCAAGCTGGAATGCAGGGGTGCGATCTCCACTCACTGCAACCTCTGCCTCCTGGGTTCCAGTGATTCTTGTGCCCCAGCTTCCCTAGAAGCTGGGATTATGGGTGTGCGCCACCACACCTGGCTAATTTTTGTATTTTTAGTAGAGACAGGGTTTCACCATGTTGGCCAGCCTGATACTGAACTCCTGACCTCAAGTGATCTGTCCGCCTCAGGCTACCAGAGTGCTGGGATTACAGGCGTGTGCCACCACGCCCGGCCACCAACCCTTTGCCTTGACTCCCCACCTCTGTACCTCCCCATCTTTGCCCCACCCTGGCACCACCCCCCTCTTGCCATGTTGACTGGGATGCTGCTGTCACATGAACTTCCGCCTCCTCCTCTAGGACCAGGTTTCCAAAGACAAGGCTTTCCAGACAATGGCGACCATGTCCTCTGCCCAGCTCATCTCCGCGCCTTCCCTGCAGGCCAAACTGGGTCCCACCGGTCCTCAGGTGGTCCAGGTTGGGGATTGTGGGACTTGGGGGCAAAGGGGGATGGATGGGGCTGCAACTGTCCACAGGGGACTGACCAGCCATTTTTCTTTGTGTCCTATCCAGGCCTCTGAGCTTTTCCAGTTTTGGTCTGGGGGATCTGGGCCCCCCTGGAATGTTCCAGAGTGAGTACTATGTGTCCTGGCTCAGCACCTGCCCCCCGCCCTCACACCCCCACAGAGACCTTTCTCACTCCACCTTCTAGCTCCCATCTCCCCTCTTTTATTTATTTATTTATTTATTTATTTATTTATTGACACGGAGTCTTCCTCTGTCGCCCAGGCTGGAGTACAGTGGTATAATCTCGGCTCACTGCAACCTCTGCCTCCTGGGTTCAAGCAGTTCTTCTGCCTCAGCCTCCTGAGTAGCTGGGAC
>NW_012102033.1:217080-219211 GCF_000951045.1 Mandrillus leucophaeus
TTTTTTATACAGGATATTCCTCTGTTGCCCAGGCTGGGGTGTGGTGGCACAATCGTGACTCACTGCAGCCTCAGCCTCCTAGGTTCAAGCAATCCTCCTGCCTCAGCCTCCTGACTAGCTGAGACTACAGGCGTGTGCCACCACGCCTGGCTAATTTTTTGATTTTTTGTAGAGACGGTGGTCTTGCTGTGTTGCCCAGGCTGGTCTCGAACTCCTGGGCTCAAGTGATCCCACTCCCTGGACCTCCCAAAGTGCTGGGATTACAGGCGTGAGCCACTGTGGCGGGCTGGGGGTGCATTTTTCAGCCCAGAGAAGAACCGATGGATCCAGGCTAGGCATTGATTGGCTAGTGTGGCTGCAGGACGGTGAGGCAGGAGTGTTGACAGTATTGCCAGAGAAAGAGTACAGTGAGGGCCGGGTGCAGTGGCTCACGCCTGTAATCCCAGCACTTTGGGAGGCTGAGGCGGGTGGATCACGAGGTCAGGAGATCGAGACCATTCTGGCCAACATGGTGAAACCCCATCTCTACTGAAAACACCAAAAAAAAAAAACACAAAAAAAAATTAGCTGGGTGTGGTGGCAGGCACCTGTAGTCCCAGCTACTCAAGAGGGTGAGGCAGGAGAATCGCTTGAACCTGGGAGGCGGAGGTTGCAGTGAGCCGAGATTGTGCCACTGCACTCCAGCCTGGGCAACAGAGCAAGACTCCATCTCAAAAAATAAGTAAATAAATAGATAAAGAGTGCAATGACAGGCTGTGGGATCTAGACTGGAAGAGAAGGAAGGTCACTAGGGAACCACTGCTGAATGGGGACATGGGAAGCATCAGATAAAGTACCTGGGGGCTGAGGGTTTTGCAGGGGAGGGTGCTGAGCTGGAGGGTGGGGGGTTGGGCAGGCACTGCACTGACGCTGGGGTTTCCACTTTTATGGAGCTGTTAGTCAAATGGGGGAAATGAGTGTTAATCAAATAATCACCTGCATAAACAGAAAATTGAAGAATGTGTGAGGTGCTGTGAAGAACCACAGCAGGTTCTGGGATGGAGGAGAAAGTTCTAGGGGTTTCTCTGAGAAGATAACATTGAAGCCTGGGTAGGACTTAGTCAGGTGAAGAATGGGAGTGGGAGGCCCGGCATGGTGGCCCACGTCTGTAATCCCAGCACTTTGGGAGGCCAAGGAGGGCGGATCATTTGAGGTCAGGAGTTCGAGACCAGCTTGGCCAACATGGTAAAACCCCATCTCTACTAAAAATGCAAAAAATAGCCGGGCATGGTGATGCGCTCCTGTAGTCCCAGCTACTCTGGAGGCTGAGGCAGGAGAATCGCTTGAACCTGGGAGGCAGAGGTTGCAGTGAGCTGAGATCGTGCCACTGCACTCCAGCCTGGGCAACAGAGTGAGACTATCTCAAAGGGAAAAAAAAAAAAAAAAAAAGAATGGGAGTGGGAATATATTAGGCAGAGGCAATAGCACATGACAAGGTCCCGAGGTAGGAGATCTTGCTGAGTTCCAGGAATCTAGAGGAGGCCAGTCCAGTATTTGTTGAGTGCCTACTAAGTGCCTGATACTGTGCTTGGTTTGGGGGCACAGCAGTAAGACAGGTGAAATCCCTGCCTTCACGGAGCTTCATTTAAGGCTGGGAAGAGACTGACAATAAACATATAAACAGAGGATTAGTACGAAAAGGAGGCCGGGCGGGGTGGCTCATGCCTGTAATCCAGCACTTTGGGAGGCTTAGGCGGGTGGATCACTTGAGGTCAGGAGTTCAAGACCAGCCTGACCAACATAGTGAAACCCCGTCTCCACTAAAAAAATACAAAATTAGCTGGGTGTGGTGGCACAGCCTGTAATCTCAGCTACTTGGGAGGCTGAGGCAGGAGACTTGCTTGAATGCAGGAGGCGGAGGTTGTGGTGAACCGACATCACATCATTGCACTCCAGCCTGGGCAACAAGAACAAAACTCTGTCTCAAACAAAAAAAAAAGGAAAGAAAAGAAAAGGAATAAATATGAAAAATTGAGCAGAGGCCGGGCGCAGTGGTCGCTCAAGCCTGTAATCCCAGCACTTTGGGAGGCCGAGACGGGTGGATCACGAGGTCAGGAGATTGAGACCATCCTGGCTAACACGGTGAAACCCC
>NW_012102033.1:220411-241474 GCF_000951045.1 Mandrillus leucophaeus
ATCAGAGAAGGGGTCTTGCTGTGTTGCCCAGGCTGGGCTCAAACTCCTGGGCTCAAGCGATCCTCCTGCCTTGGCCTCCCAAAGTGCTGGGAATACAGTGCGCCTGGTCTGACCTCTGACATCTAAGTCTCTTCACCACTATCTCTAGAGCTACTAGGGCTGTGACTGATACTATAGCCACTAGCCCATGCAGCTATTTAAATTAAAATTAAATAAAATTAAAGATTCTGTTTCTCAGGTACATGAGCCACACTAGTGCTCAGTGGCCACGAGGTGTGTGGTCAGTAGCCACATGTGGGCACTGGGTACTGTATCGGATGGTGCAGATTTCCATCGAATAGAACATTTCCATCACTGGAAAGTTCTATTGGCCAGTACTGCCTCCCCACCCCGACTTTGGCCTCATGTCCCATCTCCTGACTGTTGGTGATTTTCTTCCTACCCTCCCCACCCCTCAGCCTCTTCTTCTTCCAAATTCCTCGTCTTCTGTGTCTTCTCCCCACCTTCCAAGGCTTGGTTTCTCTTCTCTCCTCTTTATTTTTTTTTTGACATAGAGTCCTGCTCTGTCACCCAGGAGTATAATGGCGCTATCTCGGCTCACTGCAACCCCTGCCTCCCGGGTTCAAGCAATTCTCCTGGCCCAGCCCCCTAAGTAGCTGGGATTACAGGTGTTGGCCACCACACCCGGCTAATTTTTGTATTTTTAGTAGAGATGGGGTTTCACCGTGTTGGCCAGGCTGGTCTCGAACTCCTGACCTCAAGTGATCTGCCCGCCTCAACCTCCTGAAGCGCTGGGATTACAGGTGTGAGCCACCACGTCCGGCCAGTTTCTCTTCTCTTTCTGACATTTTGTGAGAGATACCAAAATGTCATCATCAAGAGCCTGAGATACCGGGCTGAGACTGACCTGGGTTCAAGTCCCAGCTCTGCTGCATCTCAGTTGTGTGACTTTGGGCAGGTCAGTTGACCCCTCGATACCTGTTTCCTCATTTGTGTAATGAATAGAGCAGTCATTCTACCTACCTCACGCATTCTACCTACCTCACGCACTGTGAGGCTTCAATGAGATTGTGCACAAAATGCACAGGGTCTGGCTTGTTGTGGCCTCTCAGTAAACATTTGCTGGTGACATTAGCATCTTTCTACCTGGCTAACCCCTGGCTTCCTTTTTCCCTCAGTGTGAAGCCATTCTCACAGACACCGTTCTCCTTGTCACTGACTCCCCCATCTACTGACCTCCCAGGTAAGAGCCTGCGCTCCACCCTCCCTCGTCTCCCCTCTCTCTCTTCGACCCCTGCTGCCTTTCCTTCAACCTTCCATCGATTGAGGGATACATTGTGGTTTTTTTTTTTTGAGATAAAGTCTCACTCTGTCACCAAGCTGAGTGCAATGGCTCGATCTCAGCTCACTGCAACCTCCGCCTTGTGGGTTTAAGCAATTCTCCTACCTCAGCCTCCTGAGTGGCTGGAATTACAGGCGCCCACCACCACGCCCGGCTAATTTTTGTAGTTTTAGTAGAGATCAGGTTTCACTGTGTTGGCCAGGATGGTCTCAATCTCTTGATGTCGTGATCCACCAGCCTCAGCCTTCCAAAGTGCTGGGATTACAGGCATGAGCCACTGCGCCAGGCCAATTGGAGGATACATTCTTACTGAAGCCCAGCTTTGAGGCAGGGTGTGTGTGTTGGAGGCGGGGGAGCAGGGAGGGGCTGGAGAGCTGAGTGGTGGAACTGGTGATGGTTAGGAGATTTTGGTCTTTGTAGCCACACACACTGGGTTTGTGTTCTGCCACTTACTAGCTTATGAGACACTGGGGAGGTGTGTTAGTCAAGATTCCTTCAGCTGCAAGTAACAGAAATCCAAATCAAGCCAGCTGAAGCAACATTTTAAAAAAGAGGCCAGTGCAGTGGCTCATGCCTGTAATCCCAGCACTTTGGGAGGCCAAGGCAGGTGGATCACCTGAGGTCAGGAGTTTGAGACCAGCCTGGCCAACATGGTGAAACCCCCACCTCTACTAAAAAATACAAAAATTAGCCAGGCGTGGTGGCATCTCATGCCTGTAATCCCAGCACTTTGGGAGGCCAAGGCAGGTGGATCACCTGAGGTCAGGAGTTTGAGACCAGCCTGGCCAACATGGTGAAACCCCCACCTCTACTAAAAAATACAAAAATTAGCCAGGCGTGGTGGCATGCGCCTGTAATCCCAGCTACTCGGTAGGCTGAGGCAGGAGAATCACTTGAACCCGGGAGGTGGAGGTTGCAGTGAGCCGAGATGGCACCACTGCACTCCAGACTGGGCAACAAAGCAAGACTCTGTCTCAAAAAATAAAAAAATAAAAATATAAAATATAATAAGAAAAATTTATTGAT
The DNA here is from genome assembly GCF_000951045.1 of Mandrillus leucophaeus. Taxonomy (NCBI): domain Eukaryota; kingdom Metazoa; phylum Chordata; class Mammalia; order Primates; family Cercopithecidae; genus Mandrillus; species Mandrillus leucophaeus. Next base: position 222,780 of record NW_012102033.1, read on the forward strand.
TTATTGGTTCCAGTAACTGATAGTTCAGAATTATGGCTTCAGGCATGGCTGGATCCAGAGGCTCAAGTGATGGCGTCAGGCATTACTTTGATCTGCTTTCCACTGTGGTGGCTTCATTCCCAGGCAGGCTCAGCTACTTGGCAGCAAAGATGGCTTCTGGAAGTCCATGCTGATATGGCCCTGAGAACTCACATCAGTGAAAGAGGGAGTCCCTTAGTTTCCATAGATTTATCAATTAGGAATACTTTTGGCTGCAAGTAACAGAAGACCCAAATTAAAAGTGCCTTAAATAGTAAAAGCATTCATTTTATGAATCCATACCACAAAAAGCCTGGAGGTGGGCTGTTGCCGTGTGGGCTTAGCAATATGAGGTTCCTCTCACGTCTGTCTTATTGTCCCAAGATGGCTGTTGCAATTCCAGGGATCATGTCTGTGTTGGTCCATTTGCATTGCTGGAAAGGAATGCCTGAGACTGGGTGATTTATAAAGAAAAGAGGTTTCTTTGGTTCACAATTCTGCAGGCTGTACAGGAAGCATGTTGCCAGCCTGTGCTTCTGGTGAGGGCCTCAGGAAGTTTAGGATCATGGTAGAAGGGGAAGGGGAGCCACCATGTCACATGGTGAGAGGGAGCAAGCGAGCGAAGCCAGACTTCTTTTAACAGCCAGCTCACATCAACTCAAAGAGTAAGAACTCACTTGTTACTATGGGAAAGGCACCAAGACATTCATGAGGGATCCACCCCCATGACCCAGGCACTTCCCATCAGGCCCCACCTCCAACCTTGGGAATTACACTTTTTTTGAGACGGAGTCTCAACTCTGTTCCCCAGTCTGGAGTGCAGTGGCACAGTCTCGGCTCACTGCAACCCCTGCCTCCTGGATTCAAGTGATTCTCCTGCCTCAGCCTCCTGAGTAGCTAGGATTACAAGCACGTGCCACCACGCCCAGCTAATACTTTGTATTTTTAGTAGAGACAGGGTTTCACCGTGTTAGCCAGGATGGTCTCGATCTCCTGACCTTGTGATCCGCCCGCCTTGGCCTCCCAAAGTGCTGGGATTACAGGCATGAGTCACCACGCCCAGCTGGGGATCACATTTCAACATGAGATTTGGAGAGGACAAATATCCAAACCGTATCAATGTCCCAAGCAGGACTTGGCCAGGGCCAAAAGCTTTCTCCTCCCAAAGTTCTGTCTTTTTCATTCAGGAAGAAACTCCTTCCCAGAAGCCCCCCAGCAGATTTCCCCTAACGTCTCATTGGCTAGGACTGTGTCATATGGCCACTTCTAACTGCAAGGGAGGCTGGGAAAGTGAGTATTTAGCTTTTTCAGTTTCTAAGTGGAGGCAGGCAAGAGACAACAGTACCTGATATATTCAATAAATGTTAGCAATTTGTATTGTTCTTTCTTCTCTCTCTCTAGGGTACGAGCCCCCCCAAGCCCTCTCACCCCTGCCCCCACCTGCCCCATCACCCCCAGCCTGGCAGGCTCGGGCCCTGGGCACTGCCCGGTTGCAGCTGGTAGAGTTCTCAGCATTTGTGGAACCGCCGGATGCAGTTGATTCTGTGAGTGAAATTTTGGTATAGTCACTGAGGGATTTTGAAATATCGAGGGTGATAGGGAGGGAAGGTATAAAGTCAAGGTTTTCAAACTTTAGCATGTATCAGAATCATCTGGAGGGCTTCTTAAAGCAGAGATTACTGGGCCCCATCCCCAGAATTTCTGATTTGCTAGATATGATGTGGGGCTTGAGAATTTGCGTTTCTAATAAGCTACCAGGTGCACTGATGCAGCTGGTCTGGGGACCGTACTTTGAGAACTACTAGCATAAAGGAACTGGAAGGTCATGGGGTGACAGGTTGGGAAGGTCAGAAAAACTCAGGATATCATTCATTCATTCATCAAATGTGTTTGAGTTTCTACTGTTCACTAGGCTTTGTGATGCGTATTAGGAACTTGGAAAAGATCTTATTTCTGTGCTTGAGCCTCTCCTGGGTTAGGATGGAGTGGGCCGGCTGTTAGAAGAAACAGCTCCTAACTCTTAGGGGCTGAATGCCAGATAAGTTGCATGTAACATTTCAATGTAGGTTCAGCAGGAGCCTTGGACTCAAGTGATTTGGGGATCCAGGCTCCTTCCATTTTGTGGCTCTGCCATTTTCTAAGGCTTCAGAATCTGCTGATGGAGTCTCTGCATCTGGCCAGCAGATGGAGGAAGGGAGAGAGTCAAGATTGTGCAGGAAGTTTTAGGAATCTGGCTTGGATGTGTCAACTGTCAAGCCTGGTCATATCCCATTGGCCAGAACTTAGTCACGTGGACACATCTAACTGCCAAGCAGCCTGGGAAATGTAGTTTCACACTGTGTAAAGGAACCAGGATTTGTGAACACGTAGCAGTCTCTGCCACACCATATAAACATCAGTCAAAACATCAACCATAAGACCTCTGGATTCCCATTAATTCAGTCTTCCATCCATTGAACATTTATGAGCACCTGCTCTATATAGGACCAGGCGTAGGGGGTGTGAGCTTTGCTCTGGGGGTGCTGGGGAGCTATGGGAGGGCTATGACCAGGGGAGGGGCAGGAGCAGGTCTGGTGCCACGTGAGGGATGAACTGGAGAGGCGAGGTTGGAGGCTGGGGTGAGGGCGGGAGGCCTGTGCTGCGGCTGAGGCAGTGAAGATGGAGTTGGGGGGTGTGGCAGGGAGTTGGGGACTGTGGGACTGCAGGGGCTGCAGGAGACAGGAGTGGGGACGACGGGTGGGAGTCAGGCCCAGTGCTGGGTGGACAGCGTGGAACAGCTGGCCAGAGCTGTGGGGATGGTGACGGCATTTGGTGGGCTCAGGCAGCACAGGCTGGAGATCCAGCCCATCTCCGACTTCTCACCCACGGCCAACCCTCCTCAGTACCAGAGACACCTGTTTGTGCACATCAGCCAGCACTGCCCCAGCCCCGGAGCGCCGCCGCTCGAGAGCGTGGACGTTCGGCAGATCTACGACAAATTCCCCGAGAAAAAGGGTGGCCTCCGAGAGCTGTATGATCGTGGCCCCCCCCACGCCTTCTTCCTGGTCAAGTTCTGGGTGAGTTGTCGCAGCAAAACCAAAAGTGCTCACAAATCCTGTGGTGTTCCAGCAAAGGCCTCTGGCCCTAAGAGAGATGGTCGCAGGCCCTGCCAGGTCAGCCTGGGACATACCGGTCAGTCCTCATGACTTGGAGTGTCAGCCCTCTTTGCGACAAGGAACACCCAGGAGGCCAGTCCCCAGGGTGGGGGTGCCTGGGCCTCCCTGGGTATTGCCACATGTAACTAATATGGCGAGTTACCTGGCCGTGTAACTAATGGGGTCCTGGGCATGGGCTTGCCACATTCCAGGCTTTCCTGTGCCCCACCTGACTGCACCAAGCCTTGCTGCTAAGGAACAGCTCCCTCCCCTTTGCCAGTGGACTTGTGGAGGCTCTGTTCTCTAAAGAGGGGAATGATGCTTTGCATCAGTTTCACCAGACCTTGTTGCTAGAGAATGTCTAGCTTTGAGGAAGTGATGGAAGGAGCCACGGAGTGGCTTTGTCAAGTCCTGTATTCATTTATTTGTTTATTTATTTTTGAGACAGAGTCTCACTGTCACCCAGGCTGGAGTACAGTGACTGGATCTTGGCTCACTGCAACCTCTGCCTCCTGGATTCAAGTGATTCTCCTGCCTCAGCCTCCCCAGTAGCTTGGACTACAGGCACCCGCCACCACATCCGGCTAATTTTTGTATATTTAGTAGAGACGGGGTTTCACCATGTTGGCCAGGCTGGTCTTGAACTCCTGGCCTCAAATGATCCGCCCGCCTTGGCCTCCCAAAGTGCTGAGATTACAGGTGTGAGCCACCACGCCTGGCCAAGTCCTGTATTTATGTAGCAATCATTTACTGAGCACTTCCTGTGTAGAGGCCTGGTGTCAGGTGCCATTTATATAACTGTGACTAAGAGGGCCCATCTTGCGTGTTTCTTAGGGCTACTTGGTCTAGTGTCCAGTACAATGACTAACACTACAGGGGTTCAATAAATGTGTTTTATTTTATGTTATTGTTTTTCTTTCTTTATTTTTTTGAGATGGAGTTTTGCTCCCGTGGCCCAGGCTAGAGTACAATGGTGCGATCTTGGCACACTGCAACCTCTGCCTCCTGGGTTCAAGCGATTCTCCAGCCTCAGCCTCTCAAGTAGCTGGGATTACAGGCATGTGCCACCATGCCCAGCTAATTTTTGTATTTTTAGTAGAGATGGGGTTTTGTCATGTTGGCCTGGCTGGTCTTGAACTCCTGACCTCAAGTGATCTGCTCACCCCAGCCTCCCCAAGTGCTGGGATTACAGGCATGAGCCACTGCACCTGGCCTAATGTTTGTATTTTTAGTAGAGACAGGGTTTTACCATGTTGGCCAGTCTGGTCTCAAACTCCTGACCTCAAGTGATCCACCCGCCTTGGCCTCCCACAGTGCTGGGATTACAGGTGTGAGCCACAGCGCCTGGCCTGGGCTCAATAAATGTTGCCTAGATGTTTAGGGGGTGCTAGTTCTTATAGTAACAAAGGTGGTAGAGGGATCTAGTCTCTGAGAAGAAAGCCTGGCTAGGTGTGGTGGTTCACTTCTATCTTCCCAGCACTTTGCGAGGCTGAGGCGAGAGGATCGCCTGCGTTCAGGAGTTTGAGACCAGCCTGGGCAACACAGCAAGACCTCAACTCTACAAAAAATGAAAAAATTAGCTGGGTGTGGTGGTGCGCACCTGTGGTCCCAGCTTCTCTGGAGGCTGAGGCGGGAGGATCACTTAAGCCCGGGAGGTGGAGGCTGCAGTCAGCCAAGATTGTGCCACTACCCTCCAGCCTGGGTGACAGAATGAGACCCTGTCTCAAAAAAAAAAAGAAAGGAAGGAAGGGAGGGAGGGAGGAAGGAAGGAAGGAAGGAAGGAAGGAAGGAAGGAAGGAAGGAAGGAAGGCAGGCAGGCTGCTGAGGGTCTGAACTTTATTGGCCTCGCTGGGAATGTGGCTGTTCTGGAGCTTGTTGCTCATGGTTCTGGAGCTTTCTGCCGTGTGAAGCAGGGGTCTGAAACTGCTCTGGGGATGTGCAGCTGAGGGCTTAGACACTGCTGGGGCTTAAGACAGACCTCATCAGGTCCCAGGACTGGAGAGCCACCCCCTTAGGAAGCCCAGCTGCTGAAGGGGTTCAGAGGAGCAGCTGGTAAGGTCTTTGGTTTTGCCACAGTGAGGGATGGAGCTGAGCCCCTGAGAAGACTGACCTGGCACAGTGTTAGCAACTAAAGTTAGGAAGAGTCGCCTCCTTGAGAGGCGACTCAGACCAAACCTGTGATGAGCTCTTAGGCTTCCTTAGGCCCCACTTGGCCTAGTGACACTTGGCCAGCTGTCTACGCACTTGGCCACTGGGGTTATGGAGGGAGTCTGACCTCTCAGATTCGGCCGAGGGGGAAGCGCTCTGAGGAGGAGTCAGGCCTCCGCAGGCTCTGTGAAGTCCCATTGCTAGGGAGTAGCAACTTGCCTTAGCAACCAGGGTAGAGGGGCTTAGAGGGAGGTGTTCATCTTGAACTGGTTGCTAAGCAGTAACTGCCTCCTTAGTAGCCAGTCCCTTGGAAGAGGCTAAACTCTTGAGTTGCGGGCTTCAAGAGAAAAAGGTTGAATTGGCCGGGCATGGTGGCTCATGCCTGTAATCCCAGCACTTTGGGAGGCCGAGGCGGGTGGATCACCTGAGTTCTGGAGTTCGAGACCAACCTGGCCAACATGATGAAACCCCGTCTCTACTAAAAATACAAAAATTAGCCAGACATGGTGGCGTATGCCTGTAATCCCAGCTACTTGGGAGGCTGAGGCAGGAGACTCGCTTGAATCCGGGAGGCAGAGGTTGCAGTGAGCCGAGATCGTGGCATTGCACTCCAGCCTGGGCAACAAGAGCAAGACTTTGTCTCAAAAAACAAAAAGGAAAAGAAAAAAGGTTGAATTTGAATTCCAGGGTTCCTTTGGTTACTGGGGAGAGAGGGCCAAGACTGTTTTGGGGACCCAGACTTCTTCAACACGGATGGGCGGTGGATCTTCTCCAGAAACCAGCCCTTGGAGAACTTTGAAAGCCTGATGCGGTGGCTCACGCCTGTAATCCCAGCACTTTGGGAGGCCAGGGTGGGAGGATCGCTTGAGCCCAGGAGTTGGAGACCAGCCTGGGCAACATGGTGAAACCCTGTTTCTACAAAAAATACAAAATGTTAGCTGGGTGTGGTGGCATGCACCTGTGGTCCTGGCTACTCAGGAGGCTGAGGTGGGAGGATCACTTGAGCTCAGGAGGTCAAGGCTGCAGTGAGCTGTGATTGTACCACCACACTGGGTGGTTGTACCATCACAGCCTGGGTGACGGAGCAAGATCCTGTCTCCAAAAAAAAAGCACTGAGGAATCAAGCTGGGAATTGCAGGGGTAATGGGAAAACTAGGCTGTGGGGCAGAGTCCCCGTTGTGGTTTTTTTTTTTTTTTTTTTTTTTTTTTGATATTTTTTGGTTTTTTTTTTTTTTTTTTTTGAGATGAAGTTTCGCTCTTGTTGCCCAGGCTGGAATGCAATGGCCCGATCTCTGCTCACCGCAACCTCCGACTCCCGGGTTCAAGTGATTCTCCTGCGTCCTGCGTCAGTGTCCCAGTAGCTGGGATTACAAGCATGCGCCACCACGCCCGGCTAATTTTGTATTTTTAGTAGAGACGGGGTTTCTCCATGTTAGTCAGGCTGGTCTTGAACTCCTGACCTCAGGTGATCCACCCACCTCAGCCTCCCAAAGCGCTGGGATTACAGGCGTGAGCCACCGCGCCCGGTAGTCTCCACTGTTTATAAGGGACGTCCCCTCTGACTCATCTGTGCCTTCCCATCTCCCAGGCGGACCTGAACTGGGGCCCAAGTGGCGAGGAGGCGGGAGCCGGTGGCAGCATCAGCAGTGGTGGCTTCTATGGAGTGAGCAGCCAGTATGAGAGCCTGGAACACATGACCCTCACCTGTTCCTCCAAGGTCTGCTCCTTTGGCAAGCAGGTGGTGGAGAAGGTGGAGGTGAGGCTGGAGGGGTGGAGCTCTGGGCGGGTGAGCGCCCAGCCACCCAGCACTTGGGGGTGCAGAATGGACCAGAAGCCATGATGGTTCAGGCATTTGGGGTGTGCGTGGAGGGAGTGGGTCCCAGCCTCTTTTGAGGGTTTAATGCATGCGTTGGGAGCTAATGTGGAGTCCGGAAGTCACAGGTAGGGATTATTCTGAGGGCTGACAGGTCATGTGTAGTATAGAGATTTAGAGTCACTGAGATTGAGAAGGGTCTTAAGGATATGGAGAGGTTCCTAGGGCAAGAAGTTCAGAAGTCACACTTAGGGGTTGCTGGAGACCTGGGGAAGTCTCAAGTTTAGAGGTTAGATAGAGTTTGAAATGTCATGGAGGCGTCTTTGGAGGGTATCTGAGGGCTGGGAGGCTAGAGGAGTTCAGAGGTCTTTGGGGGTTCAGAGCATCACTTTGAGGGGCTTGTGATTTGCAGGCTCAGAGATCCTGAGTTGGATCCCTGAGGGTTCAGGCCCAATCTCCGGTCACTGTGGGTGGGGTGATGAAAGGAAGGTGGCAGTGAGACTGAGTGTGATGGCATCTTAGAGGCACAGGGTGGAGCTCAGTTCCTGGGGTGACCCGTGTGTCTCTCAGCCACCATTCTCCCCACTCCCTGCCCCTTGGTTCAGACGGAACGGGCCCAGCTGGAGGATGGCAGATTTGTGTACCGCCTGCTACGCTCGCCCATGTGCGAGTACCTGGTGAATTTCTTGCACAAGTTGCGGCAGCTGCCTGAGCGATACATGATGAACAGCGTCCTGGAAAACTTCACCATCCTCCAGGTGATGCCTGGGGCTGGGCTGGAGTGGGGGCCCCCAGGGGCCCCCAGTGTGGAGGGACAGTACCTATAACAGACCTTCAGTCTAGGGGAACTCCTCACCCAGGGACTGACACAGCAGGGACTCCGAAGTGAGCCCTCAGCCTGAGGCTCTTTTAACCAGGAAACTGATGCAGTGGGGACCCCACCATTGACCTTTAGTTTAGGGGACCCCTTCACCTAGGGAACTGATGTGGTGGGGATGTCACAGCCCTCTCTCTCTCTCTTTTTTTTTTTTTTTGAGATGGAGTCTTGCTCTGTTGCCCAGGCTGGAGTACAGTGGCAAGATCTCAGCTCACTGCAACCTCTGCCTCCCGGGTTCAAGCGATTCTCCTGCCTCAGCCGCCTGAGTAGCTGGGATTACAGGCATGCCCCACCATGCCTGGCTAATTTTTGTATTTTTAGTAGAGACGGGGGTTTCACCATGTTGGCCAGGTTGGTCTCGAACTCCTGACCTCAAGTGATCCACCCGCCTAGGCCTCCCAAAGTGCTGGGATTACAGGCGTGAGCCACCACGCCCAGCCCCATAGCACTCGCACGTAAGCCCTCCTTCCCTGGGGAAGCTGACTGGAGGACACTTCAAGGCAGATCCTCAGCTTCTCAAGGAACATGACATGGTGGGAGCCCCTTTAACTCTTTGGACTGGTGAGGCAGAGACCCCTTGACTTCGGAACCTGCAGGGAGGGTTCTCTCTTTACCTGTGACATGATGGGGATCCCTTTTACCTGGGGAATGTGATATGATGGGAACCTGATTGACCCTGAGACGTGATACACCATCACTGCCAACGCTCAGCTGAGGGAACTGACTTTTGGGCATGCCTTTCTCTTGGGGAACATGATACGGTGGCTGCCTGTTTCCTGGAGATAGAAAAGAGCCTGCTGGGTATTCCATGATAACTTGGCGGGGGTGCATATGGGTCCCTGCCCTCCCTTCTAAGCATAAGTCCCTTGTCCTGGCCTCCCTGGCAGGTGGTGACAAACAGAGACACCCAGGAACTGCTGCTCTGCACCGCCTATGTCTTCGAGGTCTCCACCAGCGAGCGTGGGGCCCAGCATCACATTTACCGCCTGGTCAGGGACTGAAGGGGGACCCCAAAACTGGCTCACCCCCAGAACACCCTCCTCCCAGGGAGGGTCCTCCAGCTCACCTCATGTTTCTTATTTGGGGAGAGGGCTGTGATGTAAAGGGGTTGACCTCAGAGGCCTAAGCAACTGGGGCCATCCCCCCCATTAGAAGGGCCCCAAAACTTGGTTGGAGTGCTGAACAGGCTAGGACTGAGGAAAGGATAAACCCCAGTATTGGGACCTCACAGTGGGTGTCTGAAAGGACAGATCACTCCGGAGTATCAGGGATTGTGGGGACAGGAGTGAGACAACCTCCAGGTACAGCACTGACTTCTCAGCCCCTGGCAGGGCCCCCCCACTCCTCTGCATGTCTTGGAGGGCCGTAGTTACACATTGGCTTGTCCCCTTTACTTTTTCCCAGCCACCCCTCCCCCTGAAATTTCTGCCTCTCTCTACCACCCTCACTCTATGACCTTTGAGATCACAAAGTGAAGATTAACCCTTTCTGTGCAGGAGCAGAGCCAGGTGGGCCCTGGAAATATTTTTTTTTTAATATAACGAGATATTTATAAGTGGGTGCTAGGGTCTTGACTTTATCTCAGCTGCACAAGTAGTGGGTTGAAGCTTTCTAATCTCATCTCCCCCACAAGTGAGCTGTGAGCTAGACTGTTTCTTCCCTCCCCTCTCAAAGTCTGTTGGTTTGTGTTCTGACAGAGGATAAAGCTATTTTACCAAAAACGCAGGGCATTTATTTGAGGTTTGAGTGAAAAATAATCTTGTGGGAGGTGGTAGGCCGACAGATGGGGGCAGGAAACTGAGGACGAAAGCCCCACGTCCCGTGGGAGAGGTGACAGCAGCGGTGGCAGGCAGCCACCTGGGTCCCCAGGGGAATGTGAAGGCAGAGGGCTCTAGGCGAACTGGGGATTAAACAAATATTTACAGGCAGCAGGGAAGTGCCCAGCGCACGTGACGGGGGCGGGGCCTAGCGGTATCGAGCGAGCCGGTTGTAGACGTGGTCCAGGTTTCTGCACAGGAATATCGAGAGCGTCATGAACCCGAGCTATAGAGAAAGGAGATGAGGTTAGAGAAGTCGAAGGGGTGCTGGCGAGACGGGGGTGATGCCCACCCGGGCGAGAAAGGTCAGGGGTGGGGCCGTGAATTAGGCGGGACGGGGCTGGAGAACGGGATAGGTAGAAATGGGCGGGGCTCGAAGGAAACTGCCGCAGGACTGGCTGATGAGGCGGGAACAGCTGCAACAAGTGGGGGTAGGGGAAGCGCCGCTGCTATAGGTGGGGAGGCGGGGTCGGGGTAGAGGCTGAGAAGGAGTAAGGTCGGAAGCAAGCCCAGGGTCGTTTATTCTGGAGGCTCATCTCTCTCCCCCTCTGCCTCGGCCTCTAATTCTGCCTCGGCCTCTAATTCTGCGCCTGCACTCCCAGTATCAGGCTGGTCCTCGTCTTGAACCCACAGCGGCCAGAGTCCCAGGGCCATGGGCAGCTTGCCCTGCGGGGCCTTGTCCCCCCAGTTGGGGCAGGCACCCGCCATGCCCCAACCACCCCACAGACTGCCGCTGCGCCCGCCGCCGCCGTCAGCGATCAGACTGGGCCCGGGGCTCGAACCCCGAGCGCCCGGCAAGTGCGGCTCGCATTTCCGGCGGAGTGCCCTGCGCTGTAGCTGCACGCTCAGCATCATAACAGTCATCTGCGGGGAAAGGGGAGGGAGATCGCAGCCAATAGCAGGAGGTTTTCCCTGCGTGCAGCCAATCAGGGCTCCCTGAAGCTAGGCCGCCCCCACCCCTGGTGCTGGGTGGAGCCGCGGGAGGGCTGGGGTGGGCTGCGCTCCGCCCCGAGCGCGTCCTTCCCAGGCAACCGGAGGACGCGAAATGAAGGGCAGGGCCATCTAGGGTAAATCCCGGCAGATCGCGAGTGGGGGCGGGGCCAGATCACCTCGAGTAGGCCGACACCCAGGCAAATGCCCACTATGGAAATAAGGTTGTTGTGCAGCCAGTTCTGGAGGCTCCGCGCGCAGCCCTGCGGGTGTAGGGAAAAGTTAAAGGGATTCTTTCTGGGACTCTCAAGCCCAGGGCCAGCGTTCTTTTCAGCCTGACTCTCACCGCCTTCAGGCATCTACCCGCTCCCATAGTCACCAGGCCTCTCTCGTCTCCTTACTAGTGCACCTTCGCTTCACCTTTTCCAAGCCTGGCCCTTCCCTAGATGTCTGTATTCCAGAGCCAGCCCCGCCTTTTCTTTAGGTCCTGCCCTTCCTACGGACCCCGCCCCCTTCAGAGGGCCCCGCCCCGCCTACCGCACCTTTCTTTTCTTGTAGCCCCGCCCCTTTCTCAGGCCCCGCCCCTCACCGGCAGCCCTGCGCCTCCCGCAGGCCCCGCCCTATTCGACAGGTTTATGCTCCGAACCCCTGCCCACCTCGCGGTAGATGTGGCTGTTTGCAGGGACCGCGCAGATGTCTGTACTGTGTCTGGACCGCGCCAGCTGTCCAAGCCTGCTGAGCTGGGGCAAGATCACCTTATCCAGGATTGTGGAGTCGTTGGTCGCTGACAAGTTGTAGCAGGAGCAGGGCACGCGGTGCGCCTCCGACCCGTTACCTCTCAGGGTGAGGACCTGGAACCAGTCCTGCGGGGAGTGCCAGCCGCAACAGCGCAGCTGGGAGAGGGATACGGGTCAGAGGGACCGAGACTGGAGACATATGATGTTGGGGATCAGGGGACAAGGTGATGGGTATGAGGTCAGGTCGGGAAGCAGGGGACTAAGTGGTGGGTGTGGAGTGGGGGCCCGTGGGCTGGTGTCGCTATGGGGCCGGGGCCAGGGGACATTACGGGAAATGGGGCTGGGAGAGACGGGTCACGGGGTGATCTGGGGCTGGGGAAGTAGCTGCAGCGTCTCGCTCTGGACCAGAGATTGGTGGGCGGTGCGATTGAGCCTCTGATACCCGACAGGTGAATAGGAGTGCGAGACCCTGTGAGTCTCATCGGGGGCGGGGTCCGATGGAAGCCAGACTCACTGCGGGGTAGGAAGCCGTGTCTCGCTAGGGTCTTGGGACTAGGGGCCTTACTACCTCCGGTCGGGGCGGGGGCGGGGCGGGGGCGGAGTCTCCCAAGGTAGATGGCGAAGCCATGCCAGGGTCTGGGTACTGGGAGACTGGGCCATGCCGGGGCCAGTTGTGTCATCTGGGGAGTGGGGGGCGTTGGGCCTGGGAGGGGTTGGGGTACATTCGGGTCGTAGAGCTGGTGGTCGGGGCCACGTTGGGGTGGAGTCTCCTCGAAGCACAGGGCTGAGGTGGGTCAGTCGGGGAGGGAGCTGGAGGAGAGGGCTCACCTGGAACTGCACATAGTCCCAGCTCTCCTCGGCCGCGGTCTCCTCAGGGTTGGTGCGGTACTTTTGGATGGTTTTCTCTACGATGTCCTGCAAGCTTCGCTGCAGCTGAGAGGCCATCAGTGAGGCTGGACCTCACGTGCCCCGCCCCATCCCACCTCCTCTCAGGCTGTGCCAGCCTCAGACGGTCCCTGTGCATCTCTGGGTCAGTCTCAGATCCTCACTGAATGGCTAGCTCTGTGTACTTCAGGTCTGTCACTCTGTTACTCCCACTATTTCTACGGATCATTAAGTCTGTCTCTTCTTTCAGGGCATCTTTTTCTTTCTCTTGTTCTTTTTCCTGTGTGTTTCCCTTTGGAGCTGTTTATCCCTCTCTCTGTTGGTCCGGATCGGTGTGTCTTTCTATTAATTTATTTTTTGAGACAGGGTCTCACTCTGTCACCCAGGATGAGTGCATGGCTCACTGTAGCCTCAAACTCCTTGGCTCAAGTGATCCTCCCATCTCAACCTCCCAAGTAGCTGGGACCCCTGGTGCGTGCCCTCACACCCGGATATATTTTTTAATATAGATGGGGTCTCACTATGTTGCCCAGGCTGGTCTCAAACTCCTGGACTCAATCCTCCAACCTCAGCCTCCCAAAGTGCTGGGATTATGGGATTACAGGCGTGAGCCACCAGGCCCAGCCTCTTATTTCTCTTTATCTAGGTCAGTCCCTGTCTGCCTTTGTTTCTCCGTCTCTTTCCACCCCCTCCCACCACTCTCTTCCCCCTCCTCTCTGCTGGGGGTGGGTGGTGGCCACTGCAGGAAGCTTACCTGGGCCCGCTGAGTGGAGATGAGGATTCCCAGGGTTATCTGCGTGGCAAACAGGAGCAGCAGCATCCCAAAATACTGGGGAGCAGAGTGGAGAGATCAGGCTGACCACCCTCGCAGCCTCGGCCCAGGCCATTTTTGAGGGTGGGGATAGGAGTGTTCCTAGGGATGGAGAGGGATGAGGCACTCACCAGGCCCAGGAGGCAGCGGAGCTCCTTGAGGGCCCCCACACAACCCAGGAGGGCGAGGCCCATGGTGAAGACTCCAGAGATGGCCAGGACTTTGGACCAGATCTGCAGGGGCACGAAGGCCAAGCCTGGGAGAGGTGAGGGGAGCAATGATAAGCCGGGTGGCACAACTCCAGGCAGCCCCATTTCCCGCCTAGGCAGCCGCCCAAGTGGGGAGCAGTATCCTGGTGCCCTCTCTGGGACTCTGTCCCTGCCCCACCCTGAGTCCCTGTCTCCTTCTGAAACTTTGTCTTCTTTCTGGGCCTCTCTTTCCTATCCTTGGATCTCTCTCTTCCTCTCACCCTCTCCTTCCTCCTTCAGCTCCTCCTCATCCCCAGTAGTTTCAGCCCTATCACTTGTTCTGTGACATTGGCTTGGCTCTTTAAACCTCCCTGAGGCCTAGGGGACGGTATCTGTTTCTCAGAGGTTTTTTTGTTTCTTTATTGTGTGTGTGGTTTTTTTTTTTTTTGAAACGGAGTCTCGCTCTGTCGCCTAGGCTGGAGTGCAGTGATGTGATCTCGACTCACAGCAACCTCCGCCTCCCAGGTTCAAGTGATTCTCCTGCCTCAGCCTCTCTAGTAGCTGGGACTACAGGCACGTGCCACCGTGCCTGGCTAATGTTTTGTATTTTTTAGTAGAGACAGGGTTTCACCATGTTGGCCAGGCTATTCTCGAGCTCCTGACCTCAAGTGATCCTCTCCCTCGGCCTCCCAAAGTGCTGGAATTACAGGCGTGAGCCACTACATATGGCCCCTAGGGTCATTTTGAGGGACACACGGGAACATGTGTTCAACCCAGTCCTCAACGCAGGGCAAAGACTTCTTAAATATGAATATTTAGGGTCATATTTCATTATTATTTAGGGTCATACTTCTTTTTTTTTTTTCCATCATTATTAATGTTATTTTGGCTATTTTACTTCCTTGCTATATGACATCCGTCAAGGGACTTCCCCTCTCTGAACCTCAAGAGAGGGGAAGGTTTGTGGGGGCATCTGACCAGCCACAAGTCCCGACAGATAGGAAGTGCTTGAGAAATGGCTCTCATGGTCATTGTTTGTATGCACAACCCCATTTGCCGGAAGAAGACGCAGGCTCCGAGAAGCGAAGCAACGGTGAGCAGTGGATGGGAGCCTGTGACCTGCCTGCAGAGTAGGGCACCATGGATCTCCCTGAGACAAGGGAGACCACAGGAAGTCACTTGGGTTGGGGGAGGCCCTCCCACCTGCCCCAGCCCCCCTCACCCACAAAGGACACGAAGCTGGTCTTGTCGATGAGGATCCAGATGCCGAAGCAGAAGATCAGGCTGCCCAGGACCTGAGGAGAGGCAGATACGGCGGTGGGCCACGGGGAAAGATGAGGGCAGGGTTAGCGGCAGGGGCTGGGCCCGGGCTGGGGAGCCATGAGGCAACTCACGAAGAAGAAGAGGTTGAAAACGAAGAGGAAGTATTTGATGAGGCTGAGGCAGCTCTCCTGGGCCGACATCTTCACCTAGAGGGGTGAGCGGTCCACTCACCACACAGAAGAGGTGCTGACAGTAGGGGAGACAGGGAGAAAGACAGAGGCTGAGAGAGAAAGAGAGAGAGACGGAGAGCTGAGACAGAAAGGAAGAACCCCGAAAGAGGAAGTTCCAGGGGTGGGGCTCCACCCCCTCCTGCTTCATGCGAGGTGGCTTTCTGGCTCTCTCTCTGTCCCTGTCTCCCTCATCTGCCCCACTGGGACACACGCTCTGGTACCTGAGGGGCCTTGGCATTTGTGAGCACCAAGGACTCACGGGGCAGTCCCTCCCAGGTCTCCATGTCTCAGGCGCTGGGGCATCTAAAGGGACACCTGATCTACTGGACCCACCTCTGGGCATGGGGACCCCAGGGCTGACCCTGGACAGCAGCTGACCTCACAGACACTCTGACCTCATGGCCTGCTAAGCTCTCCCATCTCTGCATCCAGCTGTGTCTCCCCTTCCCCGCCCTGGGTCTCTTGTTCCTCCTCTCTGGGTCTTTGTCCCCACCTTCCTGCCACTCCCCATCTCTGTCCCCTTCTCTCAGCCAAGTCTCTGCCTCCTCTGGGTCTCTCTCCTCCTGCCCCCTGGGGTCTCTATTCTCCTTCTCTCTGTGTTTCTTTATTTTATTTATATATTTGTTTCTTTTTGAGACAGGGTCTCATTTTTGACCCAGGCTGGACTACAGTGGGGCAAATAACTCACTGTAGCCTGGGCTCAAGCAGTCCTCCCACCTGAGCCTTCCGAGTAGCTGGGATTACAGGTGTACACTACCACGCCTGGCTCATTTTTGTATTTTTTGTAGAAATGGGGTCTTGCTATGGAATGGGAGTGTTTTATTTTTTATATTTAATTTGAAAAAACAGAGACGGGGTCTCACTAGGTTGCCCAGGCTGGTCTGGAACTCCTGGACTCAAGTGATCCTCCTGCCTTGGCCTCCCAAAGTGCTGGGATTACAGGCGTGAGCCACTGTGCCTGGCCTTTCTCTGTGTTTCTGGTCCCTTCTTTGGGTCCCTTCCTCCTTTCTCTCTTCATCTCTCTTTTGTTTTTGTTTTTGAGACAGTTACCCAGGCTGGAATGCAGTAGTGCAATCATAGCTCACTGCAGCCCCGATCTTCCCAGGCTCAAGCAATCCTTGCACCTCAGCCTCCCGAGTGGCTGGGACTACAGGTGCACACCACCATGCCTGGCTAATTTTCATCATTTTTTGTAGAGATGGGAGTCTCACTTGTGTTGCCAGGCTGGTCTCAAATTTCTGGGCTCAAGTGATCCTCCTGCCTTGGCCTCCTAAAGTTCTGGGATTATGGGCGTGAGCCACTGTGCCCAGCCTGTCTTCCTTTCTCTGTCTCCCCCTTCCCTACTTGTCTTTGCACCTCTCAGAGTCTGCAGCCTGTTCTGGACCAGGGAGCACCCAGGTGCTGGGGGCAGGGGCTGGGTACCTGGGGAAGTGAAAGTGCTACAGGCTCGAGGTGGGAAGGTCCCTGGGAGTGGAGAGGGCGCTGGGCCGTGCCAACACCCCCAGCGGAAGCTGAGCATCAGGCGGTACTTCCTGCCTCTGCAGTGGGGCCCGAGGAGCAGAGGCCCCAGAGGAGGAGGCACTGAGCCTGGGATCCTGACAGTCAGATCTGGGTCTGTAGTGCCTGGTTGCAGTGCACACCCAGTGGCCTCTGCAGTTTCCCCTGATGTCCCCAAATTCTCTCACCTGGTTTCCTCATCTGAGGCAGCCCCACCATCTGTCTAGTCATGGGGTCAAAGCCCCATCTTGTCCCCTCTCCCCCAGCAGTGCATCAGTCTCTAAGCCAGACCCCTCCTGCCTCCTGAGTCTCCACTCCACCCCTCTTCTCTGTCTTGAGGGCTCAGGTAGGCTCCGGGCTCCTGCTCTCCTACCTGGACCCTGACTCTAGGCTTCTCCCTGGCTTCTAGTCTCTCCCTCCAGTCTGTCCCCCACAGAGCCCCAGAGGGGTCTTTTTGAAACCCAGACCTGAGCCACACAGTTCTGTATCCAAACACTGAGTCACCACCCCACTCATCCCTCAGATTTTATTTTTTCGGTTGTCATTGAGACAGAGTCTTGCTCTTCACCAAGGCTGGAGTACAGTGGTGCAGTCGGCTCACTGCAACCTCCTCCTCCTGGGTTCAAGTGATTCTTCTGCCTCAGGCTCCCGAGGCTGACCTCGAACTCCTGACCTCAAGTGATCTGCTTACCTCGGCCTCCCCAAGTGCTGGGATTACAGCCATGAGCCACCACACCCGGGTTTTTTTGTTGTTTGTTTTGAGATGGAGTCTTACTCTGTTGCCCAGGCTGGAGTGCAGTGGTGTGATCTTGGCTTACTGCAACCTCCACCTCCTGGGTTCAAGCGATTCTTCTGCCTCAGGCTCCCGAGGCTGACCTCGAACTCCTGACCTCAAGTGATCTGCTTACCTCGGCCTCCCCAAGTGCTGGGATTACAGCCATGAGCCACCACACCCGGGTTTTTTTGTTGTTTGTTTTGAGATGGAGTCTTACTCTGTTGCCCAGGCTGGAGTGCAGTGGTGCAATCGTGGCTCACTGCAACCTCCGCCTCCCGGGTTCAAGCGATTCTTCGTCTCAGCCTCCCGAGTAGCTGAGATTACAGGCGTGCACCACCACACCTGACTAATTTTTGTGTTTTTAGTAGAGACAGGGTTTCGCCATGTTGGCCAGGCTGGTCTTGAACTCCTGATCTCAAGTGATCCATCTGCCTTGGCCTCCCAAAGTGCTGACATTACAGGTGTGAGCCACCGCGCCCAGCCCCTCAGCTTCTGTTTCTAACCACCACCAACGCCTCTGCTCTACCACTGAAGTACATTGCAAACCCACCCACTTCTCTCCAAGGCCACCATCCTAAGTCAGGTTCCCATTGTTTTCTACAAAAATAATTATAGCTGATTGTAGTGGGTTGCGTGGCGTTCTCCAAAAGGATAGTCTACGTCCTAATCCTCAGAACCTGTGGTGACCTTATTTGGAAAAAAGGGGGTTTGCGGGTGTAATTACATTCAGGATCGCAAGATCCTGAATTATCTGTGTGGCCCCTAAATCTGATGACAAGTGTCCTTTTTTTTTTTTTTTTTTTTTTTTTTTTAGGCTTTAGACAATTCCATCTCATACACTGAGTAGCCTGATCTATATTCAGAGCTTGAACAAAGTCTGTCACCCAGGCTGGAGTGCTGTGGCGTGGTCTCAGCTCACTGCAACCTCCGTGTCCCAGGTTCAAGCAGTTCTCTGCCTCAGTCTCCCGAGTAGCTGGGAGTGCACACCCAGCTAATTTTTGTATTTTTAGTAGAGGTGGGGTTTCACCATCTTGGCCAGGCTGGTCTTGAACTCCTGACCTCGTGATCCACCCACTTCGGCTTCCCAAAGTTCTGGGATTACAGGCATGAGCCACCACGCCCGGCTGACAAGTGTCCTAAGAAACACACAGAGGAGAAGACAGAAGAGGAGAGCACCATGTGATGGTAGACACAGAGATTGGAGTTCTGCAGCTACAAGCCGAGGAACTCCTGGAGTCACCAGGAGCTGGAAGATGCAAAGAACTGATTTTCTCTCAGAGCCTCTGGAAGGAGCGTGGCCCTGGCGACACCTTGATTTTGGACTTCTGGCCTACAGAACTATGCGAGAATAAATTTCTGTTGTTCTAAGTAGTAAGTCTTTGGTAATTTGCTGTTTCAGCCATAGGACACTAATACACCAGTCCCTTCTTCCCACCCACTGATCCTTCTTCAGAGATGAGATCATGAGTAACCAGAAGTCGAAGGGTAGGTGGCAGAGTGCAGTGGTGCAATCATGGCTCACTGCAGCTTCGATACTCACCAACTTGGTTTCTTTTTTTTTTTTTTTTTTTT
>NW_012102033.1:241675-250653 GCF_000951045.1 Mandrillus leucophaeus
GTTAGCCAGGATGGTCTCGATCTCCTGACCTCGTGATCCGCCCGTCTCGGCCTCCCAAAGTGCTGGGATTACAGGCTTGAGCCACCGCGCCCGGCCGGTGTCTTTTTTCCTAGGCACACAGGAGGACTTCATTTCCCAGGTCTCCTTGCAGTGAAGTTGAGGTCATGTGACTGGTCTTGGGCCAATGGAATGGGTGCAGAAGGGACGTAGCTCATTTCCAGACTCAGTCTAGAATGTCCCCCATAATCCTTACTCTTTCTCCCTTCACTCACTGGCTGCAGGAAGCTGAGAATTATCCTTGGACTTACATAAAGCATTTTGGACTTTATGTAAGTAAGAACCTATTGTATTAAGCTACTAAGATTTTAGGGTTGTTTGTTAAAGCAGGTAACCTTAAACATCCTAACAACTACAAATAGAATACCTGTTGCTGCATACACTATATATATCAAAACATTATTATGGGCCAGGTGAGGCGGCTCATGCCTGTAATCCCAGCACTTTGGGAGGCCGAGGCAGGAGGATCACATGAGCCTAGGAGTTTGAAACCAGCCTGGGCAACATAGTGAGACCCTGTCTACAAAAATTAACAAAAAAATTATCTGGGCTTTGGTATGTGCCTACAGTCCCACCTACTCAGGAGGCTGAGGTGGGAGGATTGCTTGAGCCTGGGAGATCGAAGTTGCAGTGAGCCGTGATTGCACCACTGCACTCCAGCCTGGATGACAGAGCAAGACCCTGCGGGGGGTGGGAGGGGAGGAGCACTAGGAGCTACTAGAAACTGAAGAGTCAAGGAAGGATTCTCCTCTGAGCCTTCGAAGGAAATGGCGTGCTGACACCTTAATTTTGGACTTTTGGCATCCGGAACTGTGAGATTTTATATATATATATTTGTTGCTTTAAGCCACTAAGTTTGTAGTAATTTATACAACAGTCTCGGGAAGCGAATACACCTGCTCAATCAGAAACTCTGGGGGCGGGGCCTGGCAATCTGTGTGTGTGGGTGTTTTTTTGTTTTTTTTTTTGAGTCTCACTTTGTCACCCAGGCTGGAGTGCAATGGCACGATCTCAGCTCACTGCAACCTCCACCTCCCGGGTTCAAGCGATTCTCCCGCCTCAGCCTCCTGAGTAACTAGGATTACAGGCGCCCACTATCATGCCCAGCTAATTTTTGTATTTTTAGTAGAGACAGGGTTTCACCATGTTGGCCAGGCTGGTCTTGAACTCCTGACCTCAGGTGATCCGCCCACCTTGGCCTCCCAAAGTCCTGGGATTACAGGCAAGCCACTGCACCTGGCCTGGCAATCTGTGTTTTAACAAGCCTTCCTGGTGACTCTGATGTGCACTAACATTTGAGAACAGCAATTCTACCCATTTAATTCACCTGATCCCCTCCTCCTTTATTGGCAAATTCCCTCTTGCTTTTCCTCCTTCCTTTTTCACTGGCTGGTTCTCCTCAATCTTCAGTGGATCTTCCTTTTTTCTAGCGTCTAAAATTTGGGGCATCCCAACCCTTTCTAGCTACACTTACTCACGAGATGATACCATGCAGTCCCATAGTGTTCATGGCAATCTACAATACTGTTGACTTATCAATTTATATGCCTAGCCTCAAACTTTCCCCTGAACTGCAGACTCAGGGGGATTCATTTCCCAGGTCTCCTTGCAGTGAAGGACAACTTAACCTCTCCCTTTGGCTGTGTAATCGACATCTCAAACTTAACACGTCCAAAACGAAACTACTGATTCCCTCCCACCTCGTGCACACTCCAGTGCTTTCCTTTTCAGTAAATTGTCACTCCATCTTTCAATTCTGCAGGCACAAAGTTTTGGAGTTTTGTTTTTGTTTTTTTTTTAGGTCTCACTCTGTCACGCAGGCTGGAGTACAGTGGCACGATCATGACTCATTGCAGCCTCAATCTCCTGGGCTCAAGTGACCCTCCCACTCAGCCTCCTGAGTAGTTGGGACAACAGATGCGTGCCACCACACCTGGCTAATAAAAAACAATTTTCTTTTCTTTTCTTTCCTTTAAGTGACAAGGCCTTGCTATGTTGGCCAGGCTAGTATCCTACTATCAAACTCCTAGCCTCAAGCAATCCTCCCACCTCGCCCTCGCAAAGTGCTGGGATTACAGGTGCAAGCCACTGCTCCCGCCTGAGTCATTCTTGATTCCTCTCTCTCACCCCCAAACCTAATCACCATTAGTTTCCTAATGCTCTGTAACAAATTACCCCAAACTTCGCAGTTTAAAACAATAAACATTTCTTAGGCCAGGAGCAGTGGCTCACGCCTATAATCCCAGCACTTTGGGAGGCTGAGGCAAGTGGATTACGAGGTCAGGAGTTCGAGACCAACCTGGCCAACATAGCGAAACCCCGTCTCTGCTAAAAATACAAAAATTAGCCGGACATGGTGATGCATGCCTGCAGTCCCAGGTACTCGGGAGGCTAAGGCAGGAGAATCGCTTGAATCCGGGAGGTGGAGGTTGTGGTGGGCTGAGATCGTACCACTGCACTCCAGCCTGGGCAACAGTGAGACTCTGTCTCAGAAAAGAAAAAACAATAAATATTTCTTATCTACTGTAGTTTTTGTGGATCAGGAATCAGGGAGCAGCTTATTTGGATGATTTCTGCTCACAGTGTTTTATGAGGTTGCAGTCAAGACGTTGGCTGGGCCTGCAGTCATCTGGAGATTTAACGGCGGCTGGAGGATCCACTTCACCATGGTTCACTCACCTGGTGCTGGTTGCTGGTAGGAAATTTCAGCTCTTCTCTTACATGGATCTCTTCACAGATTGCTTGAGTGTCCTTGCCGTATGTTGGCTGGCTTCCTTTAAGAAATCAGTTGAAGGGAATGGGCAAGTAAGAAACAGCAATGCTTTTTATGACCTAGTCCCGAAGTTCCCCACCATTACTTCTGTTCATTGGAAGCCAGTCGTTAAGGAGAGCCTGCACGCAAAGACTGGGGAAATAGACTTTATTTTTCAAAGTGTCAAAGAATTTGCAGGCGTATTTTAAAACCACCGCACAATCCGTCAACAAATCATGTCGGCTCTCTTCTTGAAGTAGATCCAGAATTTGACCACTTTTCACCATCTCCATTGCTATTACCGAGATCTAATCACCACCATCTCTTGCCTGGACTAGAGATTTCCTCCTCACTGGGCTCTCTGCTTCTATCCTTAGCCCACTGATATGATTCGGTTGTGTCCCCACCCAAAATCTCATCTTGAATTGTAATGTTCATAATCCCGATGTCTCAAAGGAGAGAGCAGGTGGAGATAATTGAATCGTGGGCGTGGTTTCCCCAGGCTGTTCTTGTGATAGGGAGTGAGTTCTCAGGAGATCTGATGGTTTTATAAGGGGCTCTGAGGGTTCTATAAGGGGCTCTTCCCCGCTTCGCTTGTGAAGAAGGTATCTTTTTTTTCCCCTTTGCCTTCTGCCGTGATTGTAAGTTTCCTGAGGCCTCCCCAGCCAAACTGAACTGTGAGTCAATTAAACCTCTTTTCTTTGTAAATTACCCAGTCTTGAGCAGTTCTTTATAGCAGTGGGAAAACAGAGGAATACACCCATACACCCTATTCTCTGCCCAGAAGCCAGGGGGGTCCTGCTGTTAAAATGAAAGTCACTCCTTGACTCAGAACCCTCAAATAGCTTTCATCTCACCCAGAAAAAAAAAAAAATTCCGACCATGACCCATAAGGGCCTCCAAATGATAGTGTGGCCCCTGCCACTTCTCTGAACTGATCTGATCTGATCTGTTGCAACCCTTTCCTCAATCACTGGGATCCATTCATATCAGACTCCTTGCCATTTCCAGAACCCATCAAGTGTACTTCTGCCTCAAGGCCTTTGCTGTTGCCATTTTCTTTGCCTGGAATGTTCTTCCCTATGCTGTTCACAAGGCTCCCTTCCTCATCTCCTTCAGCTCTCTGCTGAAATATCACTTCCCCCAAGAGTCCTTCTTAACTACCCTATCTAAAGTAACTCCCTGTCAGCACTCTTACTCTCTGAAATTCTTTCTGTTTAGGCATTTACTTTCTTTGTGCAACTGGAATGTAAAATCTTTTTCATAACTGTATCCCAGGGGTCTAGGACAGTGTGGGGCACATAATTCAATAAATATTTATTGACCGACTGAGACTTTTCCTGGTGCCTTGAACTCAGAGTTTGCCCTGCCTCAGGGCCTGTGGACAGCCTCGAGGCTTGAGATGTTCACACACAGTTTTCACCTGGTAAATCATCCTTTAAGCCTCAGCTCCACTGTTATTTCCTTAGAGAAATCCTCCTTCTAAATTAGGTCTATGGGCCAGGTGCCGTGGCTCACGCCTATAATCCCAGCACTTTGGGAGGCTGAGAAGGGCAGATCATCTGAGGTCAGGGGTTCGAGACCAGCCTGGCCAACATGGCGAAACCCTATCTCTACTAAAAATATGAAAATTAGCCAGGTGTAATGGCAGGCACCTGCAACCCCAGCTACTCGGAAGGCTGGGGCAGGGAGAATTGCTTGAACCCGGGAGGCGGAGGTTGCAGTGAGCTGAGATTGTGCTGCTGCACTTCAGCCTGGGTGACAGTGAGACTCTGTCTCCAAAAAAAAAAAAAAAAAAAAAAGGTAGATAAAAATAAATGGGTCTATGGCCTTTTTCTGTCATAACTTTTTTTTTTTTTTCCTTGAGACAGGTTCTTACCCTATCACCCAGGCTGGAGTGCAATAGTGTGATCTTGGCTCACTGCAACTTCTGCCTCACGGTTTTAAGTGATTCTTGTGCCTCAGCCACCCGAGTAGCTGGGATTACAGGTGTGCACCACCACACCAGGCTCATTTTTGTATTTTTAGTAGAGATGGGGTTTCACCATATTGGCCAGGCTGGTCTTGAACTCCTGGTCTCATGTGATCCGCCCACCTTGGCCTTCCAAAGTGCTGGGATTACAGGCGTGAGCCACCATGCCTGGCCTGTCATAGCACTTAATACAATTTATAATCATGTAATTATTTGTGATTCATCATATATCTGTTTTCTTGTTGTGTGAAGCAAAATGAGGGCACGAATGGGGTCTATTTTGTTCTCTACACTATTCTCAGTTCCTAGCATGTAGTAGACTCTCAATAAATACGTGTTGAAGGATTGAATGATTCCCAAAAATTGTGATGAATTCTTACAGCACCCCCAAAATTTCCTCTTCATCTCTTTGTTCAATCATAACAATTTAAGCCTGTGATTCTCAAAGTGTGGCCCAGGGACTCCTGGGGGCTCGTGAAACACTTTTGGGGTTCCATGAGGTGAACATTATTTTCATAATACTACTAGGTTATTTGCCTTTCACTCTCATTTCCTCTTTGAATATAGTAATGTTTGCCAGAAGGTACAAGACATGAACTATTTTGACACACTTGGTGCAGAAGCAAATATGAGAATCCAGCTGTCTTCTATGAAGCCAGACATTAAAGAGATTTGCAAAAATGTAAAATGCCATTCTTCTCCCCAAAATTTCTTGAGATGGAGTCTTGCTCTGTCGCCTAGGCTGGAGTGCAGTGGCAAAATCTTGGTTCACTGCAACCTCCACCTCATGGGTTCCAATGAGTCTCCTGCCTCAGGCTCCTCAGTAGCTGGCATTACAGGTGCGTGCCACCACGCCCGCCTAATTTTTTTTTTTACTTTTAGTAGAGACGAGGTTTCACAATGTTGGCCAAGCTAGTCTCGAACTCCTGACCTCGTGATCCATCTGCCTTGGCCTCCCAAAGTGTTGGGATTACAGGCATGAGCCACCGTGCCCGGCCCCAAAATTTCTTTTGGTGTAGAAATTATAGTTATTTTAAATAAAAATGTTATTTTGACACATAATGAATTTTTAAACAATGATTATTTTAGAAATTTATTTTAATATTGATAGATATAACTTACATAAACATACAACCCATATAAATATAACTCATAAATTATTGGAGTCCTTAATAATTCTTAAGAGACCAGAAAGTATGAGAACGGATGACCTAAGTAAATCTTTGAGTTTTTTATTCTTGTCTGCAACCTAGTAGGCTTCTGAGCCCTCTTAAGGCAACGTCCCTCTCTGCCTTGTTGGACGCATATTTAAGGTTTGTTTTCTAGTAGGCGATCCTTAAGTAAGTGTGAAAGGTTTGAAGGCTAGAAGGAATGAATGAGACGATTCTCCCACTTCATCACATCTTCTTCCTTACGTGGAAGTGGAAGCAAAGCGCATGCGTCAGAGAAGGGACTTGTCTTAGAACCCTGCCTGAAGCGTGGCATCGTGGGTGTCTGTGATGGGATGGGATGGGATGGGGTATGGGGTGTGGGGTGTGGTGCGGCGCGTGAGCAGTCAGAGGATGTGCGCACGTGTGTGCGTGCAGGGAGAGACCACGAAGTTGAGGAAGGTGGAGTGGCGAAAGCATTCCCTATGGTACTGGGGAGAGACTGAGGGGGCGGCGGCGGCGGCGGCGGCGGCGCATGCGCAGAGAATCCGCGGGAAAGGCCGCGAGCCAGGCAGATCGAAGGGTATTGCCCTAACCGATCCGTCGACGCCTGAAGGGGCCTGAAGAGGTTGCTAGGCTTCTCAGCTGGGGCTTCTTCACCCTCATTTTTGTCTGACTGGCTGGACTGAAGAACCTGGCAGAAGCCTCGGGGCTCGGTTGAGGGTCACTTGGCCCAGGGAGCCCTGAAACGTTCCCAGATCTGGGGTGTGTGGGGCTGGGCGCCATTTTCCAGGCCCGGACTCACTGGGCTCCCCTGATGGGTGACAGCTGGCTGGGAGCCTCCTGGTTGCTCTGGGCTCTGTGGAGCTGAGGAATCAAAGGGGTCCCTCCTTTACCCCCTACGTAGGACACAAGACACTGTCTTCGGCTTTCCTCACTCATCCAGTCTGAGTTTGAGCCAATTCCTTCACAGCATTAGGCCATCAGTCCCTGCCTTTGGGGAAAGCCATCAGTGTCAACTGCCCGGGTGGCAGAAACCCGGGTCCAGCCCCTTCGCTGGTCTGTTAGGGAAGTTATTTTCTGCTTTTTGAAGAAATGGGACACCAGCTCCCTATTTTCCTTTTTTGGAGGTTATAGTTCCAGGGAAGGAGGTAATGTGAGGGGAATGGGCATTTCTGAGGGATCCTGAGCATTCCCCACAGGGCATGAGCTCAGGAGTTGCTTGGGATGACGGTGCAGGGACGCCATGGAGGGTTGCACCCATATGAGAGGAGGAGTCCGCCTGGGGCTCAAGGGGTTTTATGGGTGTTGGAAGTGGCCAGTTGGCCAAAACTCAGTTCTCTCACTTCCCTAAAGCTTGTTTTTAAGGACAACTATTCTAGAATGTGTTTAAGATACATGAATCTATTATTTTTTATTTATTTTTTTGAGATGGGGTCTCACTCTGTCACCCAGGTTGGAGTGCAGTGGTGTGATCTCGGCTCACTGCAACCTCTGCCTCCCAGGTTCAAGCGATTCTCCTGCCTCAGCCTCCCGAGTAGCTGGGACTATAGGCGCACGCCAGGCTGATCTCGAACTCCTGACCACAGGTGATCCACCCTCTCCAGCCTCCCAAAGTGCTGAGATTACAGGCGTGAACCCCCGCGCCCAGCCTATTATTATTATTTTTATGAGACAGGGTCTCTCTCTGTCTCCCAGGCTGGAGTCCAATGGCACGATCACTGCTCACTACAGCCTCAAACTTCTGGATTCAAGCAATCCTTCCACTTCAGCCTTTCAAAGAGCTGGGATTACAGGCTGAGCCACTACAGGCCTGGTTTTCACTTATTTTGGGTGTATACCCAGAAGTGGAATTGCTGGATCATATGGTAATTCTATTTTTAAGTTTTTGAGAAACCACCATAGTGTTTTCCATGGTGGTTGCACCATTTTACATTCTGACCAGCAAGGCATAAGGATTCCAATTTCTGCACATCCTCACCAACAGTTCTTATTTTCTGCCTTTTTATGTTAGCCATCCTAATGGATGTGAGGTGTTATCTCATTGTAGTTTTCATTTGCATTTCCTTAATGATTAGTGACATCAAACATCTTTTCTCGTGCTTTTTGGAGACTGGTATGTTTTCCTTGGAGAAATGTCTATTTAAGTCTTTTGCCCATTTTTGAATTGTGTTGTTTGTTTCTTTGTTGTTGAGTTTTAGGAGTTCTCTATATATTCTGAATATTAATCTCTTATTAGACATATGATTTGCAAATATTTCCTCTCATTCTATGGGTTGTCTTTTCACCCCTTTGATAGTGTCTCTTGATGCACAAATTGAAGTCCTGTTTGTCTGTTTCTTCTTTTGTTGCTTTTGCCTTTGGTGCCATATCCAATAATTCATTGCAGATCCACTATCATGAAGCTTTTGTCATATGTTTTCTTCTAAGAATTTTCTAATTTTAAGTGTTACATTTAGGTCTTTGGTTTATTTTGCGTATTTGTATGTAGTGTCAGGTAAGAGTCCATCTTTACTCTTTTGCATGTACATCATCCAGTTTCCCCAGCATCATTTGTTGAAAAGACTGTCCTTTACTCACTGAGTGGTCTTGGCACCCTTGTAAAAAGTCATTTTTCCATATATTGTTTCTGGGCCCTCTATTCTGTTCCCTTAGTCTGTATCTTTATGCGAGTAACACACTATTTTGATTACTATAGCTTTGTAATATTTTTTGAAATCAGGAAATGTGAGTACACCAGCATTTTTCTTCTTTTTCAAGATTATTTTGGCTATTCAGGGTCCCTTGAGATTTCATGTTAGTTTTAGGACATGTTTTTCTATTTCTGCAAAAAATAAATAAATAAATAATAATTAAAAAAATTAAAAAGCTACTAAATCTGTAGATTGCTTTGGGTAACACTGACATCTTAACAGGGTTAAGTCTTCCAGCCCGTGAACATGGGATATTTTTCCATTTATTTATGTCTCCTTTAATCTTTTTCAGCAATGCTTTGTAGTTTTCTTTGTACATGTCTTTCACTTTCTTGGGTTGTTTTTTTTTTTTTTTT
>NW_012102033.1:250703-252640 GCF_000951045.1 Mandrillus leucophaeus
TGAGATGGAGTTTCGCTCTTATTGCCCAGGTTGGAGTGCAATGGCACAATCTTGACTCACTGCAACCTCTGCCTCCCGGGTTCAAGCAATTCTCCTGCCTTAGCCTCCTGGGTAGCTGGGATTACAGGTGTGTGCCACCATGCCCGAGTAACTCGGTAATGGAGTCGGGGTTTCTCCACTTTGTTCAGACTGGTCTCGAACTCCCGACCTCAGGTGATCCCCCGCCTTGGCCTCCCAAAGTGCTGGGATTACTGGTGTGAGCCACTGTGCCTGGCCAAGTTAATTCTTAAGTATTTTATTCTTTCTGATGCTATTACAAATTGAATTGTTTTCATAATTTTATTTTCAGATTGTTCATTGTTAGTGTATAAAAATGCAACTGAGTTTTGATTGTTGACTTTGTATCCTGCTACTTTGCTGAATTCATTTATTAGCTCAAAAATTTTTTTGGTGAAATTTTTAGGATTTTCTACATATAAGATCATATCATCTTTCTAATTTGGTTTTCTTTTATTTATTTATATTTTTGCCTAATTTCTTTGGCTAGCACTTCCAGTACTATGTTGAATAAAAGTGGCAAAAGTAGGCATTCTACGCTTGTTTCTAATCTTAGAGGGAAAGCTTTCAGTCTTTCATCATTAAGTATGACATTTGCTGTGATTTTTTCGTATACGGCTGTTATGTTGGGATATTTTCCTTTTTTTTTTTTTTTCTGAGACATGGTCTCATTCTGTCACCCAGGCTGGAGTGTAATGGTGTCGTCATGGCTCACTGTAGCTTTGACCTCCTGGGCTGAAGTGATTCTCCCACCTCAGCCTCTTGAGTAGCTAAAAAAATTTTTTTATAGAAGTGAGGTCTCATTATGTTGCCCGGGCTGTTTTTTTTTTGTTTGTTTATTTTTGTTTGTTTTTGTTTGTTTGTTTTTTGAGATGGAGTCTTGCTCTGTCACCCAGGCTGGAGTGTAGTGGTATGATCTTTGCTCACTGCAACCTCTGCCTCCAGGGTTCAAGTGATTCTCCAGCCTTAGCCTCCCAAGTAACTGGAACTACAGGTGCATGCCACCACATCTGGCTAATTTTTGTATTTTTAGTAGAGATTGGGTTTCACCATGTTGGCCAGGCTGCTCTTGAACTCCTGACCTCAGGTGATCCACCTGTCTTGGCCTCCCAAAGTGCTGGGATTACAGATGTGAGCCACTGCACCTGGCCCCAGGCTGGTCTTGAACTCTGGATTCAACTGGTCATCAGGCCTCCCAAAGTGGGGATTACAGGAATGAGTCACCATGCCCAGCCGTATTTTCCTTTAACTCCTAGATTGTTGAGTTTTTTTTTTTTAATCATGAAAGGGTATTGAGTTTTGTCAAATGTTTTTTCTGCGTCAATTGAGATGATCATGTTTTTCTTTCATTCTGTTAATGTGGTGTATTATATTGATTGATTTTTGTATGCAGAACCATCCTTGCATTCCAGGAATAAATCCCACTTGGCATGGGGTATAATCCTTTTAATATGCTGCTGAATTAGATTTGGTAGTATTTTGTTGAGGATTTATGCATCAAAGTTCATAATGAATATTGGTCTGTAGTGTTCTTTTCTTGTAGTGTCTTTGTATGGCTCTGGTATTAGCGCAATGTTGGCCTCATAGGATGAATGAGGAAGTGTTCCCTCTCCAATTTTTTGGAAAAGTTTGAGAAGGATTGATATTAATTCATTAAAGGATTAGTAGAATTCACCCATGAAGCTATCAGGTCCAGAGCTTTTCTTTGTTGAGATATTTTTGATTGCCAATTAAATCTCCTTACTAGTTATAGATCTATTCAGATTTTCTGTTTCTTTGTGATTTAGTCTTAGTAGATTTTGTATTTGTAGGAATTTGTCCATTTAATCTAGGTTATCCAGTTTATTGGAGTACAGTTGTTCATAGGTTCATAGTACTCT
>NW_012102033.1:252835-266978 GCF_000951045.1 Mandrillus leucophaeus
TTTTTTTTTTTTTTTTTTGAGAGGGAGTCTTGCTCCGTTGCCCAGGCTGGAGTGCAGTGGTGTGATCTTGGCTCACTGCAACCTCCGCCTCCTGGGTTGGGTTCAAGTGATTCTCGTGCGTCAGCCTCCTGAGTAGCTGGGATTACAGGTACCCACCACCACGCCCAGCTAATTTTTGTATTTTAGTAGAGATGGGGTTTCAGTATGTAGGTCAAGCTAGTCTTGAACTCCTGACCTCAGGTGATCCACCCGCCTCAGCCTCCCAAAGTGCTGGGATTACAGGCGTGAGCCACTGCGTCCAGCCTCTTTTTCATTTTTTAATGTAACCATTGATAGTTATAAATTTCCCCCTTAGCATTGCTTTTGTTGCTTCCCATAAATTTTAGTATGTGTGTTTTCGCTTTCATTTATCTGTATTTTCTAATTCACCTTGTATTTTCTTCTTTGATCCATTTGTTGTTTAAGAGTGTGTTTAATTTCCACAAATTTGTAAAAGTTTCAGTTTTACTCGTTTTTTTCTTTTTTTTTTTTTTGAGGCAGAGTCTCGCTCTGTCACCCAGGTTGGAGTGCAGTGGCCGAATCTCAGCTCACTGCAAGCTCCACCTCCTGGGTTTACACCATTCTCCTGCCTCAGCCTCCTGAGTAGCTGCGACTACAAGCGCCCGCCACCTCGCCCTCGGCTAGTTTTTTGTATTTTTTAGTAGAGACGGAGTTTCATCATGTTAGCCAGGATGGTCTCGATCTCCTGACCTCATGATCCGCCCATCTCGGTCTCCCAAAGTGCTGGGATTACAGGCCTGAGCCACTGTGCCTGGCCTCAGTTTTACTTTTGTTATTCATTTCTAACTTCATCCTATTGTGGCTAGAGAAGCTATTTTGTATGATATTTATCTTTCTAATTCTGCTGAGAAAAAAAAAGGAAATTTGTGGCCCACAAATTTGTGGTCTATCCTGGAAAATGTCCCATGTGCACTTGAGAAGAATGTGTATGCCGCTGCTGTTGGGTAGAGTGTTCTGAATGTATCTGTTAGATCTAGTTGGTTTATTGCGTTAAGTCTATTTCCTTGCTTATCTTCTGTCTGCTGGTTCTATCCATTGTTCATAGTGGGATATTAAAGTCTCCAATTATTGTAGAACTGTCTTTTTATCCTTTCAATTATGTGAGTCTTTTCTTCATATATATATATATACACACATATATATACACATATATACACACACATATATACATATATACATATACACACATATATATACATATATACATATATATATGAAGGAATTAGGAGTAAAGAAGAAGAGTTGGTCAACATACAGCAGGTTCATCTCACTGTACAAATGTAAGTTTCTCAAGCTTCAGTTCTTTGGGCATCTGGCTTTTTGGAAAATTGGTCCGGTTTCATTTTCATATCCTTCCTTTATTTTGGACCTCCAGTTACACATTTTAGGCCATTTGATATTGTCCCACAGTAACTAATGCTCTGGTAATTGCTTTCAGTCTTTTTTTTTTTTCTTTGTGCTTCATTTTGGATTGTTTCTATTGCTATATCTTCAAGTTCACTGATTTATTAAAATCTGCCAGTAATCTTCAGTGAAATTTTCATTTCAGGTGTTGTATCATCTCTAGAAGTTCTATTTGATTTTTAAAATATATCATGGCCAGTCAAGGAGTCTTGTGCCTGTAATCCCAGCACTTTGGGAGGCCATGGCAGGCAGATCACATGAGGTCAGGAGTTCGAGAGCAGCCTGGCCAACATGGCAAAACCCTGTCTCTACTAAAAATTAAAAAAAAAAAAAAATTAGCCAGGTGTGGTGGTGCACACCTGTAATTCCAGCTACTTGGAAGGCTGAGGCAGGAGAATTGCTTGAAATGTGGAGGCAGAAGTTGCAGTGAGCTGAGATCAGTGTAGGCAACAGAGTGAGACTCCATCTCAAAAAAGAAAATATCTATCTGTCTAGCTGGCTAGCTATCTGATATTTCCTCATTCTGTTCATGCTTTCCTTTTAAGTCCTTGACCATACTGAGCATATTTGTAAGAGCTATTTTAGTGTTACGATGTGTTAATTCCGTTAGTCAATCATTTCTGTTTTTGTTTTCTATTTATGGGTGACTTTTCCTGCTTCTTTGCATGTCTAGTAATTTTTGACTAGATGATTGACATGAATTTTTTGTTGTTCAGTGCTAGGTTTGTCTATGTTGGCCTTTGTTGTGACATGCAGTTACTTGAAGATCAGTTTCGGCTCTTTAAGAGTTGCTTTTAAGACTTTTTTTTTTCCTTCCCCAGGTCTAAAGTAGTCCTACTACTAGAATTAGAGCTAGTTTATGCCACCTTGAATGTTCCAAGTATTCAGTAAAGTCTCTCCATACTGGCTGGTGGAAACTTAAGTAATTCTTCTTGTTCTTCAAGTTCTAGGAATTGTTTTACCTATAGTTCCTCAGCAATTTTCTTTCCTTGGAATTTACTCTTTGCCTGTTCTTATGAAGTTTCATAAGAATACATGTGCAGGTTGATATTTAGCTAATGGCTCAAAGTATTTTATCCAGATTCCTAGAGCTTTTTCTCTGTGGCTCCCTTCTGTTGAGTACTTAGCCCAGATAATTCTAGTCACCTAAGCCTTCCTGAACTGATTTTTGCCTCAAGTACTGAGACTGCTAGGCTCTGTTTGTATTCTTCCTCCTGTGCCAAAGTTTGGAAATCAGTAGCAGAAAAACAGGGCAATGATGCAATTAGTTACCTTGTTTTTTGGCCTTTTTTTTTAGAGATTGCAATGCTGTACTGCCTTTGTTTAATATGTGAAAATAGTTGTTTCTATTATTTGTACAGTTTTGTAGTGTTTTTGTGGAGGTAAGTCCAGACACTGTTTTGCTTTCATGGTCAAAAGTGGAAATTTCTTCTCCCCACTTTTATCTGGATCCTGTATATCCTTCATCTCTGTTTTCTTAAAATTATTTTTAATTAATTTAATTTAATTATTATTATTATTTTGGAGATAGGATCTTACTCTGTTGCCCAAGCTGTAGTGCAGTGGTACGATCTTGGTTCACTGCAACCGCCCTCTCCTGGAGTCGAGTGATTATCTCACCTCAGCCTTCTGAGTAGCTGGGGCTACAGGCGTGTCCCACCATGCCTGGCTAATTTTTGTATTTTTTGGTAGAGATGGGGTTTCACCATGTTGGCCAGGCTTGTCTTGAACTCCTGACCTCAAGTGATCCTCCCACCTCAGCTTCTCAAAGTGCTGGGATTACGGGCATGAACCACTGCACCTGGTCTATTTTATTTTATTTTTTTTAGGGAATGGGGTCCCACTCTGTTGCTCAGGCTGGAGTGCAGTGGTATGATCATAGCCCACTGCAACCTTAAACTCCTGGGCTCAAGCAGTCCTCTCCACTTAGCCTCCCAAATAGCTGGGACCACAGGCATGTGCCACTATGCCTGGCTAATTTTAATTTTAATTTTTTTTTTTTTGGTAGAGATAGGTTTTCACTGCATTGTCAAGGCTTATCTTGAATTCCTGGCCTGAAGTGATCCTCCTGCCTTGGCCTCCCAAAGTACTAGGATTACAGGCATGAGCCCGTGTCTGGCCTATCCTTCGTCATTCTTGTTCTCGTATTGCTCAATTTAGCTTTACTCACAGGAATTTCTCCTCATTGTGGCTTGTGGGTTGGAAAAGATCCCTGGTTGGTTAATTTTAAGAGTTCATAGAATCTAGCCTGCCCTGGTCCCTTCAGTTTCTATTGTAGACTCCATGCACTCAACTGTTATTGATTAGGCAAGGCATCTTCTAGTTTTAGCTGCTGTTCTCTAATAGGCTTTCCATGATTTCTGGTGAGTACCTGTTGATTATTTTGAGAGGTCTGTTTCCCTGCACCTCACCCCCAGGTCTGTCAGATGTTGTCTTGCTTCCTTTGTTTCCTTCCACACAGATGCTGATTCTTCACAGGTCTGTGGCTCTTGTGGTTTATTCTCATAGACTTGTATTTTGGGGTTTATCTTGGTATCGTAAATATTATCCATGGATTTTGGGCTTGCAATCTAGTAGAAATACTTGTTTTCATGTGGGTATTTGGGAAGATTTTAAAATGATGTTGCTGTTATTGCCATTACCTCCCCAGGATTTTACTCTATATTTAAAAAAAAAATTATAAGTGACATTAAAAATTTTTGTTTTCTAATTATGTATTGCAAGCATAGACATATAATTAATTTTCATTTATTGCCATTTGCATACAACAATCTTGCTAAATTATTTTATTAATTTAAATAATTTATCTGTAGTATTTTGGATCTTCCACAGATATAGCATCTGTGAATAGTGAGTTTTGTTTAATCTTTGTCTTTTGTTCCCCTTGCTTTACTGTGCTGTCTAAAATATTTAATGCAATGGGAAGGAAGTGCTGATAGCTGTTTTCATTGATTGTTCTTGATTTCAAAAGTAAAGCTTTCCTCATTTCACTATTAAGTATGTAGCTATGTTTAAGCATACGTTCACTATTAAGTATGATCATTTTTGTTTTTTGAGAGACACCATTTATCAGGGAAATTATTCCTGGTTTGCTGAAAGTTTTTCTCTTTAAATCATTATTGTATGTTGCACTTCATGAAATGTTTTTCCTCTATTTCTTGAGATGATAATATTTTTCTTCTTTATTATATCAGTGTGGCTAATTATATTGATTTTCTTTAGTGGAATGCTTTGAATCATTTCTACTAAGAGTTTTTTGCTTTGTAGTTACCATGAAGCTTACATAAAACATCTCCTGCCTCAGCCTCCCACAGGGCTAGGATTACAGGCATGAGCCACCATGACCAGCCCCAAAGGCTGGATTTTTGTACCTAATTTTTTCTTCAGCCTTTTCTCCCCTGCATGGTTTCCTGCTTCTCTCTTAATCTTATGGAAGCATCGTTTGTCTCAGGGAGACACCCGTCAACCCACTGCATTTCTCTTTGGAGTGACCCACCTGTTGTTGCATTCTCTGGCATATAGCTTCTGGAAGCCATTGGTTCACTGGAGCAGAAGGTCTTTGGCAAGTGATTGTTTTTATTTCGCACAAGTTGCTGGGAAAGTATTTACTTCCTGAAACATTGAACCACTTTGCCAGGAAAAAGAGATGTGAACTGACTCCTCAGTGATTACAGTTTGGTCCTGTTTCTTGTTTATGTAGCAGAAGTTTCTCTGTTTTTGACATAAGAATGGAACCTATTTTTCAGAAATGATGCAGATATCCCCATATTTGTAATATTTTAAAATCATTTGTGTTTTTTGTTGTTGGGTAGGGGAGATTGTGGTAAGTTTGGGGATCGGTGTTCATGTGACTATCTTTCTTAGAAGAAACTTCCTTTTTTTTTGATAGTGAATTGTAGGAGTGGCAGGTGCTTGGAAGTTTAAAAAATTTAAAAAATTTTTGACATAATTTCAGACTTACAACACTTCCATCTTTCCTTGTCTTCACTGACTGTGACATTTTTACTGAGTACAGGCCAGCTATTTTACAGAACGTACTTCAATTTAGATTTGTTTTCTGATGTTTCCTCACGATTGGAGTTTTGTTATACGTTTTTGGCAGGAATCCCACAGAAACGATGTTGTGCTCTTAATGCGTTGTATCAGGCGTTATATGATATCAGTTGACTATTATTGGTTAAGGTAGTGTGTAACACTCTAAAGATACTATTTTCTTTTTTGGGGGGGGATATCTTGTGGGGAGATACAGTAATACTGTGCAATTATCCTGTCCCCATCAAATTTTCATCATCTTGTGTTAGCAACCATTGATGATTCTTGCTTGAATCAGTTATTACTCTGGTAGTTTCCAGACAATGATTTGTTAAAAAGACATCTTTATTGAGGTATGATTGACATGTAAAAAACTGTACATATTTAATGTGTACAACTCGATTAGTTTGTGATAAGCAATTACCTTCTAATTCATCGTTCCTTGTACATGTATTAGTTTGTATTCTACTGTAAGGAAGAGGTTTTCCTTTTCCTGAGTTGTATCCCTGTGGATTCATAGATTGTTTTAGTCTGTTGGTTCTCATCTGTTACTGTTATTTATTTTGATGTTCTTATTTGTCCAGATTTGGCTGATGAGGGCTTCTTCAATTGGATTTCTTTCTCCATGATGATCTTTTTACTTTCACTTATCAATACATATTTTTTCTTGATTATGATTATTGTTATTATTATTTTTTGAGATGGAGTCTTGCTCTGTTGCCCAGGCTGGAGTGCAGTGGTGCCATCTCGGCTCACTGCAAACTCCACCTCCCCGGTTCATGCCATTCTTCTGCCTCAGCCTCCCAAGTAGCTGGGACTACAGGCGCCCACCACTGTGCCTGGCTAATTTTTTGTATTTTTAGTAGAGACGGGGTTTCACCGTGTTAGCCAGGATGGTCTCAATCTCCTGACCTCGTGATCCACCCGCCTCGGCTTCCCAAAGTGCTGGGATTACAGGCGTGAGCCACCACACCCGGCCGATTATTATTTTTTTGAGACAGAGTCTTACTCTGTCACCCAGGCTGGAGTACACTGGTACAATCTTGGCTCACTGCAACCTCTGCCTCCCGGTTCAAGTGATTCTCCTAAGTCAGCCTCCCTAGTATCTGGGATTACAGGTGCCTGCCACCACGTCTGGCTATTTTGTTTTTGTATTTTTGGTAGAGATAGGGTTTCACCATGTTGGCCACGTTGGTCTCAAACTCCTGACTTCAAGCAATCCACCTGCCTTGGCCTCCCAAAGTGCTGGGATTACAGGTGTGAATCACCACACCTGGCCATATTTTTCTTGATTATTAAAGTAATACAGGTGAGTGGAGAATGGTGGCTTGTGCCTGTAATGCCACCTACTCTGGAGGCTGAGGCAGGAGACTCACTTGAGCACAGGAGTTTGAGGCCAGTCTGAGCAACATAGTGAGACTCCCATCTTGAAAAAAACTTTTAAAAATTAGCTAAGTATGGTGGCACATGCCTATAGTCCTAAGTACTTTGGAGGATAAGGTGAGAGGATCCTTTGAACCCAGGAGTTCAAGGCTGCAGTGAACTATGGATCATGCCACTGCATTCCAGCCTGGGTGACAGAGTGAGAACCTGTGTCTGAAAAAAAAGTAATACAAGATTTAAAAAAATGTAATGTAAAATCAGGGATAAGGATATAAACATACTTGTAGCCATCATCACTTTTTTTTTTTTTTTTTTTGAGACAGGATTGCCCAGGCTGGAGTGCAGTGGCGCGATCTCGGTTCATTGCAACCTCTGCCTCCTGTGTTCAAACGATCCTCTGGCCTCAGCCTCCTGAGTAGCTTGGCTTACAGGTGTGAGCCACTGCGCCCGGCCTGATCATCTTCTCTATATTGATGTATTTCCTTTCAACCTTTCATTGCATTTTTAAATGTAGTAGAGATAGAACTAAAGATAGAAATTTGTATCTTAGTTTTATATTTTTAACCTGTAATTGAATTATAAGCATTTTCTTGAGTAACAAAGAGCTCTTTGGAAGCTGTGTCTCAGAAGCAATTATCCATGTCACCCAAATGTGCCAGTGCTGCCTTGAGGCCCACCTACTGCCTCTGCTTTTGGAAAGCATGCTCCTTCCCCCACTGAAAGAAAACTCCAGTTTCCCCTCTCTCTTCCTCTCTTTCACGTAACTTTTTTTCTTTTTCAGCACACTCCGTGCCCGTTTTCTTGTATTTGAAGAGCCAACAGAAGTTCAGAGTGGCAGGAACTTGGAGACCAAGGAGAATAGCCCCAGATGCGAGGTAGAACACCATCCTTTTGCTGGAGATAGAGCAGTAGGTGGAGCTGGAGAATGAATAAATTAACAATCAATAGGTAATAAAATCAGGAGATGAGAAATGCCGTGAAGTAGAGAGAGCAGCGGGTAGGTAGCTGCTATTTTAGATAGGTGGACAGGGAAGACATCTGTGGTGAGGCTATATTTGAGTTAAAGATCTGACTGTTTTACAGATTAGAAAGCTCAGAAAGGTAAAGTAACTTTTCTAAGATTACAGGGCAGATTTAGTATTAAATTAGTTTAGTTTTGTTTCATTTTTAAATTCAGAAGCCCTCTATAAATAGTACTTCAGTGTTCTTAGAAACCCTTTGATTTCAGGCTGGCTGCGGTGGCTCACACCTGTAATTCCAGCACTTTGGGAGGCTGAGGTGGGCGGATCACTTGAGGTCAGGAGTTCAAGACCAACCTGGCCAACATGGCAAAACCCCGTCTCTACTAAAAATACAAAAATTAGTCAGGTGTGGTAGTGGGCACCTGTAATCCCAGCTACTTGGGAGGCTGATGCAGGAAAATCGCTTGAACCCGGTAGGTGGGGAAAAAGAAATCCTTTGATTACAGGGATTCCTGACTTTTGGGTGTGTCTCTCTCTATCCCTATGCCGTGCAAGAAAACATTTCTGTTTTGTTTTGTTTTGTTTTGTTTTGTTTTGTTTTGGGATGGAGTCTCACTCTGTCTCCCAGGCTGGAGTGCAGTGGCCTGATCTCGGCTCACTGCAACCTCTGCCTCCCGGGTTCAAGTGATTATCCTGCCTCAGCCTCCGAGAAGCTGGGATTACAGGTGCCGACCACCACACCCAGCTAATTTTTGTATTTTTAGTAGAGACGGGGTTTCGCCATGTTGGCCAGACTGGTCTCGAACTCCTAACCTCAGGTGATCCACCTGCCTTGGCCTCCCAAAGTGCTGGGATTACAGGCGTGAGCCGCCACGTGAAAACATTTCTAAGAAGTGAAACTTATGCAGGAGACTTTTTTGTGCTTTGAATGTCAGTGGTGGTTGGGATAGAAATAAAGTTTGCTTTGAGGAGATGTTGAGGATTGTTTTGTAACTCAGTAGTTACTTGACTCTAAAATCTATAATCTACAGTTTTTGGTGTCCTGCAGGTCTGTTCAGGAAGACAAACCCTCCCTTGCAGAAGCTGGAGCTGCCCCAGGGAGTCTGTCTGGGATGAAGACAGAGGCCCAGCCTTCGACATCCTCGCTGGCAAACACCTCGTGGACTGGCACAGTGATTTCTGACACTGTCCCAGGAAGTCAAACATGGGAAGACAAGGGTCCATTTACCTGGTCTGCAGCATCTGGGACCTCAGAGGCCCAAGTTTCAACAGCCCGGGTTGCAAAGGCTAAGGCCTGGGAGGCTCATGTTTTTGAGGCTCAGGCCAGGGCCAGTCAGCCAAAGCAAATTTCTGTATTGGAGGCGGCAACTGCCTCAATCCTGAAACAGCAATCCACGTACGAGAAGGTGCAGATGACAGAGAAGAAAGAGAGTGAGGTCCTCCTTGCCCGTCCATTCTGGTCCAGCAAAGCTGAGTACATTCTGGCTCAGGTGGGCTTCTCTATGAAGCCATCTTGTCTCTGGCGCTTTGCCCACCTGTGGCTTAACAGTGGAGGCTGTAAGTCTGGGGACCAGGAAACCTGAGTCCACAAGGGGCAAGCAGGACAGAGTCCTGTCCAGGCTTTAACCGTGAATGTTTCTGAGATATGTAGAGACCAAAGACCTAGTGCTCTGAGCAGGATAGGAGCCAGGTCCCTGGACACCTAAAATCATGAGAGGTGTAGAGGTTCAGGGTATCTGAACATGGGGATGGCAAAGCTTGAGGCCTGGGTCCAAGGTGGGCTGGAAACTAGGTACTCTGGTCTTCCAGGAATTGGGGGCCAGAAGACTGGACACTTGGGACCGTGAGGGATGTAGACATGGGTGAGCCCTGATGCCTGTGACCCTGGGGGAGGTCGCTGGTAGGGAGAATGTTTTCCTGGGCTCCTGGAGTCCAGGCACTGAAAGGACATGGTTCTCAGAGTCCCCCCCTGAATCCTCTTCGCAGGCAGTTTTGCCGCCATCTACATCTTCATGCTATTCCTGGTCAGGATTCCTCTTGTCTTCCTGGAGATGGCAGCCGGTCAGAGCATGCGTCAGGGTGGCATGGGTGTATGGAAGATCATTGCCCCCTGGATTGGTGGTGTGGGGTATTCTAGCTTCATGGTGAGGAGCCCATGGCTGCCCAGGCCTGACTTTTACACCCCACCCGCATCCCAACCCTCCTCCTGAAATGCGCCCCATGAATACCTCCATGGGTCAGATCCCTTTGGTTCCCCAATCCTCTGTCAAATCCCCTCCCTTTTCCTGTCCCTGCTCTTCCTCCCCAGCCATGTCCTCCTTGGCCCCCAGGTGTGTTTCATCCTCGGCCTGTACTTCAATGTGGTCAATTCCTGGATCATCTTTTACATGAGCCAGTCCTTCCAGTTTCCCGTTCCATGGGAGAAATGTCCCTTAACGATGAACTCCAGTGGCTTTGGTGAGGAGGAAGTGAAAGAAGAGGAGAAGGGAAAATGGAGAAGTAGAAGTAGAAGAGAATTTGGAAGAGGAGAGAGTGGGGAGGGACAAGGAAGAAGAAGAAGAAGGAAAAAGAAATGGGAGAGGGAAAGAGAAAAGGGAGGCGGGAGAGGGGATAAGGAAGAAGAGGGAGTACTTTGTCTAGCAGGCATGTCTAAAGCCAGGTCCCCCCCAGATCCTGCATGTGAACAGACAGCACCCTCCATATACTTCTGGTACCGGCAGACCTTGAAGGCCTCAGACAGAATCGAGGATGGCGGGTCACCAGTCTACAGTCTGGTCCTGCCCTTCTGTGTTTGCTGGTGTCTTGTTGGTGCTTTCATGATCAATGGGCTTAAGTCCACGAGGAAGGTGAGCCACCAGTATTGGATTCCTTGAAATTCTCGGATGCTTTAGCCCTTACCTCACTTTGTTACTTGTTGATCTCCTAATCTCTTGCTCCTCTGGCCTTTTACTCCCACTGGCCCCTGACTCTTGCTGAAGGCTTTCTTCTAACTTCTACTCATTTCTGACTCGGAACTTTCGATCCCTCCTGTTGGTTGACCTCTACTGGTACACAGGTGCTGATCTGTCCCACTCTCAATTCAGGTGATCTGTGTCTTGGTACTGCTGCCTTATTTCATCATCATTGGTTTCTTCATCCGGAGTCTGCTGCTGGAAGGGGCAAAATTTGGCCTTCAACAGTTGGTAGTTGCCAAGGTGAAATCTGTCTCCTCAATCCTCCATCAGGCCTTGTAGGGCACCACAGCTGCCTGTTCTTAGAGCTTCCTTTCCCCATTCTTTCCTTCTGCATCTCCCTCTCTCCTCCCTGCAACATTTCTATTATAGTTGTCCTCTGCTGTTTCTTTTACAACCCCCTTATACTTGTCTTCTCTCTTTCAGATATCGGATGTGTACAATGTGAGTGTGTGGTCTGTAGCAGGGGGTCAAGTTTTGTTTAACACAGGCATAGGCCTTGGCTCTGTTGCCTCCTTAGCCTCCTACATGCCCCAGTCCAACAACTGTCTCAGTGATGCCTTTCTCGTGTCTGTGATAAACCTGCTCACTTTGTTGATTGTCACATCTTTCAACTTCTCTGTCCTGGGCTTCTGGGCGACAATCATCACACATCGCTGCTGTGAGAGGTAAGGCCAGCCCCCTTGTGGAGGGTCCCAGCCCCAGGGAATTTTCAAACCCGGAGACCCTAACCTTAAAGGCGCTGCAAAGATCCACGTTCACACATTTCGACCTTGGGTGCACTTGCATACCTTCCCCATAGCTAAAAATGGAGACAATAGAATCTCCTATCATGTATTATCCTTCTCAGAGCCTTTTGTCACCCTAGAAAGAAATCTTCCAACTGAGAGATTGCCAGCTCTCCACCTCAGAGTGGATATGCTAAGAGGGATATACTGAAAATGGCAAACATTGAAGGCTACTCTAATCCCAGATACACAACAAAATAGCATCCAAGACCATACCAGCCAGAGACCCTTCCAAGGCTATCGTTGGAGAGGTGGAAGGCCCCATCCTTAACTGTCAACTCCTGAATTGGGGATTTCTGTCAATCTATCAGAAACTCCAAAAGGATTCTCTGTACTAGAACCTTAATTGTCTGATCACCCCTGTTTCTTATTTTTCTTATTTTTAGGCATTAATTTCAAAAACATCCATCAGACATTTAGGAAGTATTCTTTCTATACCACAGAGACTTGGACAGGTGAATCTGACCACAGTCCTTGTTTCATTAAGTTTTCAATTTTGGAGGGAGAAGGAAAGGAGAGAATGAGACAGCCAAAAACTTATGCTAACGGGTAACTGAAGTGATAGGTGGGGACAGGAGACAGCCATTAATTCTGTTTGGGCTAGTCAGATGGGGCCTTCCAGAGGAGGCAACCCTGAATTGAATTTCTCCCAGTAGTCTTTTTTTTTTTCTTCCTCCTCCTCTTCCTTTCTCTCCCAGAGTAGGTTTTTTTGTTTGTTTGTTTTTTTAGTTTAAATTTTTGAGAATGGGGTCCCGCTACATTGCTCAGGCAGGTCTTGATCTCCTGGGCTCAAGTTATCCTCCTGCCTCTGCCTTCCAAAGAGCTGGGATTACAGGCATGAGCCACTGCTTCCGGCCTCTCCTAGTAATCCTAACCCTCACAAATAACCACCATTTTCTTCTAGAAGATGCCTGGGAATATACATGTGTGCGTGTGCAAGAGTTCTTGACAGCATATAGTTAGGAAAGGAATTGCTGAGTAGGGTGTGCTCACCTTCAGTTTTATCATATATTGTCTGGTTTTCAAAGTGGTGTAATGCATTACCCTCCCATCAAGGATGTGTGAGACTTCCATTTGTTCTACTTTTTGCACAACACTTGATTAAACTTGGTTGGACTTTTAAATTGTTTCCAGTCTGGTGGGAGTGTAATGGTAACTTTTTGGGTATTTTCAAAAGAAACCTTTTATTATGAGCTATTACATACATATGTAAAAATACATAAAACAAGGCTGGGAGCAGTGGCTCACGCCTGTAATGCCAGCTCTTAGGGAGGCTGAGGTGGGAGGATTGCTTGAACCCAGGAGTTTGAAGCCAGCTGGGTGAGACACCGCCTCTAACAAAAAAAAAAAAAAAAAAAGAAAAAAATGTATAAAACAATGTACAGTGTAACGAACTATGAAGTAAGCAACACTTGTATTAAGAACTAGAATAACCCTAGCTGCTCTCCATGTATCTTTTTCTAATCATAATCCCTTTACTGCTTCCCAGAGGTTAACCATCATAAAAGTCAGGATAGTGGTTATTATATTGCTTAGTAGATATGCATACATACATGATCAAATATAAAGAAAAACAAGCCCGGGTGCGTGGGCTCACGCCTGTAATCCCAGCACTTTGGGAGGCTGAGGAGGGTGGACCACAAGGTCAGGAATTTGAGACCAGTCTGGCCAATATGGTGAAACCCCATCTCTACTAACAAATACAAAAATTAGCCGGGTGTGGTGGCACACACCTGTAGTCCCAGCTACTCAGGAGGCCAAAGCAGGAGAAGCACTTGAACCTGGGAGGCGGAGGTTGCAGTGAGTGGAGATTGCACCAATGCGCTCCAGCCTGGGCGACAGAGCGAGTCTCCATCTCAAAAAAGAAAAAGAAAAAGCCTGCTGTGGTGTTAACTGGGATTGCATCAAATCTGTAGATCATCTCTGAACCAGCTTTCCTTGCATTCCCGGTTGTGGAGAAGGGCCAGGGGCAAAGCTTCTGCTTCATTTTTATTGTGAAGGTGTAGCCCTTTGAAGTTGTCAGATTTAAGTGGGGAACTTCTATTCTGATCCTTATTTTGGGCAGGCTCTGGTGCTTTATATCTGGCCTCCATGGCCCCCTTTTGTATCTGAAAAGTCTTAAAATTGGAAACTGCAGGTCTAGTTTGTTGCATTTTGCATACATCTTTGGGACAAAGTATATTTGGAAGTCCCCTTTCTCCACTGCTTTGCCTGTACTTCAATTTTTGCCTGATGATTCCTTATTATCTTGTCAACGTTTTTATTTCATTAGAAGATTTAAAAATATCTTCCAGGCTGGGCACGGTGGCTCACGCCTGTAATCCCAGCACTTTGAGAGGCCAAGGCAGGCGGATCACCTGAGGTCGGGAGTTCAAGACCAGCCTGACCAACACAGAGAAACCATGTCTCTACTAAAAATACGAAAAAATTAGCCAGGCATGGTGGTGCATGCCTGTAATCTCAGCTACTCGGGAGGCTGAGGCAGAAGAATTGCTTGAACCCAGGAGTCGGAGGTTGCGGTGAGCCCAGATTGCGCCATTGCACTCCAGCCTGGACAACAAGA
>NW_012102033.1:267028-275666 GCF_000951045.1 Mandrillus leucophaeus
AAAAAAAAAAAAAAAAAAAAAATTCCTCCGGCCTTTTAAATTATTTCCAATGAGAAAATTGGTTCAAATCTCTAGCTTATTACTGGAATAGCATATAGTATTTTATTTTCTAAAATGTGATCAAACTCTACTTGCTTGCCTTTTGCTTTTATCAGTGAATCTTGGCAAGCTGTCCATTGCAGTTCTTACAGAGTAATGAGCTGAAGTTTTAAGGGTTTGTAGGAGTTAGCCAAGTGAAGAATGGTGGTGGGGGTGGAGTTGGTATTGTGTGTGAGAGGGTATGATGGGCCTTGAAACTGTAAGTAGTTAAATCTGGCCAGAACATGGAATGTGAAGAGAGCCATAGGGACATATGAGGCCAAAATGGTCAGCAGGGCTCACATCAAAAAGTCGAACCAGCAGCTGCTCTCACACAGCACAACTCCATGGGAACATTATCATCATAGTCTCTGTGCTCCCGGACATGCTGTAACAGGAGGTTTAGAAAGTTGGTTTTTACCCGTTAGTCTCAGCCAAGAGGGAAGGTAGACAGTGAATAAGAAACCCCATCACTAGAGCAGAGACCACTGAGTCCCCAAGAAGACTGTAGAAAATGCTTCTCCTAGGCTCTCCCATGGTCATAAATTCTCCAGGATTACACAAACGAATTCACGACCCTGAAGGCCGGTGCCTTCTAGGTTTCATCCCAGGCTCTATCTTACCCAGATCACTAATGCTAAGCCAGTGATAGCCATTTTTATCTTGAAGATAAAGGAAAAGGAGACCATCTCCTACTGGGCCAAATGGTTCAATTTGATTCAACCCCCTATCCCCAGGAATGCTGAAATACTTTTAAAGCTGATAAACCTAGGGAAACTGCCTCCTGACGCCAAGCCCCCTCTCGACCTGCTTGACAACCCAACCTCCATCTACAATACCTGGTTCAATGGCCTTCCCCAGCACATCAAAAGCATGGTTCTCCGCGAGGTGACTGAATGCAACATAGAGACTCAGTTTCTTAAGGTCAGTAAAAAAAACTGAGTCTGAAAGCCCTTGGCACAACAGAAATTTTAGCTTTTATTAAAACGAGAAAAAATCCCAGAAGCACCAGAATAATCTGTGGCGCTTAGTAATACGAAGTACTATAGTTTGCAGAATGGCCTTCCAAGGATAATGCTAGCTGGAT
Organism: Mandrillus leucophaeus; assembly: GCF_000951045.1. Lineage (NCBI taxonomy): Eukaryota > Metazoa > Chordata > Mammalia > Primates > Cercopithecidae > Mandrillus > Mandrillus leucophaeus. Next base: position 268,194 of record NW_012102033.1, read on the forward strand.
TGATTTTTCCATGTCAGAAAAATCAACGACTCCCTCCCTCCTATCATTCAGGAGTCTGCTCACATGTCACCTTATCGGAAAGGCCCTCCCTGAAGTCGTATCTGGATTGGTGCCCACACACACTCCCACTATGGGCTGGCTTGGCGATCTGATTTTCTCAGTGATCCAGGGATTTTCAGGAGTTTTCCAGGGAAGATAGAGTGCATACTTGTCTATATTTTTTTGTTATTGTTTAGTTCAATGACACTTCAACACCTGTTTGTTCTCTCTTTGCAGGCTAGCGAGGGCCCAAAGTTTGTATTCCTGTCCTTTGTTGAAGCCATGTCCTTCCTTCCTCTGTCTGTCTTCTGGTCTTTTATCTTCTTCCTGATGTTGCTGACCATGGGGCTGAGCAGCGCAATAGGGATTATGCAGGGCATCGTTACTCCACTCCAGGACAACTTCTCTTTCTTCAGGAAACATACAAAGCTGCTCATAGGTACTCTGACCTAGGCCCTACTCCTAACAATGACCCTGACCCCTGACACCACTGGGATTTTTTTTTTGGGACAGGGTCCCTGTAGTCCAGGCTGGTGTGCAGTGGTGTGATCTTGGCTTACTGCAACTTCTGCCTCCTGGGTTCAAGTCATCCTCCCACCTCAGCCTCCCCAGTAGTTGGGACCATAGGCATGCACCACCACGCCCGGCTCAGTTTTGTAGTTTTGGTAGAGACGGGCTTTCGCCATGTTGCCCAGGCTGGTCTCAGACTTCTGGGCTTAAGCAATCTGCCCACTTCAGCTTCCCAAAATGCTTCGATTACAGATGTAAGCCACCGCGCCCGGCCACCACTGGGTCTGCCGCCAGTCCTGGTCTATGACCTCTACTTAGCCCTTGTCACCCAGCCCTGACTTCTAACCTTGATCCAGATCTCACGTTTTCTCCAGTGGGACTCTTTCTGCTCATGTTCGCGTGCGGCCTCTTCTTCACTCGACCTTCAGGCAGCCACTTCATCAAACTGCTGAGTAACCACTGGATAGTCTTCCCCATCATCGTCATTGCCATATTTGAAACCATGGCTGTATCCTGGGCCTATGGGGCCAGGAGGTGAAGTCCTAAGCCCGGGTTCTCACAAAGCATGGGACTATCGGGAAGGTTGACCCCTTTCTCGTTGCCTCCACTGTTGCCCAACTAGTGTGACATAGGGACTCTTAATTTCAGAGCCTTCTGGGAAACCTTTTTATTCATTCCTCCATTTTCACATATATTTTGGGTGCTGCATATGTGCCAGGCACTGTTTTAGTCATCAAGGATAGGAGCATTGAATAAAAGAAGTATTCCTATTCTCAGAAAGCTTACATTTTAGTGGTCTAGAGAGACAATAACCAATTAGCAAATAAAGAATAAAAACATTGAGAATGAATATAAGTGATAGGAAGAATCAAAGGGTGAGGTCAGATGGCCCATAGTGGGAGTGTGTGTGGGTACCCATCCAGGTCAGACTTCAGGGAGGGCCTTTCTGATAAGGTGACATGTGAGCAGACTCCTGAATAATAGGAGGGAGGGAGTCATGACAAGACTTTGAGGAAAGTGCTCCCTGCAGGGAAACAGAAATTACCAAGGCCAGAGGAAACATAATGCCTAGAGTTTTTGAGAAAAAAGGAAGTCAGAGAGGCTGGAATAGAAGATATTAGGAGATGGCGCTAGAGAAATGATGGGGGCCAAATCATGTAGGGTTTTGTAAGCCACTATAGGAGTCAGCTTTGTATGCAGAATGAGAGACGAAGCATTGGAAGGTTTTGAATAGGAGAATGACATTTTCAGGTGGGAGTTGCCGTTATTAGATTTGTTTTTTGAAAAGGTATCTATGGCTGCTGTGTGGAGAATAGATCAGGAAGGGTCCAGAGTGAAGCCAGGATAAGAGTTGGAAGCTATGTAATATTTCTTTTGTTTTTGTTTGTTTTTTTCTTTTTGAGATGGAGTCTTGCTCTGTTGCCCAGGCTGGAGTGCAGTGGTGTGATCTCAGCTCACTGCAAACTCTGCCTCCCGGGTTCAAGCAATTCTTCTCCCTCAGCCTTCTGAGTAGCTGGGATTACAGGCATGCGCCACCACGCCCAGCTACTTTTTGTATTCTGCGTAGAGATGGGGTTACACCATGTTGGCCAGGCTGGTCTCGAAATCTTGACCTCGTGATCACCTGCCTCAGCCTCCCAAAGGTGGCTCCCAAAGCATGAGCCACCCCTGCCTCATGAAGGCTATGTAATATTTCAAATGAGAGCTAAGAAGGGCTTGGTCAAAAGTAGAAGAATTGTGGATTAAGAGAAGTGATCTGATTCTGGAAGGTAGAGCTACCTGGGAAAGAGAACAAGATAATCTGGGAGCGAGACCTGGAAGACGTAACTGTGGAATGTAAGTCTATAGTAGAGGTAGCCAGGGAAGCTCTGGGGACACAGATGATTAGTTAAGGAAGACTGGAGAGTTAGGGAAGGTGGCCTAGAGAAGAGGATGCTTGAGCAGAGCCTGGACAGATGAATAGGTGGAGATAGGGTGATGGGCACCCTAGACCAAAAGACCCCACTTGTATATTTATTGAAATTGAGAATATGTACTAAAGGAGACTTGATAGGTGGCTGAAATAAACTAGATACGTTCCCCAGGGGCCAAATGCCACTTTCTTTTATCCGTGTTGTTCACTGCTAGATATCCAGCACTTAGAAGAGTTCCTGGCACATCATAGACGTTCTGATATTTATGGGATGAATGAAAGAGACTTGACCTTTCTTCTGAGGCCATTGGATACCCATGGAAAGTTCTTGAGCAGGAGAGGGGTGTTTGGAAAATTTTCTTGGGTTGGGATAGACGACAGACTGACTAGGGAGAAGATGAGAGAGGACAAGACTTGAGATGAAACAGGAGATTAGAGATACAATAGAATGTTTGAAAGATGTCAAGGTTGGGCTGGCCCTGCCACCAAGGTGGTGAGGCCTAACTGGGCATCCCACACTCTGGTGGCCCTTCCCCAGGTTCCTTGCAGACCTGACGATCCTGTTGGGCCACCCCATCTCTCCCATCTATGGTTGGCTGTGGCCTTGTGTGTGTCCAGTTGTGCTGCTTATCCTGTTTGTGACCGTGATGGTTCGTCTTTGTATGAAGCCGATCACCTACATGTCCTGGGACTCAAGCACTGTGAGCCTCCCCCAGGACCCAGAACCCCTTTGGGAGTGGGGGCCAGACCTTTCAATTCACTCTGGGTGAAAGAACCCAGTCATCTCATTCTCTTATGCCGGAAGACTCATGGGTTTTCTGCTTTAGTTCCCCACTCACCCTTCCCCTCCACAACTCTTCCTCTTCTCTTGGGGATTTTGATATTCTGAACCTTTTTCCCATCTCTCCACAGTCAAAAGAGGTGCTTCGACCATACCCACCATGGGCACTGCTCTTGATGATCACCCTTTTTGCCATTGTCATCCTCCCCATCCCTGCATACTTTGTATACTGCCTCATACATAGGATTCCCTTCAGGCCCAAGAGCAGAGACAGGCCTATTACAGCCTCCACATCCCTACCCCTAAGTCACCAGCTAACACCCAGTAAAGAGGTTCAAGAGGAAGAAATTCTACAAGGTGATGAAACAAAGTACCCATCAACCTCTCATGTGACTTCTTAACTTCATTCATTTGGCTTCACATCATATATCCCTTAGAACAGATCCAATGGGCAACTCTTAATATCAGCTTGCAACTGTTGATGTCCCTGGATCCAGAACCACTTTTATTTCCAAGAGGAGGGCGTTCTTTGGAGGGGGTTCATAGGGCCTGGCCTTGCAATCCCCTCCTTGGTCCCATCTTATCTGGTGACCACCATCATTGTTTTCCCCATCATCTTCCTCAACACACATACATGTACAACTTATATACAATACTGGTGATGTCTACCAGTCCTGCTACTTCTGGGGTGCCTGTCACCTGGAATGGAGCTGGAGGAGTAATGCTGTTGGTCAATAAATCAGTCTACATTAACTCCAGGATGTAAGCAGATCTTTTTTTTCTATAGATGTCTCAGATGTTCAGTTTTCCTGTCACAAGGCTTCCAGTCTGTATTAGTTCATTTTCACACTGCTAATAAAGACATACCTGAAACTAGAAACAAAAAGGTTTAATTGGACTTACAGTTCCACATGGTTGGGGAGGCCTCAGTCATGGTGGAAGGCGGAAGGCACTTCTTACATGACGGCAGCAAGAGAAAAAATGAGGAAGAAGCAAAAGCGGAAACCCCTGATAAACCCATCAGATCTCGTGAGACTTATTCACTATCATGAGATTAGGATGCAAAAGACCAGCCCCCATGATTCGATTACCTCCCCCTGGGTCCCTCCCATAACACATGGGAATTCTGGGAGATATAATTGAAGTTGATGTTTAAATGGGGACACAGCCAAACCATATCATTCTGCCCCTGGCCCCTTCAAATCTCATGTCCTCACATTTCAAAAGCAATCATGCCTTCCCAACAGACCCCCAAAGTCTCAACTCATTTCAGCATTAACCCAAAAGTCTAAAGTCTCATCTGAGACAAGGCAAGTCCCTTCCACCTATGAGCCTGTAAAACCAAAAACAAGCTAGTTACTTCCTAGATACAATGGGGTTACTGGTATTGGGTAAATACAGCCATTCCAAATGGGAGAAATTGGCCAAAGCAAAGGGGTTACAGGGCCGATGCAAGTCCAAAATCTAGAAGGGGAGTCAAATTTTAAAACTCCCTAATCTCCTCTGACTCCAGATCTCACATCCCGGTCATGCTGATGCAAAAGGTGGGTTCTCATGGTCTTAGCTCCACCTCTGTGGCTTTGCAGGGTACAGCCCCCCTTCCAGCTGCTTTCACGGGCTGGTGTTGAGTGTGGCTTTTCCAGGCTCATGGTGCAAGCTGTCAGTGGATCTACCATTCTGGAGTCTGAAGGACAGCGGACCTCTTCTCACAGCTCCACTAGGCAGTGCCCCAGTAGGAACTCTTGACTCCACATTTCCCTACTGCATTTCCCTCCCTAGCAGAGGTTCTCCATGAGGGCTCTGCCCCTACAGAAAACTTGTTCCTGGGCATCCAGGCATTTGCATACATCTTCTGAAATCTAGGCAGAGGTTCCCAAACCTCACGTCTTGACTTCTGTGCACCCGCAGGCTCAACACCACGTGGAAGTTGCCAAGGCTTGAGGCTTCTACTATCTGAAGCCACAGCCCGAGCTGTACATTGGCCCCTTTCAGCCATGGCTGGAGGGGCTGGGACACAGGGCACCAAGTCCCTAGGCTGCACACAGCACAGGGACCCTGGGCCTGGCCCACAAAACCACTTTTTTCCTTCTGGGCCTCTGGGCCTGTGATGGGAGGGGCTGCCATGAATGTCTCTGATGTGGCCTGGAGACATTTTCCCCAGGGTCTTAGGGATTAACATTAGGCTCCTTGCTACTCATGCAAATTTCTGCAGCTGGCTTGAATTTCTCCTCATAAATGGATTTTTCTTTTCTACTGCATCATCAGGCTGCAAATTTTCTGAACTTTTATGCCATTTCCCTTTTAAAACTGAATGCTTTTAACAGCACCCAAGTCACCTTCTGAATACTTTGCTGCTTAGAAATTTCTTCTGCCAGATACCCTAAATCATCTCTCTCAAGTTCAAAGTTCCACAAATCTCTAGGGCAGGGGCAAGATGCCACTAGTCTCTTTGCTAAAACATAACAAAGAGTCATCTTTGCTCCAGTACCCAACAAGTCCCTCATCTCCATCTGAGACCACCTCAGCCTGGACCTTATTGTTCATATCAGCATTTTTGTCAAAACCATTCAATAGGTCTTTAGGAGGTTCCAAACTTTCCCACATTTTCCTGTCTTCTTCTGAACCCTCCAAACTCTTCCAATGTCTGCCTGTTACCCAGTTCCAAAGTTGCTTCCACATTTTCGGGAATCTTTTCAGCAATGCCCGACTCTACTGGTACCAGTTTACTATACTGGTATAGTTTGTTTTCATGCTGCTGATAAAGACATACCTGAAACTGGGAACAAAAAAGTTTAATTGGATTTACAGTTTCACATGGCTGGAGAGGTCTCAGAATCATGGCAGGAGGCGAAAGGCACTTCTTACATGGTGGCAGCAAGAGAGAAAATGAAGCAAAAGTGGAAACCCCTGATAAACCCATCAGATCTCATGAGACTTATTCACTATCATGAGAATAGCATGGAAAACACCAGCCCCCACGATTCAATTACTTCCCCCTGGGTTCCTCCCACAACACATGGGAATTCTGGGAGATACAACTGAAGTTGAGATTTAAATGGGGACACAGCCAAACCATATCACAGTCTTTCTAAAGCCAAATGTCCAGCCCTGAGTTCCTGCTCTCCCCTTGCTCTGGCAAACTCAGATGCTAGATCACTAGGCTTGCCTTATCCAGGGGCTGGCCTTTAGCCAAGGGAAACCTGGGAAATGGTGACTTCAACAAAGATGGGAAAGATATTAATGCGCTTGCTACTGATACATGATAATCCTATTATAGGCCTAAAGTTATTTCTAAAAAGTTGCACTCGAGGTTTTAACATTGTGTTGTGGACTGAGTACATCTGTAAATCAGTGCCACAACCAGTTACTAACAAGCTGTTTTGCTGAGCCCACCAAGGGTCCCATTGCTGCTCAGTACCGGGCACCACTGGTTTTTATCCCAGGGTCAAATCAACTGAACTTGCCCAGTGGATGATCACTGAGTGGGTCTCTAAGAACTTGTGGGAGGGTAGTGCTATGAGGGTGCTGAAGTACTCCCCACAAAGAGACTGGGGCCTGTCAGTTACCTGCTGGAGATGGGGGCAGAGGTGACTGGGATTCCCAAAGATACAGGAAATGGGTTTCCCTTAAATGCTCAGAGATCTCAGCCTTTTAGATTGCTTAGAGCCCACGGGTAAGTTTCAGTGATAAAGGAAAAGAAGACACCTCCACCACTGGCAGGCAGGACTCAAGAGGTGGGTCTGCAGAAAGGAAAGAGCAGAGGCACCCGGAGTTTCCAGACCTCTGAAGTCTGGCTCTTCAAGCTTGAAGACAGGAGGGCTGGAGGGGGCATGCCGCTCCGTGTCATCACCCATTGGCTCCTGTGCTGTGTTAGCCCAGCCCCTCCATCCCCCAGTCCAAATGCTTTATCTGCTTGAAGACTCATGCTATTGAATCGGGTCATGTGGGGATGGGAGAGAGAAGGCCGTGGGCTCCTCCTTCTCATCAAATAGTCTGGGTCTTCAACCTCCTCCCTTTTGGGAACCCAGGCACTCATCCTCCTTTCTGCCTCAAGGCCCCTCCCACCCACCTCCCCACCATCCTGGTCCAGTTTTGGAGGTGGAACTTGGGAGAGGGGGATTGAAAAGTAGGGGCTTGCCGGGCGCGGTGGCTCAAGCCTGTAATCCCAGCACTTTGGGAGGCCCAGACGGGCGGATCACGAGGTCAGGAGATCGAGACCATCCTGGCTAAC
>NW_012102033.1:277617-280844 GCF_000951045.1 Mandrillus leucophaeus
CCATGTTGGCCAGGCTTGTCTTGAACTCCTGACCTCAAGGGATCTGCCCGCCTCAGCCTCCCAAAGTGCGTGAGTCACTGCACCTGGCCTAATTCTGCTTTCTAATTTGCCTCCCTGACATGCGGGACGCTTCAATAGGGATGGCGCCAGGTTCAAGAAGCTGACGAAGAGACCCAGGGCTAGCAAACGAGACATAGGGTTTATTTGAGGGAACTTACAGGGTGATCCGGTGGTGGTGAGCTGGATAGGAGAACCACAACCACCTGCAAAACGCATGCAGTTTACATAACACTTTCACTTAGCACCCTCCCCCAGCAACCTCCATGCAGCAGCCCTCAACCTCAGGGTGTGCTTCAGTTATTGCTGCCAGGCGTGTCTACCAGATACCCTCCACTCCAGCATACCCACCTTTTGTGTTTGTTTTTGTTTTTGTTTTTTGTTTTTTTTTTTTGAGATGGAGTCTCTGTCACCAAGGCTAGAGTGCAGTGGTGTGATCTCGGTTCACTGCAACCTCTGCCTCCCGAGTTCAAGTGATTCTTGTGCCTCAGCCTCCCAAGTAGCTAGGATGACAGGCCCTCGCCACCACACCTGGCTAATTTTTGTATTTTTAGTAGAGATGGGGTTTCACCATGTTGGCCAGGCTTGTCTTGAACTCCTGACCTCAAGTGATCCACCTGCCTTGGCCTCCCAAAGTGCTACTCGGGAAGCTGAGACTAGGATAAAAGCCTTTATCCTAGTCTAAAGGTGTCCTACTTTAGACTAGGATAAAGGCTAAGGCCCCAGGATCCCGATAAGAGCAGTGGTGGCTGGGTGTCTGGAGACTGCCGGCCACATATAGAGCTAGCTAACTATATATTGGTCACCTAAGAATGCATAGTCTGGCTGGGCACAGTGGCTCACGTCTGTAATCCCAGCACTTTGGAAGGCTGAGGTAGGTGGATCACCTGAGGTCAGGAGTTCGAGACCAGCCTGGCCAACATGGCAAAACCGTGTCTCTACTAAAAATACAAAAATTAGCTGGGCATGGTGGCAGGCACCTGTAATCCCAGCTAACCTACTATGGGGTACTGGGTATATACTAGCATGGGATCCCCTTTGGAACATCTTCCACTTGCTATAAGGCATAACACGTAGTGTGGAATTGTAGCTCCATGACACTATAATCTAACTTCAGTCCCCTTCCATAGCTAGAACCAGAATCTTAAAGGCACAAGTTTGTGTCCTTGCCTTTGCCACCGGTCCCAGTTGGCCACCTTCTTGACTAAGTGGTACAGTGGCCTAAGGAGTTGAGCCAAATGGGAAATAAAAGGACACCACGGCCTTAGAAGAAGAACTAAGGTTTGCAGCCACTTTGGTGGTGTAGGATGTGGGTAGGCCTGCACCGTATCTAGAATGGGAAATTGAACACCATTAGTCTTAGCCAATCAGATGACATCAAGTATTTGACTGATAAGCCTGGACCCTGCCTTTGTCTGCATTGAGGGCCCATCCGGTTAATCAAGTGAGACAGGAAGGTGAGCGCTATAGAGACTCAGAAGTTAGCTGGAAAAAGACTCAGAAGTTAGCACGATATCATCAATGTAATGGAAAACATGTACCCTCTCCAGGGTAGTCCATCTACTGAGGTCTGTGGCCACTAGGCGTTGACAGATAGTGAGGCTATGGAAATATTCCCAAGGCAAGAGAGTAAAGGTATAACTGTTCTCCTTCCCAGGTGATAAGGTTCGGCTTTTTGTTTGTTTGTTTGTTTTTTGTTTTTTGAGACGGAGTCTCGTTCTGTTGCCCAGGCTGGAGTGCAATGGCGCAGTCTCTGCTCACTGCAATCTCCACCTCCCAGGTTCACACCATTCTCCTGCCTCAGCCTCCCGAGTAGCTGGAATTACAGGCATCCATCACCACACCCAGCTAGTGTTTGGCTTTGTGTCCCCACCCAAATCTCATCTTGAGTTGTAATCTCTGTAATCCCCACGTGTCAGAGACCAGGTGGAGGTAATTGAATCATCGGGGAAGCTTCCCCCATGCTGTTCTCCTGGTAGTGAGTGAGATCTCGCGAGATCTGATGGTTTTATAAGGGGCTCTTCCTCCTTCGCTCAGCCTCGTGAAGAAGGTGCTTTTCTTCCCCTTTGCCTTCTGCTGTGATCGTAAGCTTCCTGAGGCCTCCCCAGCTATGCTGAACTTGCTGAACTGTAAGTCAATTAAGCCTCTTTCCTTTATAAATCACCCAGTTTTGGGCAGTCCTTTATAGCAGCGTGAAAACGGACTAATATACCAGGTGAATGCAATGACAAAATGAGGTGCGTCCAGTCCCTCTCCTATCCTCATCAGAAAGGAGGCAATATGAGAACGGCTGCATACATTAGGGGGCCACTTTATTGAACTCCCAGTAATCTGTCATTCTCCGTGTCCCATCAGGCATCTACATAGGCCATGCAGGGCTATTGTATGGGCTGTTCACTGGTCTTATAATGTCTACCCAGACTTCTTTCCTTTTCAGTCCCTACGATCTCATCACGACCTCCTGGCAGGTGTTGCCGTTTCAATGCTGCTATTCACAGAGGGGCTGGCAGCTGTGCTGGTGTCCATTTCGCATTCCCCTTGATCACACGCTTCACCATCCTAGCTCAGTCAGAATTCAGAGAGTCAAGCCTGATGAGACAGCCATTCCCAAGATGTACTCTGGAACAGGAGCTCTGTATACTAAATAGGGTTTGGGCGGCAGTCTCCTAACTTGTAATACTAGCTCAACCTGTCTGACTTTCACAACCCACCACCCCCCCAACCATCTATTATTATAGGCCACTGGAACCACAGATGTCACTACATACGAGAGTGCATTCAGCTCCAGGATCCTCTGGGGACAGCCTGTGCATTCTTGTTTTTTTTGTTTTGTTTTTGAGATGGAGTCTCACTCTGTCACCCAGGCTGGAGAGCAGTGGCATGATCTCGGCTCACTGCAACCTCCTCCTCCGGGGTTCAAGTGATTCTCCTGCCTCAGCCTCCAGAGTCACTGGGATTACAGGCACCCAGCTAATTTTTGGTGTTTTTAGTAGAGACGGGGTTTCACCATGTTGGTCAGGCTGGTCTCGAACTCCTCACCTTGTGATCCGCCGGCCTCAGCCTCCCAAAGTGCTGGGATTACAGGCGTGTGCCACCGCACCTGGATGCATTCATGTTTTTTTGCCCTTTTTTTTTTTTTTTTTTTTTTTTTTTTTTTGAGACGGAGTCTC
>NW_012102033.1:282460-285532 GCF_000951045.1 Mandrillus leucophaeus
TCCTGACCTCAAGTGATCCGCCTGCCTTGGCCTCCCAAAGTGCTGGGTTTACAGGCGTGAGCTACTGCGACCCGGCCACTCTAACATACCTTTGAATGGCCCTCACATTCTTGTGCCATTCTTCCACCATTTCCCTGGGGCCAGGTATGCAGAGGAGCATTGCGGCCTGAACCACAGCAGCAATACAAACTACAACAGAAAAGAATAATGAATATGAAAGTGGCTTCAGGTACTCAGGTTCGCTGCTGGGATGCACCATGGCAGGCCCGCAGTGGAGGAGAGGGGCAACTCTCTGCAGATCCAACAGTCTGTTTTGTTCTGGAGAGAGACCACCATCTGTGCCCAGCTGGTAAGAGGTTTGCTGCATACCATCTATGGGTGAAAAGTGAGATGTTTAGTGAGTACAAGAAGGAGCAAGTCATGGTCATTTTTTTCTTTTTGAGACAGAGTTTCACTCTTGTTGCCCAGGCTGGAGTGCAGTAGCTGGCTCTCGGCTCACTGCAACCTCCGCCTCTCGGGTTCAAGCGATTCTCCTGCCTCAGCCTCCCAAGTAGCTGGGATTATAGGCGCCTGCCATCATGCCCGGCTAATTTTTTGTATTTTTAGTAGAGGCAGCGTTTTGCCGTATTGGCCAGGCTGCTCTCGAACTGCTGACCTCAGGTGATCCACCCGCCTCGGCCTTCCAAAGTGCTGGGATTACAGGCATGTACCACTGCACTCAGCCTCATGGTCATTTTACAAGAAACAGGAAGTCGTGTCCTTCTCAGAGAGCACCACCCCCGGCAGTGGCCTGGTGCTTGGTTTGCAGTACCAAATAGGTTGGCCCCATCTCTACAAAGTGTCATGTGAGGCTGGAGTAAGACAATAGGGATATTATGCAGTGTGGGCATCCAGATGCTAGACTGTTACATGCATCCCCCAGGTGCGGTGAAGAATGTTCTTCCATATCAGCCCCCCAAAGGGGACTGCCTGCTACCGTCCAGTCCTGTGTTTCTCCTTATGGTAGGTGCATGGTAGGCCCCTTAAAGACGGTGCCCAGATGTCAGTGCACAGGACTATTGGGTCCGGCTCCTAGAAGCAACCATCCAGGCAGCTTGCAGCTCAGCCCATTGGTTACTATGTCCTTTGCCTGTATCGAGCCAGACACTGTCAGTGGACAGCTGGATACAGGTGCAAGGATTGCCTCGTGACAAGCCATCTGTGTACCAGGCCTGGTCAGGAATTGGGCCCTGTCCCTCTTATATAAAGGAGGGAATCTGTGGAGGCTCAGTGCCTCTGTCAAAGACTGTCCTTCAGCTGTCACATAGGTGACAGGGCCAAGCAGGAAACAGAGCCCTGTGCTAGTTTGTGTACTTCTGTTGCAGGCACCCATGCCATTTAGCCACAGTCTGTTTCTGGGCATTCCCAGATTTTGGTTTCTGGGAAACCAAAATTCGTGCCTCAGCCTCCTGAGTAGCTGGGATTATAGGCACATGCCACCACACCTGGCTAATTTTTGTATTTTTAGTAGAGATGGGGTTTCACCATGTTGGCCAGGCTTGTCTTGAACTCCTGACCTCAAGTGATCCACCTGCCTTGGCCTCCCAAAGTGCTACTCGGGAAGCTGAGACTAGGATAAAAGCCTTTATCCTAGTCTAAAGGTGTCCTACTTTAGACTAGGATAAAGGCTAAGGCCCCAGGATCCCGATAAGAGCAGTGGTGGCTGGGTGTCTGGAGACTGCCGGCCACATATAGAGCTAGCTAACTATATATTGGTCACCTAAGAATGCATAGTCTGGCTGGGCACAGTGGCTCACGTCTGTAATCCCAGCACTTTGGAAGGCTGAGGTAGGTGGATCACCTGAGGTCAGGAGTTCGAGACCAGCCTGGCCAACATGGCAAAACCGTGTCTCTACTAAAAATACAAAAATTAGCTGGGCATGGTGGCAGGCACCTGTAATCCCAGCTAACCTACTATGGGGTACTGGGTATATACTAGCATGGGATCCCCTTTGGAACATCTTCCACTTGCTATAAGGCATAACACGTAGTGTGGAATTGTAGCTCCATGACACTATAATCTAACTTCAGTCCCCTTCCATAGCTAGAACCAGAATCTTAAAGGCACAAGTTTGTGTCCTTGCCTTTGCCACCGGTCCCAGTTGGCCACCTTCTTGACTAAGTGGTACAGTGGCCTAAGGAGTTGAGCCAAATGGGAAATAAAAGGACACCACGGCCTTAGAAGAAGAACTAAGGTTTGCAGCCACTTTGGTGGTGTAGGATGTGGGTAGGCCTGCACCGTATCTAGAATGGGAAATTGAACACCATTAGTCTTAGCCAATCAGATGACATCAAGTATTTGACTGATAAGCCTGGACCCTGCCTTTGTCTGCATTGAGGGCCCATCCGGTTAATCAAGTGAGACAGGAAGGTGAGCGCTATAGAGACTCAGAAGTTAGCTGGAAAAAGACTCAGAAGTTAGCACGATATCATCAATGTAATGGAAAACATGTACCCTCTCCAGGGTAGTCCATCTACTGAGGTCTGTGGCCACTAGGCGTTGACAGATAGTGAGGCTATGGAAATATTCCCAAGGCAAGAGAGTAAAGGTATAACTGTTCTCCTTCCCAGGTGATAAGGTTCGGCTTTTTGTTTGTTTGTTTGTTTTTTGTTTTTTGAGACGGAGTCTCGTTCTGTTGCCCAGGCTGGAGTGCAATGGCGCAGTCTCTGCTCACTGCAATCTCCACCTCCCAGGTTCACACCATTCTCCTGCCTCAGCCTCCCGAGTAGCTGGAATTACAGGCATCCATCACCACACCCAGCTAGTGTTTGGCTTTGTGTCCCCACCCAAATCTCATCTTGAGTTGTAATCTCTGTAATCCCCACGTGTCAGAGAGACCAGGTGGAGGTAATTGAATCATCGGGGAAGCTTCCCCCATGCTGTTCTCCTGGTAGTGAGTGAGATCTCGCGAGATCTGATGGTTTTATAAGGGGCTCTTCCTCCTTCGCTCAGCCTCGTGAAGAAGGTGCTTTTCTTCCCCTTTGCCTTCTGCTGTGATCGTAAGCTTCCTGAGGCCTCCCCAGCTATGCTGA
>NW_012102033.1:290157-306115 GCF_000951045.1 Mandrillus leucophaeus
CCAGCTAATTTTTGTATTTTTAGTAGAGATGAGGTTTCACCATGTTGGCCAGGCTGACCTCAAACTCCTGACCTCAGGTGATCCGCCCACCTCAGCCTCCCAAAGTGCTGGGATTACAGGCGTGAGCCACCGCGCCCAGCCAGCCTGTGCATTCTTAGGTGACCAATATATAGTTAGCTAGCTCTTCATGTGGCCGCCAGTCTCCAGACACCCAGCTGCCATTGCTCTTAGCAGTGGGGCCTTAGCCTTTATCCTGGTCTAAAGGGGTTGGTGCCTGTATCCCTCTGTGGCAGGGGCAGTAGGCTGAGCCTGAGGCTTCTTCGTGAAGCGCTGTTTTGGCTTGAGCTTCTGCCACAATCTGACCAGAACAGCATTAGGCTGTTTATTTTCACAGTAGGCATCCCTGCCACTACCTGGTCACATCACATTTGCTGGGGGTCCCCTGACAGCCCCCTGGCTGTTTTTCCTTTGGCTCCCTTGTTTTCATCCCAGCAGCATGCACCCCTCACCTATGCAGTTTCTGTTCTCCTAAGTGGTGGCCCTTTGGGCCGCCTGAGACACTGGCTGTCCTACGAAGGGACTCAAGATAGACACTAGCATGCCACACCATTGGTTGTGTGCCTACTGTAAGATGGCATTTCTCATGCCGGCAGTGAAAAGCTCACTGTCAGGGCCTCAGTAATGCTCAGCATGGATAGCAAGCACCACCCCTAATTCCCAGAGGATGTCCCTCAATTCCTCCATAATCTGTCACCACAAAGGAGATGTGGACACATTCCTTTTTCTCTCTCTTTGTTTGTTTGTTTGTTTGTTTGTTTCTTTCTTTCTTTCTTTCTTCTCTTTTTTCTTCTTTCTTTTCTTTCTCTCTCTCTCTCTCTCTCTCTCTCTCTCTCTTTCTCTCTTTCTCTTTTTCTCTCTCTCTCTCTTTCTTTCTTTGATGGAGTCTTGCCCTGTCACCCAGGCTGGAGTGCAATGGCTCCATCTCAGCTCACTGCAACCTCCACCTCCCGGGTTCAAACGATTCTTCTGCCTCAGCTTCCCGAGTAGCTGGGATTATAGGCGCCCGCCACCACACCCGACTAATTTTTGTATTTTTAGCAGAGATGGGGTTTCACCATATTGGCCAGGCTGGTCTTGAACTCCTGACCTCATGATCCACCTGCCTGGGCCTCCCAAAATGCTGGGATTACAGGTGTGAGCCGCTGTGCCTGGCTGCCCCCCTAGTGATTTTTATGTGGTGAATCTGGATTCAAGATCATTAATTTGCATTTCTCACATTCCCAGGTGATGCTTATGATTCGTGGGCCACACTTTGAGCAGCCTGGTGTAATTGACATTAGAACCATCTGCTTTTTAAAGGTTAAATCAAACTATCTCTGAACCCATCTGGTCCCAGAGCCCATTTCTGCGGTAGATCTCTACTCATCTGTCCAACCCTTTCTATTAATTTTCCCCACAATTCTTGGATTATTTTTAGTAATTTGCTAGACACTTTGAGTTTCCTCTAAGCTTTCAGATTTGTTGACCTAGAATTTCATATAGCTTTTGTTCTTAAAATTCTAAATTTGAGGGCTATATCTCTTTTCTCCGTTTTTATGTTTTGTTATTTTTATTTATCTTTTTCTCATTCAGATTCACAAGTGGCATTTGGATTTACTTAGCATTTTTACTTTATTTTCTATCTCATTAACGTCTCCCTTCCCAAAAATTGTTCATTTCTAATATGACTATGCATCTATTAATTCATATTTGTTTGCATTATTCAATTTCTGTCATGTTTTTTCTCAGATCTGTGAGTTCTGAAAAAGTTGTATGATAATTGCCATCGTAGTTATATTTTGATCAATTTCTTTTTGGTTTTATATGTGTTTTGCCTTAAATATTTAGCTCTCCAGTTGTTTGGTACATATAGGTTTGTGGCTGTGATTTTTTCTTTGCGTGTTGAGCATGTATTATACAATGTCTCTAATGTGCTCAGTACTTTTAATCTTAAATACTCAATTTCCTGATATTCAGATTTCAATCTTGACTAGGATGGTTGGGGTATTTGCTTTATAATATTTCATTCAGGTGAACATTTCAGTTTTGTACACTTTTTGCAATATGTGTATTATAATAAAAAGGAGGTAGGTTAGTATGCAAGAACAAAGCAAAACTCAAAAAAAGAAAAAAATCTATAAATACATTACTGGGATTAATGAGTGAGTTTAGCAAGGTTGCCGGATACAGGGTTAATAGAACAATATTAACAGCATTTCTACATACCAGCAAGAAATAAATAGGTAATGAAAAAAATTAAAGGTAACATTTTTAATAACACGAAGCTATTTTAAGTGCCAAGGAATAGGTCTAACAAAAAAGTACAAAACTTCTATGCCAAAACCTATAAACATTATTATTATTATTATTATTGTTGACAGGGTCTCTCTGTTGCCCAGGCTGGAGGGCAGTGGCACGATCTCGGCTCACTGCAACCTCTGCCTCCCAGCTTCAAGAGATTCTTGTGCCTCCGCCTCCTGAATAGCTGGAACTAAAGGCATGCACTACCACACCGGCTAATTTTTTGTATTTTTGGTAGAGATGAGGTTTCACCGTCATGCCCAGGCTGCTCTAGAACTCCTGACCTCAGGTGATCCGTCCACCTTGGCCTCTCAAAGTGCTGGGATTACAGGGGTCAGCCACCATGCCCAGCCTATAATCATTATTATTATCAAGAAAATTGAAAGTTGTCATTAAATGGAGAGATACTTTATGTCAGCCAAGACTAGCGTGGAAATGACAGTATTAAATAATGATGAGAAAATGTGTATTCACATGGAAAAAATTAAATTTGATCCTTATTTTACATTAGACATTAAATCTGTTAATCCATGAGGATTAACAGATTTAAATATGGAAGGCAAATTTGTAAGGCATTTAGAAGTTATGTGGAAGAATAGCTTCATGATCTGGGGGTTAAGAAAGACGTATTAGGGCCGGGCGTGGTGGCTCATGCCTGTAATCCCAGCACTTTGGGAGGCTGAGGCGGGCAGATCACCTGAGGTCGGGAGTTCGAGACCAGCCTGACCAACATGAAGAAACCCCATCTCTACTAAAAATACAAAATTAGCTGGGCGTGGTGGCACATGCCTGTAATCCCAGCTACTCGGGAGGCTGAGGCAGGAGAATCGCTTGAACCCGGGAGGCAAAGGTTGCAGTGAGCTGAGATTGCTCCATTGCACTCCAGCCTGGGCAACAGGAGTGAAACTCCATCTCAAAAAAAAAAAAAAGTATTAAATAGCTTTTAGAAAATATTAACCATGAGAGAACAGATAAATTTGAGTTCATTAAAATTTAGAACATCTTTTCATCAAAAGACACCAATGTAATAATAATAATGGTTATAGGTTTTCATATAGAAGTTTTGTACTTTTTTGTTAGATCTATTCCTTGGCACATAAAATATCTTGTTATTATAAATGTTATCTTTATTTTTTATTACCTATTTCTTGCTGGTACGTAGAACTGCTGTTAATATTGTTCTATTAACCCTGTATCCAGCAACCTTGCTAAACTTACTCATTAATCCTTGTAATGTATTTATAGATTTTTTTTTCTTTTTCTTTTTTTTTTTTTTTGAGACAGAGTTTTGCTCTTGTTGCCTAGGCTGGAGTACAATGGTGTGATCTCGCAGAATGCAGACTCCACCTCCCAGGTTCAGTGATTCTCCTGCCTCAGCCTCTTGAGTAGCTGGGACTACAGGCGTATGCCACCATGCCTGGCTAGTTTTGTATTTTTGGTACAGATGGGGTTTCGCCATGTTGGCCAGGCTGGTCTCGAACTCCTGACCTCAGGTGATCCACCCACCTTGGCCTCCCAAAGTGCTGGAATTACAGTTGTGAGCCACTGCGCTCTGTGATTTTTTTCCTTTTTATATACAGAATCATATCCATAAATGTTTTATTTCTTCGTTCCTAAACCATTTTTTTCATTTTATTGTACCTTGTATCAATGACTCATAACACTGCATAACAAACCACCTCAAACTTCAGTGACTTAAAACAAGAATTTATTTTTACAGCTTATGAGTCATTATGTTGGGCTCAGCTAAAATAAAAGGGAATGGGCTGCCTCTTGACTAATCTAGACTAACTTGAGCTAGGACCACTGGAGTGATTCAGCTCTAATACATGTTTCGGTTTCCAGCCGATTAGCCCAGACGTGTCCTCATAGTGATGGCAGAAGAGTAAGAGAATAAGCAGTAACAAGTAAGGTCCCTTGCAGCATAGGTGCTGAATCAGCACCCAAGTCCAGGTTCAAGGAGCAGGAGAGTAGATATGGTCTTAGACAAACTGCAGAATCACATTGCAAAGGGGGTGGATATAGGAAAAATTGAAGACTTGGTACCATGAACGCCATCAATCTACACAAACTTTAAATCATTCAGTTTGACTAGAAGGGATGGTGGCAGGCATCCTTGTCTTATTCCTGACTTTGAAGGAAAACCTTTCAGCATTTTATCAAGTATGTTTATTGTATGCTTTTTTTATAAATACCTCCTATGAAATTAAAGATGTTCTTTTCTACTGCAATTTGCTAAGAGGTTGGCTTTTATTTTTTATTTTGTGGAGAAGGGATCTCGCTGTGTTGCAAGGGGCTTATCTCAAACTCTTGGCCTCAAGCAATCCTCCTGCCTCATCCTCCCAAAGTCCTGGGATCACAGGCATGAGCCACCATGCCCAGCTATTTTTGTTAATAAATAAATGGCTATTGGGTTTCATCAAATATTCTACAAATTGAGATGGTCATATGATCTGTATCCTTTATTATGTTATCAGGAATTTTCTTTTAAGCAAAATCAACTCATTTGTGATACATCGCTTTCAGGTATTGATGGATTTCATTTGCTGGTTATTTTTTGGGACCTTTGCATCAAGGTTTATGAATGACATTGGTGTATGATTTTATTTATCATAATTCCCTTGCCAGACTAGGTACTGCGGTTATACTCATCTTGCCACTTTTTATATTCTACAAGATTTTATATCCTATTGACAGCGACAGTGTTTACTTCTTAAATGTCTGGTAAGATTCACCAGTGAAGTCATCTTGGCCAGAAGTTTGCTTTGGAGCAAAGTTACTAATTACAGAAGCAATTTATTCAGTGGTCCCCAACCTTTTTGGCACCAGTGTGGGGGGTGGTTTCAGGATGAAACTGTTCCACCTCAGATCATCACACATTCCATTCTCATAAGGAGTGTGCAACCTAGATCCCTCACATGCACAGTTCACAATAGGGTTCTAGCTCCTATGAGAATCTAATGCCGCCATTGATCTCACAGGAGACAGTTCAGGCAGTAATACCCACTTGCCCTCCACTCGACTCCTGCTGTTTGGCTGGTTCCTAACAGGCCACAGACTGGTGGCCTGTTAACCAGGGATTGGGGACCCATGATTTAAATGTTAAAGGACAATTCAGAGTTTCTATTTCTTCCTGTGTGAATTTTATTAAATATTTTTCTGAAAATTTTCACTGAAAATTTTATTGGCATAAATTATGTTTTTGTTATATTTTAAATAAGTATAGGATTTATAATGATGCCCCCTTTTTAATTTCAACTTTTTGTGCTTTAATTTTTTATTTCTTGGCAAGTGTTGCTAGAGATTTTTATCCATTTTATTTATCTTTTAAAGTACCAACTTTTTTTTTTTTTTTTTTTTTTTGAGACGGACTCTGGCTCTGTCGCCCAGGCTGGGGTGCAGTGGCCAGATCTCAGCTCACTGCAAGCTCCGCCTCCTGGGTTTACGCCATTCTCCTGCCTCAGCCTCCCGAGTAGCTGGGACTACAGGCGCCCGCCACCTCGCCCGGCTAGTTTTTTGTATTTTTTAGTAGAGACGGGGTTTCACCGTGTTGGCCAGGATGGTCTCGATCTCCTGACCTCGTGATGCACCCGTCCCGGCCTCCCAAAGTGCTGGGATTACAGGCTTGAGCCCCCACGCCTGGCCTTAAAGTACCAACTTTTGATTTTGTTGATCTTCCCTCTTCTATTTCCTGATGTTATTATTTCCTGCCTCTCACCTTTTTGGGTTCATTTTGCTGTTTTTCAGTTTCTAGGGATGGAGTCTAAGCTTACTGATTTTCAGCCATTTTAAAATTTCTTGTATTTGACTTTAGTTGTATCCCATGTTTTCACATGAAGTATTTTCATTATTCTGTTCAAAACATTTTCCAATATCCATTTTGATAAATTCCTTAACCCATTGGTTATTTCAAAATGTAGTCTTAAAAATTCAAACATAAAGATTTGAGGATTAATTTCTAGCTTAATTGCATGTGGTCAGAAGTAAACTCAGTATGACTTTGATCTTTTGAGATTTGTTGAGATTTATTTTGTGGAAAATATTGTCCACTTTTGTAATTGTTTAGTATGTTCTTGGAAAGAATGTGTATTCTGTAGTTGGATATGTTGTTAGACATATGAGTATATAGATACATGTATATATTAAGTCAGGTTTGCTAATTTGAATATTTTTTGATATAGGCATTTATTGCCATAAGCTTCCCTCGGTATTGATTTTGCTGTATTTGTAGGTTTTATTTTACTATTTTTATTTATTCACTTATTTTTTGAGATGGAGTCTGACTCTGTCACCCAGGCTGGAACGCAATGGCACAATCTCAGCTCATTGCAACCTCTGCCTCCTGGATTCAAGTGATTCTCCTGCCTCAGCCCCCTGAATAGCTGGGACTATAGGCACCCATCACCACGCCTGGCTAATTTTTGTATTTTTAATAGAAGCAGGGTTTCACCATATTGGCCAGGCTGGTCTCAAACTCCTCAAGTGATCCTAAGCCTCTGAAAGTGCTCGGATTACAGGCATGAGCCACTGTGCCCGGCCTCTACAGGTTTTAGTATGCTGTATTCTCATTTTCATTTGTGTCAATTTCCTTTTTGATTTCTTCATCGACCCATTGGTGGTTTAGGAGCATGTTGCTTAATTTCCAAATACTGTACAGTTTCCAGTGTTCTGCCTATTATTCTAGATTTACTCTGTTGTCAAAAAAGATACTTGATGTGATTTAGTTTTTTTTTAACTTGTTAAGACTTGTATTGTGGCCTAACATATAATCTGTACTAGATAATGCTCCATGTGCTTTTGAGGAGAATGTGTATTCTATGGCTATTGGATGGAAGGTTCCATAAGTGTCTTGTTAGGTCCATTTGGTCTAGAGTGTACTTTGACTCTGATATTGTTGATTTTTGTCTGGATGATCTGCCACTGCTGAAAGTGTGTTGAAATCCTCTAGTATCACTGTATTGCAGTCTATCTCTCCCTTTAGGTCTGTTTAAGATTTGCTTTATAAATTTAGATGTTCCAATATTGGGTGCATATATATTTATTATTGTTATATCCTCTTGTTGTATTGACTATTTTACCATTCTATGATGGCCTCTTTGTCTCTTTTTACAGTTTTAGGCTTAAGATCTATTTTATCTGATGTAACAACTTGTTCTTTTTTGCTTTCCATGTGCAGGAGATATCTTCCCATCCCTTCACTTTCAGTCGGTGTGTCCTTTCAGGTGAAGGGAGTCTTTTGCAGACAACATATACAGTTGACCCTTGAACGTTGTGGGGTTCGTTGTGGGGTTAGGGGCACCAACCCCATGTAGTTGAAAATCTGTGAATAACTTTTGACTCCCCCAAAACTTAACTACTAATAGCCTAATATTGACCCAAAGCCTTACCAACAACATAAGTCAATTAACACATATTTTATATGTTGATTCTATTATATACTATATTCTTACAATAAAGTAACCTAGAGAAAAAATGTTACCAAGAAAATCATAAGAGAAAATATATTTAATGTTTGTCAAGTAGAAGTGATCATTACACAAAGGTCTTCATCCTTGTGATCTTCACATTGAGTAGTTGAGGGAAAGGAGGGGGAAGAGCTGGTCTTCCTGTAAAGACCAGACTGGCAGAGGTGGAAGAAAATCTGCATGTTATTGGACTCATGGAGCTCAAACTCATTGTTCAAGGGCCAACTTTAGTTGGGCCATGTTTTTTCATCCTTTCAGCCAGTCTGCCTTTTAATTGGATAATTTAATCCATTTACATTCATGGTAATTATGGATAGGTAAGGGCTTACTATTGCCATTTTGTTACTTTTTTCTAGTTGTTTTGTAGATCTTTTCTTTTTCTCTTAGTCTTCCTTTCTGATTAAGTGATTTTCTCAAAAAATCTAGAAAAATTAGAACAAATGAAACCCCAAATTAGTAAAGGAAAAAAATAATAAAGATCAGAGCAGAAATAAACTAGAGAATTAAATACAAACGATCAACAAAACAAAGAGTTGGTTTCCGAAAAGATAAAATCAACAAACCTTTAGTTAGACTAAGTATGAAAGAGAGATGATTCAAATAGATCAAAGGCTGGGTGCAGTGGCTCACGCCTGTAATCTCAGCACTTTGGGAGGCTGAGGTGGGTGGATCACCTGAGGTCAGGAGTTCAAGACAAGCCTGGCCAATAAGGTGAAACCCCATCTCTACTAATACAAATATTGGCCGGGCATGGTGGCGGGCACCTGTAATCCCAGCTACTCGAGAGGCTGAGGCAGGAGAATCACTTGAACCGGGAGGCAGAAGTTGCAGTGAGCTGAGATCGTACCATTGCACTTCAGCCTGGGCAACAAGAGTAAGACCGTCTCAAAAAAATCACAATTGGTATCAGAAATACAAAGGATCATTAGAGACTTATGAACAACTATATGGAAAACTTAGAAGAAATGGATAAATTCCTGGACACATATAACCTGCCAATATTGAATTATGAAGAATGAGAAAACCTAAACAGACCAATAATGAGCAACAAGCTTGAATTTAAAAAAGCTCTGGATCTAAAGGATTCACTTACAAATTCTACCAAACATTTAAAGAACTGTAGCTAGGCATCGTGACACGTGCCTGTACTCCCAGCAACTTGGGAGGCTGAGGTGGAAGCATCAGTTGAGTCCAGGAGTTCAAGTCCAGCCTGGGCAACACCGACCCCATCTTTTTTTTTTTTTTTTTTCGAGACGGAGTCTCGCTCTGTCACCCAGGCTAGAGTGCAGTGGCATGATCTCGGCTCATTGCAACCTCCACCTCACTGGTTCAAGTGATTCTCTTGCCTCAGCCTCCTGAGTAGCTGGGACTACAGGCACATACCACCACGCCTGGCTAATTTTTTGTATTTTAGTAGAGATGGGGTTTCACCATGTTGCCCAGGCTGGTCTCGAACTCCTGAGCTCAGACAATCCTCCCCCCTTGGCTTCCTAAAATGCTGGGATTACAGGTGTGAGCCACTGTGCCCGGCCAATGCCATTTCTTCAAAATAGCACATCAAGAAGGTCATTTGCCATGATTAAGTGGGATTCATCCCAGGGCTGCAAGGATGGTTCCAACCTATGCAAATCAATAAATGTGACATATCACATTAATAGAATGAAGGACAAAAACTATATGATTATCTCAAATTCAACATCCCTTCATGATGAAAACCCTAAACAAATTAGGTACAGCAGGAACATAGTTGATTGCAATAAAGGCCATATATAACAAACCCACAGCTAGCATCATACTCAATGGGGAAAAGTTGAAAGCTCTGCCTCTAAAATATGGAAAAATACAAGGTTGTACCACTTCTATTCAACATAGTACTGAGTCCTAGCCAGAGAAATTAGGCCAGGGAAAGAAAGAAAGGGCATCTGGGTGTGGGGGCGCATGCCTGTAATCCCAGCTACTCGGGAGGCTGAGGCAAGAGAATCACTTGAACCCAGGAGGTGGAGGTTGCGGTGAGCCAAGATTGCACCATTGCACTCCAGCCTGGGCAACAAGAGCGAAACTCCATCTCAAGGAAAAAAAAGTATCCAACTGAAAAGGGGGAAGTCAAATTGTCCTTGTTTGCAGAAGACAGGATCTTATATATAGAAAACCCTACAGCCTCCCCTAAAACCTGTTAGGTTAAACAAGTTCAGTGAAGTTACAGGACACAAAATTAACATACAAAAATCACTAGTGTTTCTATACATCAACACCAAACTATCTGAAAAAGAAATCAAGAAAGCACTCCTGTTTTCAATAATACCAAAAATAAAATAGGAACAAATTTAACCAAGGAGGTGAAAGATCTCTACAATGAAAACTATGAAAAATTGGTGGAAGAAATTGAAGAGATTACTAATAAATGGAAAGATATCCAATGTTCATGGATTGGGAGAATATTGCTAAAGTGTCCATACTACTCAAATATACAGATTCAATGCAATTCCTACAAAAATACCAATGACATTTTTCACCAAAAAAAAAAACCCTAAAATTTGTATGGAATCACAAAAGACCCTGAATAGCCAAAGCAATTTTCTTTTTTTGAGATGGAGTCTCACTCTGTTGCCCAGGAGGCTGAAGTGCAGTGGCATGATCTCAGCTCACTGTAACTTCCTCCTCCGGGATTGAAGTGATTCTCCTGCCTCAGCTTCCTGACTAGCTGGGACTAAAGGTGTGTGCCATCACGCCCATCTAATTTTTTTGTATTTTTATTGGAGATGGGGTTTCACCATGTTGGCCAGGCTGGTCTCCAACTCCTGACCTCAGGTGCTCTGCCTGCCTCAGCCTCCCAAAGTGCTGAGCCACTGCACCCGGCTGATGTTGAGCACTTATTTATATACTTGTTGGCCATTTGTATGTCTTCTTTGGAGAAACATCTACTCAGGTCCTTTGTCTACTTTTTAACTAGGTTGGTTGGTTTGTTTGCTATTGAGTTGTGCGAGTTCCATACATATTTCGGAGGTAGCTTGCAAATATTTTGATTCCAGAGATTGCCTTTTTCTCTTTTTCCTGCTGTGCAAGATGGCAGATGCCAGGGCTTCTGGGGAATGGGGGAGATGTTGGGCAAAGGGTACAAACTTGGAGTTATACGATTATTAAGTTCTGGGGATCTAATATATACATGGTGACTACAGTTAATACTGTATTATTTACCTGAATTTGATAAGAGAACAGATTTTTTTTTTTCAGACAGAATCTCGCACCTGAGATGTGTCCTTTAAATTCTGCTTTTGGTGACCCCAAGATTTCCTCAGGATATACTAGGCCTGAAAGAAACAAGCCATGGAGTCCTTTAGAGGAATTATCTGACAGAGAGAGAGTCTTCCAAGAAATTCCAGACCCCCAACTCCCTGTCCTGAAGGCTCAAGAGCAAGGAGATTCGGGCCACCAGGACCCCAAACCACTTCATTCGGTCTAAAAACACTGAGAGCATCTTCGTCCAGATTGCCTTCTCTGTCGGGCTGGGCAGCGTGTGGCGTTTTCCTTACCTGTGTTACCAGAATGGAGACGGTAAGGCCAGGGGCCTGGGTCCTGAGCCTAAGGAAGGAGGTTCTAGGCTGGGAGCCTCGAGTCCTGGGCCCTGAAGGAGGAGAAAACTGGGGTTGGACACACGGGCTCCTAGGGGGAAATGGGGACAGGGCCAGGACTCCTGGCTGCCTGAGCACAGCCGCTGGCAGCTTCATCCTGACGTACTTCTTCATGCTCCTCTTATTCAGGATCCTACTCTTGTACATGGAGGTGATCGGGGGCAGTGGCTGCATGTGGACAACATCCGGGTCTGGAAGCAGCTTGTCCCCTGGCTGTGCAGCGTGAGCTATGCTCGCATTCTGGTAAATGAGGGATCCAGCCCCACTCCATCCCAGATCTCCCTCCATGGTCCCCGGCCACCGTGTCCACCCCCAGAGGTGCACCTTGGTGAGCTTGTACCACAGCAGCACCATCTCCTGGAATTTCTTCTCCCTGAGCAACTCCTTGGCTCACCCTCTGCCCTGGGACCACTGCCCACTGAAGAACATCAGCGTCACTGGTGAGGAGAGGGGCCAGTAGGGCCAACAAGGGGAGGAAGTGAACAGGAGGCGGCACTGAGCAAAGTGGTACCCGAGTCCCCCCAGACTTCTCTTGCCTTCAGACGGTGCCCACCAGTACTTCTTGTACCACGCCACCCTCCGTGCCTCGGACCACAGTGAAGAAGTGGCTGAAGCCCTCGCCCTGAACCGCAGCCTGGGTCATCTTGTCAGTTGTGATCACAGGGATTCGGATTTCAACGCCGGTAAGCTCCCCTGACCGCCAGCCCCACTCCCATGTCACCTTTGCAAATCTGAAGACTTCCACACACTCCACCGCAACACAACCCCACTCCTTCCTGGTGACTGCTCTTCTGCAATCCCTGTGACCCTTCCACCCACTCCGAGGACAAGCTCAGATATGCCCCAGCTTCCCGAGTAACTGGGATTACAGGCACCTGCCAACACACCCAGCTAATTTTTGTATTTTTAGTAGTTTTGCCATGTTGGCCAGGCTAGTCTTGAACTCTTGACCTCAGGCTGAGGCAGGAGAATCACTTGAACCCAGGAGGCGGAGGTTGCAGTGAGCTGAGATCGCGCCACTGCACTCTAGTCTGCACGATGGAGCGAGACTCAGATGTGGTCACCCAGCATCTCCATCCAGGGGTCCGAGAAAGATTCTGTACTCTCCTCAGGCAAGCTATGTCAGCCCGGTCTCTCTACAGGGAACTGCCGCTCCAGTGACAGCTTGAAGAAATTCCTCACTGTCAACCAAATCCCCACATCAGGGCATGCAGAGACCTATGGGCAACCTTTCAGCTCAGACCAGTCTCCCCAGCTGAGCCCTGCAACCTCCACCTCCCTGCGTTTTGACAGCATGTTAACCCCTAAAGGAGCTGACTGGCATTTGGAGCTTTTGTTTATTTGTTTGTTTGAGACTGAGTTTTGCTCTGGTTGCCCAAGCTGGAGTGCAATGGCGCTATCTCAACTCACTGCAACCTCTGCCTCCCAGGCTCAAGTGATTCTCCTGCCTCAGCCTCCTGAGTAGCTGGGACTACAGGCACATGCCACCATGCCCAGCTAATTTTTGTATTTTTAGTAAAGATGGGGATTCACCATGTTGGCCAGGATGGTGTTGATCTCTTGACCTTGTGATCACCCGTCTCAGCCTCCCAAAGTGCTGGAATTACAGGCATGAGTCACCACGTCCAGCCTCTTTTTTTTTTTTTTCTCCTTAGATGGGGTCTTGCTCAGGGTGGAGTACAATGGCATGATCTCAGCTCACTGCAACCTCTGCCTCCCAGGTTCAAGCAATTCTCCTGCCTCAGCCTCCTGAGTAGCTGTGACTACAAGTGCCCATGACCACACCCAGCTAACTTTTAAATTTTTTAGTAGGGATGAGGTTTCACCATGTGGGCCAGGCTGGTCTTGAACTCCTGACCTCAGGTGATCTGCCCACCCCACAAAGTGCCTGGATTATAAGTGTGAGCCGCTATACCCAGCCTGGGAATATTTTCTTTCAAACCATCTCCTTGGCATCTGGATCATGCTCCCTTTACATTGAAAATGTATTTCAGGCCGGGTGCAGTGGCTCACGCCTGTAATCCCAGTACATTGGGAGACGGAGGCGGGAGGATCAATTGAGCCCAGGAGTTCGAGATCAGCCTGGCCAATATGGTGAAACCCCATCTCTACTAAAAATACAAAAATCAGCCATGTGTGGTGGTGAATGCCTGTAATCCCAGCTACTCGAGAGGCTGAGGCAGGAGAACTGCTTGAACCCCAGAGGCAGAGGTTGCAGTGAGCCAAGATTGTGCCACTGCACTCCAGCCTGGGCGACAGAGTAAGGTCCCGTCTTAAACACACTGAAATATATTTTCTTTTTTATCAGATCATTTCGGTAAACTCTACCTGTGCCTCCTGATCCCTGCATTCATGCAGGTGGTCACCTTTCACATCATCCATCTCCATCCTGGGAGACTCAGCTCACCATCTCTTCACAGCCTCCAAAAATAAACCACTCCTACAAAAGTAGACTTTCCTAAAGGTTTGATGGGGATATGCAGAGAGGGGCCCACTCCTAAACACTTCTCAGTCACCCACAGCTTTGTCACCTTGTCCTCCCTGCACCTGTGGCATCAACTACTCCCTCCCGGGCAAATCATTAAAATTCCTCTTCGAAGTCTCTTCTCAGTTTTCCTCTCCTTTCACTTATAAAGTTCTTCCACACAGTCTTTAGCCTCACTGGCTCCTGTCCCTAAACTCACACATAAGCCGTAACACCAAGGCCTGGGAATTAAGTGTCCAGCTACCCACCCTTTCAAAGCCATCTTTACTTGCAGTCTCACCCCGACTCCTGGGAAGCTTATTGTCTGCTCCAAACCACAGTATCGTCTCCTTAGAATCGTCCTCCCGTAATTCCATCGTGGTACCTCTGGGCCACCTTGACATCACTCATATTTCTACTCCTGACCGGGAGGCCCCTGCTGATGCTAACCTCCGTCTTCCTCTCCTCCCCTCCGTCATCCTCCTCTGCCTCTTCATCCGAGGTCCTTTCCTGGAAGGTGCGGTCACCAGCCTCAGACGTATGATCACCACAGAGGTGAGGCCCGGGACTCCAAACCTTCTCCCTCCCTCAACTCTCAAGACCTCCGAGTCTCCTTCCCCTACATCTCCTTTCCTTCTGC
Organism: Mandrillus leucophaeus; assembly: GCF_000951045.1. Lineage (NCBI taxonomy): Eukaryota > Metazoa > Chordata > Mammalia > Primates > Cercopithecidae > Mandrillus > Mandrillus leucophaeus. Next base: position 304,696 of record NW_012102033.1, read on the forward strand.
CCCCAGCTTCCCCTTTATCCCTTTGCCCTCTACCTTAGCCGACCCCTCAGCCTACTTATTTACTGGTAGTCCTACCCTTCCAATCCCACTCCTAAACACTTCTCAGTCACCCACAGCTCCCTGCCTTGCCCTCCCTGGACCTGTGGCATCAAGCAGGGGCCATGTACCCTATTCCCTGAGCCTGGGCATGGGTACCATCATCACCTTCACTTCCTACAAGGCTGGACGTGACGATTATGTCAAGGTGGCCATTGCAGCCCTGGTCAACCTGATAACCTCGATGCGGACCACATCCATCATCTTTCTAGTGCGGGGATTCTGGGCCACCACCAGTGGCCACGCCTGGGTTGAGAAGTGAGTAGAGCCTCGAATCCGCCAGCTTCACAACCCTTCAGACTGAAGGCCTTTCCATTCGTAATAACATCCTTTCTTCTCACAGAAAGCCATTAAAAAAAAGGAATGCGGCCAGACGCAGTGGCTCACGCCTCTAACCCAGCACTTTGGGAGGCCAAGGTGGGCGGATCACCTTAGGTCAGGAGTTTGAACCCAGCCTGGGTAACATGGTGAAACCCCATCCCCATTAAAAAATACAAAAATTAGCCAGGCATGGTGGTGCACACCTGTGGTCCCAGCTACTCTAGAGGCTGAGGCAGGAGAATCACTTGAACCCGGGAGGCAGAGGTGGAGGCTGCAGTGAGCCGAGATCACGCCACTGTGCTCCAGCCCGCATGGTAGAGCGAGACTCCGACTCAAAGGAATGCTCTAATATAATATCCACCGCTTTATAGATAAGAAAATAGTCTCAGAGATGGAACTGTTCTAAACTTTCCATAAATTGCAAATGGAGGAAGATTCTAAAATCAGTTCTAGAACTCACAAAGAAGGCTGTTGCAGCTCTTGGGGCCACAGTCAGTGCTTATAGACCCAGGCTGGATATTTGAATCATTTGGGGAACATCAGAAAACGCTCCTAAGCTCCTCCTCCAGAGATTCTGACTTACTTGGTCTTGGGTACGTCCAGGCATTGGGATTCATAAATGCTTCACAGAATTTTTCTTCTAGTCAGAATGTTGAAGGATACAAACATCCCTGCTTTGACGGTGGTAGCAGCTTTTTAAATAAATAAAAACCACACTTTCTTATAAAGTTACTGAAGAGCAGTGGGCACAACGTCATTTTTTTTTTTTTTTTTTTTTTTGAGACGGAGTCTTGCTTCTCGCCCAGGCTGGAGTGCAGTGGCGCAATCTTAGCTCACTGCAAGCTCCGCTTCCCGGGTTCACACCATTCTCCTTCCTCAGCCTCCCGAGTAGCTGAGACTACAGGTGCCCGCCACCACGCCCAGCTAATTTTTTGTATTTTTAGTAGAGATGGGATTTCACCACGTTAGCCAGGATGGTCTCGATCTCCGGACCTTGCAATCC
>NW_012102033.1:306165-312531 GCF_000951045.1 Mandrillus leucophaeus
CTCATATTTCTACTCCTGACCGGGAGGCCCCTGCTGATGCTAACCTCCGTCTTCCTCTCCTCCCCTCCGTCATCCTCCTCTGCCTCTTCATCCGAGGTCCTTTCCTGGAAGGTGCGGTCACCAGCCTCAGACGTATGATCACCACAGAGGTGAGGCCCGGGACTCCAAACCTTCTCCCTCCCTCAACTCTCAAGACCTCCGAGTCTCCTTCCCCTACATCTCCTTTCCTTCTGCCCCCAGCTTCCCCTTTATCCCTTTGCCCTCTACCTTAGCCGACCCCTCAGCCTACTTATTTACTGGTAGTCCTACCCTTCCAATCCCACTCCTAAACACTTCTCAGTCACCCACAGCTCCCTGCCTTGCCCTCCCTGGACCTGTGGCATCAAGCAGGGGCCATGTACCCTATTCCCTGAGCCTGGGCATGGGTACCATCATCACCTTCACTTCCTACAAGGCTGGACGTGACGATTATGTCAAGGTGGCCATTGCAGCCCTGGTCAACCTGATAACCTCGATGCGGACCACATCCATCATCTTTCTAGTGCGGGGATTCTGGGCCACCCCCAGTGGCCACGCCTGGGTTGAGAAGTGAGTAGAGCCTCGAATCCGCCAGCTTCACAACCCTTCAGACTGAAGGCCTTTCCATTCGTAATAACATCCTTTCTTCTCACAGAAAGCCATTAAAAAAAAGGAATGCGGCCAGACGCAGTGGCTCACGCCTCTAACCCAGCACTTTGGGAGGCCAAGGTGGGCGGATCACCTTAGGTCAGGAGTTTGAACCCAGCCTGGGTAACATGGTGAAACCCCATCCCCATTAAAAAATACAAAAATTAGCCAGGCATGGTGGTGCACACCTGTGGTCCCAGCTACTCTAGAGGCTGAGGCAGGAGAATCACTTGAACCCGGGAGGCAGAGGTGGAGGCTGCAGTGAGCCGAGATCACGCCACTGTGCTCCAGCCCGCATGGTAGAGCGAGACTCCGACTCAAAGGAATGCTCTAATATAATATCCACCGCTTTATAGATAAGAAAATAGTCTCAGAGATGGAACTGTTCTAAACTTTCCATAAATTGCAAATGGAGGAAGATTCTAAAATCAGTTCTAGAACTCACAAAGAAGGCTGTTGCAGCTCTTGGGGCCACAGTCAGTGCTTATAGACCCAGGCTGGATATTTGAATCATTTGGGGAACATCAGAAAACGCTCCTAAGCTCCTCCTCCAGAGATTCTGACTTACTTGGTCTTGGGTACGTCCAGGCATTGGGATTCATAAATGCTTCACAGAATTTTTCTTCTAGTCAGAATGTTGAAGGATACAAACATCCCTGCTTTGACGGTGGTAGCAGCTTTTTAAATAAATAAAAACCACACTTTCTTATAAAGTTACTGAAGAGCAGTGGGCACAACGTCATTTTTTTTTTTTTTTTTTTTTTTGAGACGGAGTCTTGCTTCTCGCCCAGGCTGGAGTGCAGTGGCGCAATCTTAGCTCACTGCAAGCTCCGCTTCCCGGGTTCACACCATTCTCCTTCCTCAGCCTCCCGAGTAGCTGAGACTACAGGTGCCCGCCACCACGCCCAGCTAATTTTTTGTATTTTTAGTAGAGATGGGATTTCACCACGTTAGCCAGGATGGTCTCGATCTCCGGACCTTGCAATCCACCCGCTTTGGCCTCCCAAAGTGCTGGGATTACAGGTACGAGCCACAGTGCCCGGCCATGAATGTTTTTATATGTGTAGGTAAGTGCTTAATCTGGGTAATATGAGTGGAAGAGTTTTCACAGGTGGACAGACTGCACAGCTAAGCAGAAACCATCCAAGCATTTAATAACAGCATGGGCTACCAATAGGTAGTGTAGTCTTGAAGAATCCCCAACACAGAAGTCAATTGCTTGATCCAACAGTTATCCTCACATTATTCCCAGAAATTCTGCGGAGGAAGTGTGTATAAGTCTTATGATGTTCAGATTCCTAGACCCCACTGGAGTTGAATACAAACAAAAACCATAAACATCTAAAGCCACAACCCAACTCACTCAAACTCAAATGATAACATCCAAGGAACTAGTCTGGTGGCAGGTGCAGAAAGTTGGGGCATCAAAGGTGAAGTGAGCTCTCTTAATTCCATATGAAAGTGGAGAAAAATTTAAGACTGTTACCCAGCCCCAGCTCAACTCAACTCTTAGAAAAATCTAAATAGCCCCCATCCTAGCTGACTTTTGGGATAAGAGGCATGAACTCATTGAAACTAAACGAATAACATGCCTTTTTTCTACATACAATATCCAGCATAAAATTTACACCAAGAAAATGTAACCCATGACCAAGAGAAAAATGACCCACAGATCATCCGGACATCAGAATTAGCAGACAAGAGCTTTCAAACAACTTACAAATATGTTAAGGAGTTTAATAGAAAACAATGGTATATTAGGAAAGACACTGAAATTCTAAAGGGCCCCATGGGAATTCTAAAAAAGTTTCACTGGATGGGTTTAATATGAACTGGAACCAGTGGGAGAGAGGATCAGTTAGCTTGAAGATAGCTACATAGAAATTACAGAAAGTGAAGCAGAAAGAGAAAAAGAATTGAGAAAAGCTAAACATAATATCGGTGACCTCTGAGACTAATATATGTATAATTGGAGTTTCGGAGGGAGAGGGGAGAGAATCAGGGCAGCAATTATCAACCTAAATAATGTAGGACTCAACCATATGCTGTTTGCAAGAGATGCCCTTTATAAAGATACAGGTTTAAAGTAAGAATGGGGCCAGGCGCGGTGGCTCAAGCCTGTAATCCCAGCACTTTGGGAGGCCGAGACGGGTGGATCACGAGGTCAGGAGATCGAGACCATCCTGGCTAACACGGTGAAACCCCTTCTCTACTAAAAAACACAAAAAACTAGCCGGGCGAAACCCGGGAGGCGGAGCTTGCAGTGAGCTGAGATCGCATCGCTGTACTCCAGTCTGGGCGACAGAGCGAGATTCTGTCTCAAAAAAAAAAAAAAAAAAAAGGTAAGAATGGGGCCAGGCACCGTGGCTCACGCCTGTAATCCCAGCACTTTGAGGGCCAAGGCAGATGGATCACCTGAGGTCAGGAGTTCGAGACCAGCCTGGTTAACATGATGAAACCCGTCTCTACTAAAAATACAAAAAATTAGCCAGGTGTGGTGGTGTGTGCCTGTAATCCCAGCTACTTGGGAGGCTGAGGTTGCAGTGAGCTGAGATTGTGCCATTGCACTCCAGCCTAGGCAACAAGAGCGAAACTCCATCTCAAAAAAAAAAAAAAAAAGAATGGAAAAACATACCATGCAAACCAATGAGAAAGCTACTGCGGTAACATTAATATCAAAGTCAAGCAAGTAACACTAGAGATTAGGAAGAGGATTTCATAATGATAAATGGGCCAATTCAGCAGGAAGCCTGAATTACAGTAATGTTTATATAGCTCATAACAGTTTCAAAATAGATAAAAATTTTCAGAACTCCAGCAAGAAATACATAAATTCATAATCATAGTTGGATAACACTACTCTCTCAGCTGGTGGAAAAGAAAAAAAAAAAAAACCACACATTTAAAATATAGGGAATTGGCCAGGCACAGTGGTGTACACTTGTAATCCCAGCATTTTGGGAGACCAAGGTGGGTGGATCACCTGAGGTCAGGAGTTCAAGACCAGCCTGGCCAACATGGCAAAGTCTCATCTCTACTAAAAATACAAAAATTAGCCAGGTGTGGTGGCATGTGCCTGTAATCCCAGCTACTCAGGAGGCTGAGGCAAGAGGATCACTTGAACCGGGGAGGCGGGAGGCTGCAGTGAACCAGCCTATAACAACAGAGTGAGACTCTAAAATAAAAGGAGCATCATTATAGATCCTGATGACATCAAAATAATAATGAAATATGATCGACATTATACCAATAAGTTCAACTTAAACACCTTGCAAGGTCCAAATTACAAAGACTGATGCAAGTAGAAAATCTAAATAGCCCCATTTCTGAGTTTAAAAGTTAAATTTGGCCCGGCGCAGTGGCTTGCGCCTGTAATCACAGCACCTTGAGAGGCGGACAGATCACTTGAGGTCAGGAGTTTGAGACCAGCGTGGTCAACATGGTGAAACCCCATCTCTACTAAAAATACAAAAATTAGCCGGGCGTGGTGGCGGGCACCTGTAATCCCAGCTACTCAGGAGGCTGAGGCAGGAGAATCGCTTGAACCTGGGAGGCAGAGGTTGCAGTGAGCAGAGATCGTGCCACCTCATTCCAGCCTGGGTGACAGAATGAGAGACTCTCAAAAGTATATTAGCAAATTTAATCCACAAAGTGGATACAGTATAAGCAAATGGTTTTATCCCAGAGATTAATATAACTTATTAAGAGATTAAAGGGAAGAACTGTTTGACAAAATTCAACAGCTATTAATGGGGAAAAAACCCTGCAACAAACTAGAAACACAACAGAACTTCCTCTACCTGCTAGGCAGAGATTCTCTACCTGAACATTCTTGGGATTTTGTCCAGAAAATTCTTTGTTGGGGTGGGGAGAGGCTGTGCATCATAGAATGTTTGGCAGTATCCCTAGCCTTCACCCTCAAAATGCCAGCATCAACGCTCCCCACTCAGCTGTTTGTGACAATGAAAAATGTCACATGACATTGCCAAATGTCCCTGGAAGAGGTGGGAAATCACCCTCGGTTGAGAACCAATCATTGTGTTAAGGATATTAACAACGACAAAAAACTACAGCTAACATCATACTAAATGGTGAAATACTGAACACTTTCCCCTAATATTGAAAACAGGGTAGGGAAATCCTTTTGCATCACTTCTGTTCAACACTATAGTGAAGTTCCTAGCCAGTGAAAAAAGGCAAGAAAAAGATATAAAAAGCATAGAAACTGGCTAGGAAGAAGTAAAACTGTCTTTATTCACAGATGTCATAAGCATGTAATTAGAAAAATCCTAAGGAATCTACAAAAATAAAAAGCTACGAGAATAAGTGCACTTAGGAAAGTCACAAAAATAAAAGCTGATCTACAAAAATATTTCTGCATACTAACAAACCATAGTTACATGAAATTTTAAAAACAAAACCATTTACAATAGCCTCAAAAATCAAATGCTAAGACTATATTTAACAAAAGATGTTCAAAATCTCTATACTGAAAACTATAAGGTATGTTTGAGAGGAAAACCTAAAATGGAAACATTTGTTTCTGAATTCAAAGAATCATTACTGTAGGCCGGGTGTGGTGGCTCACGCCTGTAATCCCAGCACTTCAGGAGGCCGAGGTGGGTGGATTACTTGAGCTCAGCAGTTTGAGACCAGCCTGGCCAACATGGTGAAACCCCGTCTCTACTAAAAATACAAAAAAGTTAGCTGGGCATGGTGGTGCACACCTGTAATCCCAGCTACTCAGGAGGCTGAGGTAGGAGAATCGCTTGAGTCTACGAGGCAGAGGCTGTAGTGAGCCGAGATTGTACCACTGCACTCCTGAATGGGTAACAGAGTAAGACTGTCTCAAAAAGCAAGATATCAGTTCCCCCCGAATTGATCTACAGATTCAACACAGTGGCAATTCAAATCCCAGCCAGCTTTGTTGAGGAATTGACAAGCTGATTCTAAAATGTATATGAAAATACAAAGGACTGGCTGGGCGTGGTGGCTCATACCTGTCATCCCAGCACTTTGGAAGGCCAAGGCAGGAGGATCATCTGAGGTCAGGAGTTTGAGACCAGCCCGGTCAAGATAGCAAAACCCCATCTCTACTAAAAAATAATTAGCCAGATGTGGTATCGGGAGCCCGTAATTTCACCTACTCAGGAGGCTGAGGCAGGAGAATTGCTTGAACTAGGCAGGGAGGTTGCAATGACCTGAGATCACACCACTGCACTCCAGCCTGGGTGATGGAGCAAGACTCCATCTCAAAGAGAGAGAAAACGCAAAAGTCCTAAAGTAGAAACAATCTTGAGAAAGAACAAGTTGGAGACTCATGCTAATTTCAAGATTTCCTATGAAGCTACAGGAGTCAGGGCAGTGTTGTATTAGCCTAAAGATAAACCAAAAGACCCATGGAATAGAAATAAACCTATACACACATGATCAATTGGTTTTCAATAAAGATACCACAGCAATTCAATGGGTAAAGGAAAGTCTTTAACAGTGCTAGAACTACTGTATAGCCATATAGAAAAAAATAAACTTATTCCTGCCACATACCATACCCCCACCCCAAATTAATAGGAGCCAAAGACCTAAATTCAAAAGCCAAAACTAGGCCGGGCGCGGTGACTCAAGCCTGTAATCCCAGCACTTTGGGAGGCCGAGGCGGGCGGATCACAAGGTCAGGAGATCGAGACTATCCTGGCCAAC
>NW_012102033.1:313350-316556 GCF_000951045.1 Mandrillus leucophaeus
AAAAAAAAAAAAAAAAAAAACCCACATGTGCCTAATAGCTATCATACTGGACACTGCAGGCCTAGAAGAGCAGCCCTGTGAGCGCTCTGCCCTTTATTATACTCAAACTGCAGTGGGGGCCAGGCGCGGTGGCTCACACCTGTAATCCCAGCACTTTGGGAGGGCTGAGGCGGGCGGATCACCTGAGGTCAGGAGTTTAAGGCCGGCCTGACCTACATAGTGAAACCTCATCTCTACTAAAAATACAAAATGAGCCAGGGTATTTTTTAATTTTTAGTAGAGATGGGGTTTCGCCATGTTTTGATTGAGACGGCTTCCAGTCAGAGCAGAAGACAGCTGAAAACTCTGCAGCATTTAATTAAGCGAAGTAGGCCGGGCACGGTGGTTCATGCCTGCAATCCCAGCACTTTAGGAGGCTGAGGCAGGCGGATCATGAGGTCCGGAGTTCGTGACCAGCCTGGAAACATGGTAAAACCCCGTCTCTACAAAAAATACCAAAACATTAGCTGGGTGTGGTGACAGGCACCCGTAATCCCAGCTACTCAGGAGGCTGGGGCAGGAGAATTGCTTGAACCCAGGAGACAGAGGTTGCAGCGAGCTGAGACCGTGCCACTGCACTCCAGTCTGGGCAACAGAGAGAGACTCTGACTCAAAAAAAAAAAAAAATTTAAGCACAGATTGATGGGCCAGTGACGCCATAGAAAACTTCTCACAGAAACCCTAGAAACAGATGGTTCATTGTGATCATGTTTGTGATTACAAGGAGCTGTCTCATTATTTAGGGAATCAAATATAAAATGTGGATTTTAAATGCAGACTATGGAGGACGGCGCAGCAGTCAAGCACAACAAACCCAGTCTAACTGGGTAACTGACGGCCACACTAGATCACCAGAACGACTCTCCCCACTGCTACCAAGAGGGTGGCGTGAGCCCGGCGCAGTGCACGCATGGAGTCCCAGCTACTCAGGCTGAGGCTGGTTTGAGTCTGAGGCTATAGCACACGAGGACCAATGCCTATGAATAGCCACTGCTCTGCAGCCTGGGCACCATAGTGAGACCTCATCTCCCTACATATAAAACAAGGCCAGGCACAGTATCATCCCAGCACTTTGGGAGACAGAGGCAGGCGGCTCACCTGAGGTCAGGAGTTCAAGACCAATCTGGCCAATATGGCGAAACCCCATCTTTACTAAAAATTTCAAAATTTGCCAGATGAGGTGGTGCACGCCTGTAGTCCCAGCTACTTGGGAGGCTGAGGCAGGAGAATCGCTTGAACCTGGGAGGTGGAGGTTGTGGTGAGCCAAGATCACCCCACTGTACTCCAGCCTGGGCAACAGAGTGAGACTCTATCTCTAAATAAATAAAAATAAGAAAATAAACAGAGGGTAATGGGCCCAGAACAGAGCCTGGCACGTAGGTCCTCTCTAGCTCACCATCGTGCTTGGTTCTTGCTCCGGGTAGGGTTACTGGCCCACTCGGGCACTCGCAGGTGGGTCACCTGCTTTCCCTGGGCCACAGTCCAAGAAGCCTCACAGAACTCGGACCTTACTGTGTTGTCAGTGACATTCAAAGACTTGAATGTCAAACGGAGTTAAGGCAGCTCAGGGGCGTGGAGGCATCTTCTAGAAGCCATACTCCTCAGTGACTTCCTGGGCACAGACCCCTTCATCTCCACAAAGTTCATGGCCTTGGAAAACCCAAATCAATGCCAGCTCCCTGGTTCCCCACCAATTCCCAAATCTTCACCTGCCCCTCACCCCTTTTTATTTACCTTAGAAGTCCCTAAACATTGATCACACTCCCCTATCAGTAACCACTTTCTGAAAAAACATTGCAAACAGAAAATGTACATGTGCTCCACTGTCATTCTACACACAATATCAGTGAAGCTTGTTTTGCTTATTTTTGTTTTAAAAAATAGAAGCAGAAGTCGTCAATTTTTCTTCCTGCCTCCCCAACATAACTGCTTCTACAACCCAATTTGGAGAGGCCTGAGAGCTTAGAGGCAAAGGCCCGGGTCCCCTTCCCGCCTCCTCCCTCCTCCCTCCTCCCTCACTCTCCAGGGACTCTGGGTCTGGGATATCCCAGCCTGGGGAATGGCTGGGTAGAATGGGGATGGGGCCAAACTCTAGCAGGGAGAGAAGAGGCTGGGACCCACCTCCCCACCCTCCCCCTCCACCCCTTTATTCCCCACTCAGAGCCAGGACAGACCACCAGCCACCAGGAACTGCGAATTACCTGGACTGCGGTGGAGGGTAAAACCCAACATGGGAGATGCAACATGGGAGATGCTTCCAGAGTCACTTGGAGCTCCAGCTGCAGGGTCCTTCTTGTGTGAGATTAGGGTGGCGACACGTATGGGCGCTGGGAACACTGTTCCAAGTGCTACAGGAAGCCCCAGTGCCCTTCTTAATACTTCACAGGGGACCAGGCGCAGTGGCTCATGCCTGTAATCCCACCACTTTGGGAGGCTGAGGTGGGTGGATCATCCGAGGTCAGGAGTTTGAGACCAGCCTGGCCAACATGGTGAAACCCTGTCTCTGCTAAAAATACAAAAATTAGTTGGGCACGGTGGTGTGCGCCTGTAGTCCCAGCTACTCAGGAGGCTGAAGCAGGAGAATTGTTTGAACCCGGGAGGCGGAGGTTGCAGTGAGCCGAGATCATGCCACTGCACTCCAGCCTGGCAACAAAGCGAGACTTCGAAAAAAAAAAACACTCCTAGGTACGTACCCAGAGGAAAAGAAGTTATATGAAAAAGATACTTGCACATACATTTATAGCAGCACAATTTGCAATTGCAAAAATGTGGAACCAACACAAATACCCACCATCAATCAACAAATGGATAAGGAAACTGCAATATATGTATATGCGTATATGTATATATGTGTGTATATGTATATATGTATGTATGTATATATATGATGGAATATATATACATAATATATATATGATGAAATACTACCTACCCATAAAAGGAATGAATTAATGGCATTCGCAGCAACCTAGATGGGATTAGAGACTATTATTCTAAGTGAGGTAACTCAGGAATGGAAAACCAAACATCATATGTTCTTACTTTAAGTGGGAGCTAAGCTATGAGGCTGCAAAGACATAAGAATGACACACTGGGCCGGGCGCGATGGCTCATGCCTGTAATCCCAGCACTTTGGGAGGCCAAGGAGGGAGGATCACGAGGTCAGG
>NW_012102033.1:317016-319007 GCF_000951045.1 Mandrillus leucophaeus
ATACAGGGGAAAAGGGTGTGGGTCACTTTAAATTCACAGGCAAATGTCTGAATGGTCCATTTAAAGGAAGCGGAAGGAAAGCAGAGAGCCCAGTCTGCTGGGTGACAAAGATGCCTCTAGGGGCTCATCTCTGACCACCAGCTTGGACCACTCGGGTGAGGTGTTCTCACGGCTAGGCAGCAACCTTTGGTGTGGCATTCCTGCTACAGTGGTATACTCCTACTTTTGCAAAAATATCTGTGTAAAGTGTCTAGGAGGATATAGAACCAAACTTTAACATCAGTTGCATGAGAATTGCAATGATGAATGACATTTATGTTGTTTTGTTTGAGATAGAGTTCTTGCTTTGTTGCCCAGGCTGGAGTGCAGTGGCACAATCGTAGCTCACTGCAGCCTCAGACTCCAGGGTTCAAGCGATCCTCCTGCCCAAGCCTCTCCAGTAACTGGAACCTCAGGCACACATCACCATACCTGGCTAACTTTTTCTATTTTATTTTTTGTAGAGATGGGATTTTGCCGTGTTGCCCAGGCTGGTCTCAAACTCCTGGGCTCAAGCAATCCTCCTGCTTCAGCCTCCCAAAGTACTGAGATTAGAGGTATGAGCCACTGCGCCCAACCCATTTATGCCTTTTTTTTTTTTTTTTTTTGTATTTTCAGCACAGTATCAATTCTTTAGAGAACATGATACCATTACTGCAGCCAAAAAAAAAAAAATCGTTTCCATTTTTAAGAAGCACCAGATGTGCTATTAAGTACTGCAGCAAAACATAATTAAGTGTGGATGGAATCGTAAACAAAAGAGGAAAGGCAAAAATATTTCACACTGAAGCTGAATGATGAGTATGTGGGGTTTCGTTATATGATTCTGCTTTTCTGTATGTTTTCACTTTTTCCATAATCAAATGTTTTGTTGTTGTTGTTTGGGGATATTTTTTGTTTTGTTTTGTCGCCCAGGTTGGAGTACAGTGACGCAGATCTCAGCTCACTGCAACCTCCACCTCCCGGGTTCAAGTAATTCTCCTGCCTCTGTCTCCCAAGTAGCTGGGATTATAGGCATCTGCCACCACACCTGGCTAATTTTTTTATTTTTAGTAGAGACGGGGTTTCTCCATGTTGCCCAGGCTGGTCTTGAACTCCCTACCTCAAGCGATCCGCCCGCCTCAGCCTCCCAAAGTGTTGGGATTACAGGCGTGAGCCATCGCTCCTGGCCTCATCATAAAATGTTAAGTGCAGAATTTTTAAATTAAATTGAAAAGCCTCTTGGCCCACCTCCTCTCCCCACAGTCTCTCACACTCAGCAGCTGCCTCCCAGACCCCATTCTCCCAGATTCTGTACCTCTCAGGAGTGCAGCCACTGTCTACCCAATCGCCAGGCCACGCCCCAGGCACCTTCCTCTCTCCTTCCCTCCCCTTCACCTTCCCACAGCCCAACAGCCCCCAGCCCCATCCCTGCGGCCCCCTGACTTTCTCTGTCCAATTCTACCTTCTTCATCTCCACACCTGGACCCCAGCTCATTCATACCTCACCCTCTCCTGCCTGGACCATCGACCCGGCCTCCCTCCTGGCCTCCCAGCCTTCACTCTTTTCCCTCCAGCCCACTCCCCAAATGGCCGGGGAGAGAGGAGCCTGCTTCTTCTCTGCTCGTAGCCCTCCCATGACTCCCCAGTGTACCAGGAAAAATTCCCAGCTTCTCTACTTTGATGACCTCATCAAGTCTGTCCAGCTTCATCTTGAGTTACTTGCCAATCACGCTCTGCACCACAGCCACAGGGACTTACGAGCCAGGCTCCACCTGCAGCTCCCTGCCTCAGTCCTCCACACACACGCAGTTCCCTCTGCCTGGGATAATCTTCCCACCTTTCTCCATCTGCTCAATTCCCAGCCCATCCTTAGGGGTAGATAAAAAGTAAAAAGTCCTCCCTTCTAGGGTCTGCCAGAAGACAGTTAACCTCTTCCTTCCCAGGGCTGCCTTTTTTTTTTTTTTTTTTTT
>NW_012102033.1:319696-320385 GCF_000951045.1 Mandrillus leucophaeus
TTGGCTATTATTTATTTTCCAAATGTTAAAAAAAAAAAAAAAAAAGCAAAGAAAAGCAATGGAGAAGCTGAAGGAGAAGGGGCAGAGGCCTGATTCCTGGATCTGTAACCTTTTCTCCTTTGCCAATAGCTTTGTTCTTCTCACCCCAGTTCCTCCTGCTCTCAAAGGCAGAAAGGCCACATCAAAGCAGCCTCAGCAACACTCAGCAAACCCCTGGTGAGTGAGAGTCGCAGGGAGTCTTCCCTCCCACAGAGGGCCCAGAAATTTTCCAGCCTCTTCTTCCCCCTTCACCCGCCCACAGCCCACTGTTCCCAGCCTCAGGTCCTTCCAGCTGTGGGCTCAGCCCAATGCCCTGAGCTATCCAAGTCCAGATGCATTGGTGTAGAAGAGGCAGGGGAGGGAGGGTTGTGCAGAGAAGCAGGAGGAAGGGAAACATTAATAAGAGCTTCTGAATGTCCAAATAGGGCTCTTGAGCAAAGAAAGGACTATTTGCTGCTATTCCACTTTGAAAACAACACTCAATCTTTTAAAATTGTTCATTGTAAACAAAATTTTCAGGGCCAGGCGTGATGGCTCACATCTGTAATCCCAGCTCTTTGGGAGGCTAAGGTGGGAGGATTGCTTGAGCCCAGGAATTGAAGACCAGCCTGGGCAACATAGCAAGATCCCTCATCTCTGGAAAAAAAAAA
>NW_012102033.1:325365-326564 GCF_000951045.1 Mandrillus leucophaeus
AATTGATTTCTTTTTTATTTTTATTTTTGAGATGGAGTCTCGCTCTGTTGCCCAGGCTGGAGTGCAGTGGCACGATCTCAGCTCACTGCAACCTCTGCCTCCCAGGTTCAAGCGATTCTCCTGCTTCAGCCTCCTGAGTAGTTGGGATTACAGGCGCCCGCCACCACGTCCAGCTAAATTTTGTATTTTTAGTAGAGACAGGGTTTCACCATGTTGGGCAGGCTGGTCTTGAACTCCTGACCTCAAGTGATCTGCCCAACTCAGCCTCCCAAAGTGCTGGGATAACAGGCATGAGCCACGGCACCCGGCCCCAAACACCATTTCATTCATTCATTCATTGATCTAATTTTTAAACGTTTTATTTCTTTCTTTTAGAGACAGGGTCTCCTTCTCTTGCCTAGCCTGAAGTCCAGTGGTGCAATGGTGTCTCACTGCAGCCTCCCACTCCTGGGCTCAAACAATTCTCCTCCCTCAGCCTCCCAAGTAGCTGGGATGATGGGGGACACCACCATGCACAGCTATTTTGCTATTTGTTATTTTGTAGAGACAGCATCTCCTATGTTGCCCAGATGGGTCTTAAATTCCTGGGGTCAAGCAATCCTCCCTCCTTGGCCTCCCAAAGTGCTGGGACTACAGGCGTGAACCACCATGCTCGGCCTAAAAATATTTATGGAGCGCATACTCTGTGTCAAGAACTCTCATCTGTTCTAGGTGTCAGGGATACAACCAGAAACGGGACAGATAATCCCAGCTCTTGTCGAGCTTGCGTTTCTAGATGTGTGTGTCGGAGACTGGGAACAGAAAGCAGTGGAGGCCGGGTGCGGTGGCTCACGCCTGCAATCCCAGCACTTTGGGAGGGTGAGGCAGACAGATCACCTGAGCCCAGGAGTTCGAGACCAGCCTGGTCAACATGGCGAAACCCCGTCTCTACTAAAAATACAAAAATTAGCCGGCCGGGCGCGGTGGCTCAAGCCCGTAATCCCAGCACTTTGGGAGGCCGAGACAGGTGGATCACGAGGTCAGGAGATTGAGACCATCCTGGCTAACATGGTGAAACCTCATCTCTACTAAAAATACAAAAATTAGCCAGGCATGGTGGCACGTGCCTGTAATCCCAGCACTTTGGGAGGCTGAGGCAGGTGGATCATCCGAGGTCAGGAGTTGGAGACCAGCCTGGCCAACATGGTGAAACCCTGTCT
>NW_012102033.1:330744-331195 GCF_000951045.1 Mandrillus leucophaeus
TCTATGTATCTATGTATCTATCTATGTATCTATGTATCTATCTATATATCTATCTATGTATCTATCTGTCTATGTATCTATGTATCTGTCTATGTATCTATGTATCTATCTGTCTATGTATCTATCTATCTATCTATCTATCTATGTATCTATCTATCTATCTATGTATCTATCTATGTATCTGTCTATGTATCTATGTATCTATGTATCTGTCTGTCTATGTATCTATGTATCTATCTATGTATCTATGTATCTATCTATGTATCTATCTATATATCTATCTATGTATCTGTCTATGTATCTATGTATCTGTCTATGTATCTATGTATCTATCTGTCTATGTATCTATCTATGTATCTATCTATCTATCTATGTATCTATCTATGTATCTATCTATGTATCTGTCTATGTATCTGTCTATGTATCTGTCTATGTATCTGTCTATGTATCT
>NW_012102033.1:331299-332385 GCF_000951045.1 Mandrillus leucophaeus
TCTATGTATCTGTCTATGTATCTGTCTATGTATCTGTCTATGTATCTATCTATGTATCTATGTATCTGTCTATGTATCTGTCTATGTATCTATCTGTCTATCTGTCTATGTATCTGTCTGTCTATGTATCTATCTATGTATCTATGTATCTATCTGTCTATGTATCTATGTATCTGTCTATGTATCTATGTATCTATCTGTCTATGTATCTATGTATCTATCTATGTATCTATGTATCTGTCTATGTATCTATGTATCTGTCTGTCTATGTATCTATCTATGTATCTATCTATCTATCTATGTATCTGTCTATGTATCTATCTATGTATCTGTCTATGTATCTGTCTATGTATCTATCTGTCTGTGTATCTGTCTGTCTATGTATCTATGTATCTGTCTATGTATCTATGTATCTGTCTATGTATCTATCTGTCTATGTATCTGTCTATGTATCTGTCTATGTATCTGTCTATGTATCTATGTATCTATGTATCTATCTATGTATCTATCTGTCTATGTATCTATCTATGTATCTGTCTATGTATCTATCTATGTATCTGTCTATGTATCTATGTATCTATCTATGTATCTATGTATCTATGTATCTATGTATCTGTCTATGTATCTGTCTATGTATCTATGTATCTCTCTATGTATCTATGTATCTATCTATGTATCTGTCTATGTATCTATGTATCTATGTATCTATCTATGTATCTATCTGTCTATGTATCTGTCTATGTATCTATGTATCTATGTATCTATCTGTCTATGTATCTATGTATCTATCTATGTATCTATGTATCTGTCTATGTATCTGTCTATGTATCTATCTATATCTAATGTATCTATGTATCTTGGCAGAAGACATGCAACTCCTGGGTCAGAGACAAAGGATCATATTCCTTCCAGTAGAGCCAGCAGCATAAACACAGCATATTTTCATTAGTTCCCCTTTCTCTCCAAACTCTGTAAGGGCAATGCCAGGGCGCAGGTGGATGCCTGCACGTACAGAGGGTTGTATTACAGGAGAGGAGCACTGAGCTTAGGGAACCCCCTCTGCTTTATAGCAATCAACAAGCCTCT
>NW_012102033.1:332435-332986 GCF_000951045.1 Mandrillus leucophaeus
TCTCAAAAAAAAGAAAAGAGAAGAAACGCAAATAGCATGTGTTTGGCGTGGAGGTGAAGAAATGGGAACCCTCGTACATGGCTGGTGAGAATGTATAATGGTCCAGCCACCGTGACGGTTTGGCAGTTCCTCAAAAAGTGAAGCACGGAATTAGCCTTTATATGACCCAGTCATTCCACCCCTAGGTACCTACCCAAGAGAACTGAAGACCTAACAAAAGCTTGTACACATTACCTGATACTTTCTTGTGGGGAAGGGGACAGAGGCTTGCTCTGTCACCTAGGCTGGAGTGCAGTCGTGCAATCATAGTTCACTGCAGCCTCAAACTCCCGGGCTCAGGTGATCCTTCTACCTCAGCATCCCGTGTAGCTAGGATTACAGGTGCACACACCACCCCACCGCCCCACCCAGCTAATTTTAAAAAAGTTTTTGTAGGCATAAGGTCCCACTATGTTGCCCGAGCCTGGTCTTGAACTCCTGGCCACAAGTGATCCTCCCACCTCGGCCTCCCAAAGTGCTGGGATTACATATATGAGCCACTGTGCCCAGTC
>NW_012102033.1:333036-334339 GCF_000951045.1 Mandrillus leucophaeus
AAAAAAAAAAAAAAAAAAAAGTTGTTCTATGAATAAAAACTAATAAAGTTGTTTTTAATGAATGTCTGTGTTTGCCCCCAAGATGCACATGGATCTGAGCCTAAACAGCATTCCAAAGATGTTGAAGACACAGTGAAGGGATTCGACCCCCTCCGGGTTCCAGTCTGGCCAGTGGGTGGTCCATGGGGAAGACAGATTAGAAAGTCATTGTAATGACTTTGAAGTCAGAACTCACCTGAAACCACAACCCACAGCAGGCTGCTCAGAAGCCCTGCGCTGAACCAAACTAAGTCAATGACCTGTCAAAACAAAAGCATTACCGGGTGTGGTGGCTCATGCCTGTAATCACAGCACTTTGGGAGGCCGAGGCAGGAGGACTACTTGCGGTCAGGAGTTCAAGACCAGCCTGGCCAATATGGTGAAACCCCATCTATACCAAAAAATACCAAAAATTAGCTGGGCATGGTGGCACATGCCTGTAATACCAGGTACTCGGGAGGCTGAGGTAAAAGGATCACTTGAGTCTGGGAGGTGGAGGTCACGCCACTGCACTCCAGCCTGAGCAACAGAGCAAGACCTGTCTCAACAAAACAAAAACAGGCCGGGCGTGGTGGCTCATGCCTGTAATCCCAGTACTTCGGCAGGCCGAGGCGGGTGGATCACCTGGGGTCAGAAGTTCAAGACCAGCTTGAGCAATATGATGAAACTCCATCTCTAATAAAAATACAAAAATTAGCCGGGCTGTGGTGGCACATGCCTGTAATCTCAGCTACTCAGGAAGCTGAGGTGGGAGAATCTCTTGAACCCAGAAGGCGGAGGTTGCAGTGAGCCAAGATCACACCACTGCACTCCAGCCTGGGAGACAGAGGGAGACCTTGTCTCAAAAACAAAACAAAATCCCCCCACAAAAAGTATCCACAATCTACACAGAATTTAAACAAGACCCAGCACCTTATCACATAATATTTAAGATGTCCAGAATACAACCTAGAATTGCTCAGCATGCAAAGAATAAAAATTGCAACTCACAAGAGAAAAAGGCAAGCAGCAGACAGAGATGACATAAGTGCTGGAATTGAGTGCAAGCGGTTAGGACTGTGTGTAAAGCATTTAAAGCGGCAGAAAGCAACATACCTCACTGACCGAACACCATAAGAGTCTGGGGAATATGTTTTGCAGGCTTCCTAGCCTGGCCATCGATAGAAAAGAGAAGAAAGAAGAATATGGAACTGAGAGGCAACAGTGTCCAACACGGGCCACCATTTTGGCTACTCAGTATCCGTTCACACCAGTCTACCCTTAT
>NW_012102033.1:334389-335443 GCF_000951045.1 Mandrillus leucophaeus
TCTCAAAAAAAAGAAAAGAGAAGAAACGCAAATAGCATGTGTTTGGCGTGGAGGTGAAGAAATGGGAACCCTCGTACATGGCTGGTGAGAATGTACAATGGTCCAGCCACCGTGACGGTTTGGCAGTTCCTCAAAAAGTTAAGCACGGAATTAGCCTTTATATGACCCAGTCATTCCACCCCTAGGTACCTACCCAAGAGAACTGAAGACAGGTCTTCAAACAAAAACTTGTACACATTACCTGATACTTTTTTGTGGGGAGGGGGACAGAGGCTTGCTCTGTCACCTAGGCTGGAGTGCAGCGGTGCAATCATAGTTCACTGCAGCCTCAAACTCCCGGGCTTAAGAGATCCTTCTACCTCAGCCTCCCGTGTAGCTGGGATTACAGGTGCACACACCACCCCACCACCCCACCCAGCTAATTTAAAAAAATTTTTTGTAGGCATGAGGTCCCACTATGTTGCCCGAGCCTGGTCTTGAACTCCTGGCTGCAAGTGATCCTCCCACCTCGGCCTCCCAAAGTGCTGGGATTACATGTATGAGCCACTGTGCCCAGTCAATACTTTGTGCTGGGAAAAAAAAAAAAAAAAAACTTGCTGGGAGTGGTGGCTCACTCCTGTAACCCCAGCACTTTGGGAGGGCAAGGCAGGTGGATCATTTGGGGTCAGGAATTTGAGACCAGCTTGACCAACATGGTGAAACCCCGTCTCTACTAAAAATACAAAAAATTAGCTGGATGTGGTGGTATGCACCTGTAATCTTGGCTACTCAGGAGGCTGAAGCAGGAGAATTGCTTGAATCCGGTAGGTGAAGGTTGCAGTGAACCGAGATCACGCCACTACCCTCCAGCCTGGGTACCAGAGCGAGACTCTGTCTCAAAAAGGAGAAAAAATTATAAGTGCTGATAATAGCAGGTCCTGGTAAGGATCAGGGCCACTAGAACGCCCTCATGCATTGCCGGTGGTAATTCAAAATTCAAACGGTGCAACTACTTAGGAAAAGATTTTGGCAATTTCTTATAAAGTCATACATACACTTCCTATACCATCCAGCC
>NW_012102033.1:337558-339923 GCF_000951045.1 Mandrillus leucophaeus
GGCTCACGCCTGTAATCCCAGCACTTTGGGAGGCTGAGGCGGGCGGATCACTTGAGGTCAGGGGTTCGAGACCAGCCTGGCCAACATGGCGAAACCCCGTCTCTACTAAAAATACAAAAATCAGCTGGGCGTGATGGCGCACACCTGTAATCCCAGGTACTTGGGAGGCTGAGGCAGGAGAATCGCTTGAACCCAGGAGGCGGAGGTTGCAGTGAGCCGAGATGGCACCACTGCACTCCAACCTGGGCGACACAGTGTCTGTTTCAAAAAATAAATTAAGTGTGTGGATCAGGAAGAGGTGGGAAGGGGAAACCAGAAACCTTTTTGAGCCGATTCTTGAGGAAGATGATCCAACAATCAATAATACCAGACACCCGCAGATAGTGAAGAAGTTACAAAGTCCCACTGAATACCTTAAATATCAACTAAACTGCAATCAATGTCTTCCGGAGTTAGTGTTGGGGTTAGGTGGTTGCTGCCCCCTAGTGGACATCTTTCGGTTTAACATAGTGGAACGCGCCCAGCCGTTTAAGGGAACCCTTGTGAATCGAGGGCCCCATGAGCCAGAGAAATTGCCTCAGGCAGGGGAGTGGAGGCGAGTTTTCTCCAAATGGGTAGCTGCTGCTGTGTGCGGTGGCTCATACTTGTAATTCCAGTACTTTGGGAGGCCGAAGCAGGAGGATCGCTTGAGCCCAGGAGTTGAAGACCAGCCTGGGCAACAGAGTAAGACTCTGTCTCTGAAAAAAAAAATTTTTAATTTAACCAGGTGTGCTGGTGCACGCCTAGAGTCCCAGTTACTCAGGAGGTTGAGGTGGGAGGATCACATGAGCCCAGGAGTTCCAGGCTGCAGTGAGCCACGATCATGCCACTGCACTCCAGCCTGGGCAACACAGCAAGACTGTCTCAAAACAGAAAATAAAAGAAACAGCGGTAGCTGTGACTTGTATGTAAAACTCAGATGACCTGAGGACCAGACCGGCTGTGCTCTTGGATGTACCCTTTACCTTTGGCCATTTCCAGTATTACTAGTGAAGTTCCAGTTAACCTACCTGAGAATGAGGGTGTGAGGCTGGGGAGTTAAAGGCCTCCACAGGCCAGGTATTTGCTTTCAATGAGAGCTTAATAGCGATTCATAGTGTTTTTTTTTTTTAATTGTTATTATTAAAAGAGAGACAGGGCCAGGCGCGGTGGCTCACGCCTGTAATCCCAGCACTTTGGGAGGCCGAGGGGGTGGATCCCGAGGTCAAGAAATTGAGACCATCCTAGCCAACATGGTGAAACCCTGTCTCTACTAAAAATACAAAAGTTAGCTGGGGGTGGTGGCAGGCGCCTGTTATCCCAGCTACTTGGGAGGCTGAGGCAGGAGACTCGCTTGAACCCAGGAGGTGGAGGTTGCAGCCGAGATGGCACCACTGCACTCCAGCCTGGTGAGAGAGAGAGAGAGAGACTCTGTCTAAAAATAGATAAATAAAAATTAAATTAAATGTTAAAAATAGAGATGGGGTTTCACTATATCGCCCAGGCTGGTCTTGAACTCCTGGACTCAAGCGATCCGCCCACCTCCCAGTGTGAGCCGCAGCACTCAGCCTAGCTGCCTTTTCTTTTTAAAAGGGGTGTACTTGGCGGCCGTGTCAGGCAGGTGGCGCTGTGGCACTGGGAAACGGCTTCCCGGAGCACTCCAGCAGCCATTTAGTCATTAAAGCTGTGTTTCCTTTTCTACCGGGATCCCACATCGTTCCTGGTAAAGGGGAAGAGGGCAGCACATGCCACAGCCCCTGACCGGTAGAATCCCCTGATAACGGGGCGTTCGTTGTTCGAGCATGTAAGACATCAGTACCAATTATACCCGCTCAGTCGTGGAAACCACACAGCAGGACGTTAAATTGGCCCAAAGCGCCACACCCAACTAGAGCACTTCAGCTTCCCTTCCCACTGCGAGCCTGATTCGTTGAATTCAGGCGCTTGAACCAAGAAGTCTGTGGGTCAGGGACCACAGCCTCAGCCCTGGAGCAACTTGGGGCTGGGGAGTAGCTTAGGGGGACAGCAAAGGCAGGGGAAAAAAAACTCACTGTTGGTCTGGCGTGCTGCCTCACGCCTGTAGTCCCAGCACTTTGGGAGACCAAGGCGGGCGAATCACTTGAGGTCAGGAGTTCAAGACCACACTGACCAACATGGAGAAACTCCGTCTCTACCAAAAATACAAAATTAGCCAGGCGTGGTGGTGCACACCTGTAGTCCCAGCTACTCGGGAGACTGAGGCAGGAGAATTGCTTGAACCTGGGAGGCGGAGGTTGCAGTGAGCGGAGATCATGCCATTGCACTCCAGCTTGAGCAACAAGAGTGAAACTCCATCTCAAAAAAACAA
>NW_012102033.1:344103-354975 GCF_000951045.1 Mandrillus leucophaeus
GGCTAGAAAGGGGCAGCCTCTGGGACAGAGCAGCTGGTATCAGCCTGTTCTTCTGTATCCGTGGTGTCAGCGCAGGCTTGCTGAGCCAATTCTGCTATGTTACCAAAGAGAGGATCAGATGAGCCTCAGGGCTCTTGAGATTGGTCGCTCAGGATTGCTGCCCAGCTCAGAAGTGGGCATTGCTGAGCTGGGGCTCAGATTTCTGGGCAAGGACACTGCCAGGCTAGTGCTGGTTCCTCTGAGGGCTGCAATGCGGCCGATTCTGGGAACCCTAGTATATCACGCTGAGCCATCTAAAAATCAGCCCAAAGTTGTATCCTCCCCAGTTCAATTAATCACGAGGAGCGGCCTGGTGCTCACACCTGTAATCCCAGCACTTTGGGAAGCCAAGGAGGGCAGATCACCTGAGGTCAGGAGTTTGAGACCAGCCTGGCCAGCATGGGGAAACCCCGTCTCTACTAAAAATACAAAAATCAGCTGGGCGCGATGGTACACACCTGTGGTCCCAGCTACTCAGGTGGCTCTGGCAGGAGAATCGCTTGAACCTGGGAGGCAGAGGTTGCAGTGAGCCGAGATCGCACTACTGCACTCCAGCCTGAGGAACACAGCAAGACTCCATCAAAAAAAAAAAAAAAAAGAAATCATGAGGAGTTGTCCATGAAGCCATGGATATAGATGGAGAGAAGACAAAACAGTGGGTATAGATGGCAGAACGGTTTGTGCTGTCCACTCAAGCAATTTGCTTGTTTTGCTTGTGTCATTGCTTATGGCAACACCTTAGTTTTTTTTTTTTTTGTTTTTTTTTTTTGAGACAAAATTTCGCCCTTGTTGCCCAGGCTGGAGTGCAATGGTGCCATCTCGGCTCACCACAACCTCCACCTCCTGGGTTCAAGCAATTCTCCTGCCTCAGCCTTCCGAGTAGCTGGGATTACAGGAATGTGCCACCATGCCTGGCTAATTTTGTATTTTTAGTAGAGATGGGGTTTCTCCATTTTGGTCAGGCTGGTCTCGAACTCCTGACCTCAGGTGATCCGCATGCCTCGGCCTCCCAAAGTGCTGGAATTACAGGTGTGAGCCATCACGCCCAGCCAACACTGTATTTCTTATTTCCACCTGATGCACTGCCATTGTCTACGCTCAATCTTCTGGATTTGTGGGTCAGATTACACTGAGTTCCTGATGGTCAGGTCAGGTTTCATCATTGCTCTGTGCACCACGGCCAGGTATCTATCTCTAACCGAGAGAAGGAACTGTTTCTTCACAGAGATGGGTTGTGTGCAGAAGATGGCATGGCTTTGGGCCAAAACCCTACGAGTTTATGCCAGAAAATGCTCCTATTGGCACTTTCTGGAGATCATACAGCATCTCGATTTGCCACATTCTTTTCTGAGTATCATGTGATCTGCTGAGTCATAAGACTGAGCTTAAGCTCAGCATGGGCCGGATGCGGAGCCTTCTCAAGGACTTGGACCACACTCCAAGTTGGCATTTTTGTAGGTTACTCACTAAATGGGTTGGAAAATACCTCAAATATGGTATATTTTTCCTTTTTTATTTTATTTGTGTTTTTAAACTTTATTAGCCTGGCCAACATGGTGAAACCACGTCTCTACGAAAAATACCAAAATTAGTCAGACGTGGTGGTGCACGCCTGTCATTCCAGCTACTCAGGAGGCTGAGGCAGGAGAATTGCTTGAACCCAGGAGGTGGAGGTTGCATTAAGCTGAAATTGCGCCAGTGCACTCCAGCCTGGGTGACAGAGCAAGACTCTGTCTCAAAAAAAAAAAAAAAAATTAAAGACCAATTGTTTGGTTTGTTTTGAGACAGAGTCTCGCTCTGTTGCCCAGGCTGCAGTGAAGTGTGATCTCTGCTCACTGCAACCTCCACCTCCCAGGTTCAAGCGATCCTCCTTCCCCAGCCCCCCTAGTAGCTAGGACTACAGGCACACACCACCATGCCCAGTTAATTTTTGTATTTTTAGTAGAGACAGGGTTTCGCCATGTTGGCCAGTGTGGTCTCGAACTCCTGACCTCAGGTGATCTACCTGCCTCGACCTCCCAAAGTGCTGTGATTACAGGCATGAGCCACCGCACTAACCCAAAATTTTTTTTTTAATTATATGGGCATGGTGGCGTGCACCTGTGATTCCAGCTACTTGGGAGGCCGAGGCAGGAGGATCACTTGAGCCAGGCTACACACCACTGCACTCGAGCTTGGGCGAGAGAGAGAGACTGCATCTCAAAAATGAATAAATAGGCCGGGCCAGTGTCTGCTAATCCCTAAAAGGTCTGAGTATTTTCCTTTCCCCAATACACAGTTACTGCATAAATGGAGACAAGTCCCATTTGAATGGAAAATGCAAAATATAAGCTTGCAGCAGTTATTTTAGGGTAATTCCTCAAGAGTACCAGCCTCCTCTTCAATTAAGGAACTTTTGGTCTCCAAATCGGTTTACATGTGGAATTCGTGCAAATTCTCCATCTTGATGACTCATATCGGATTTCTACACACACGACCTGGAGTCTTCCTGTTATATAGATATTTCAACAGAGATGAATTAATACACGGGTCTTAGATAAATTAAACAGGTCTCAGGAAACCTTGAAAGGAATGAGAAGAAACAGCGCAGAAATAGTAACTGCACCATATAAAAATAGTAACTGCAGGCTACACCTATCACTCCAGGACTGAGCTAGAATTATCAGGATCTAAAATGTTGAGGCAGCAGCCCTGCAGAACCGAAACCCAGACTAGAGCCAGGGCCTACCGGGGTGGCGCTGGTGTGACAGAAGGCTGACAATGACGTTGGTTATGGCATCGGGCGCAGTGGCTCATGCCTGTAATCACAGCACTTTGGGAGGCTGAGGTGAGAGGACCCCTTGATCCCACGAGTTTGAGATCAACCTCGGCAACATGGCGAGACCCCCATCTCTACAAAACAATTTGAAAACAAAAAATTTAGCTGGGTGTGGTGGCGTGTACCTGTGGTCCCAGCTATTCTGGAGGCTGAGGCGGGAGGATGGCTTGAGTCTGGGAGGTCGAGGCTACAGTGAGCCTCGACCACTGCACTCCATCCTGGGCAACAGAAATAGAAAAAGAAATAGAAAAAGAAACAGGTTATGGAGATGCCAAAAAATAAAACTTAAAACCTGGAAGAGGGCCGGGCGCGGTGACTCACACCTGTAATCCCAGCACTTTCAGAGGCTGAGGCAGGTGGATCACCTGAAGTGGAGGTCAAGGCCAGCCTGACCAACATGGTGAAATCCCGTCTCTACTAAAAATACAAAAATTAGCTGGGCGTGGTGGCAGATGCCTGTAACCCCAGCTACTTAGAAGGCTGAAGCAGGAGAATTGCTTAAACCCAGGAGGCGGAGGTTGCAGTGAGCTGAGATCGTGCCACTGCACTCCAGCCTGGGCGACAGAGCAAGACTCCGTCAAAAACAAAAAACAAAAAACCTGGAAGCAACTGCTGCTGTCAGAGGGAGCGTTGTTCTGGGACGATGCTTGCTTGAAAGCCTGGAGCAAATAGATGAAGCAAATCCCTGCTTCCTCCTCCAATCGCTGGTCTCCGTCTAGCGCCCTCTTTAGGCCGGGGCTTATAGCAACCGACTGGGAAAGCAAAAACAAGGCTTGCAGAGGCCACGCCCCAGCATCACAGAGCTGAGACAAGGGTGGATTTGCAGCTGAGAGACAAAAGCTCAAACTCGCACATGGACGGAGTGTGTTCCTGTGGCTTTGCAGCAGCTGACATTTCCAAATATAAAATCGTGCATTACAGATGCTCTCTGGATTGCCCACATTTCTGTTCCAACTCAGCCACTTTCAATTTTTATTTTTTTATTATTATTTTTGAAACAGAGTCTTGCTCTGTCACCCAGGCTGGAGTGCAGTGGTGCAATTTCGGTTCACTGCAACCTCCGCCTCCTGGGTTCAAGCAGTTCTCCTGCCTCAGCCTCCTGAGTAGCTGGGACTACAGGTGTCCACTACCACACCCAGCTAATTTTTGTATTTTTAGTAGTGACAGGGTTTTGCTATATTGGCCAGGCTGGTCTCGAACTCCTGGCCTCAAGTGATCCACCTGCTTGACCTCCCAAAGTGCTGTTTTACAGGCATGAGCCACCACGCCCAGCATCCAACTCAGCCACTTTCTGTGTGACTTTATTAGAGCCACTTTTCTGTGTCTCACTTTTCTCATCTGCAAAATGGAGAAAATTATAGTACCTACCTTATATGGTTATCATCGGATTCACTGATTTAGTGCACATGAAGCACTTAAAACAATGCTGGACAGATATATATAGAAAGTACTGGAGGCCGGGCATGAAGGCTCACACCTGTAATCCCAGCACTTTGAGAGGCCGAGGTGAGTGGATTGCTTGACCCCAGGAGTTTGAGACCAACCAGGGAAATATGGTGAGACCTCATCTCTATCAAAAATCC
The DNA here is from genome assembly GCF_000951045.1 of Mandrillus leucophaeus. Classification (NCBI taxonomy): domain Eukaryota; kingdom Metazoa; phylum Chordata; class Mammalia; order Primates; family Cercopithecidae; genus Mandrillus; species Mandrillus leucophaeus. The sequence goes on from NW_012102033.1 coordinate 348,544, forward strand.
AAAAAATTAGCCGGGCATGGTGGTGCGAGCCTGTAGTCCCAGCTACTTAGGAGACTGAGTGGGAGAATTGCTTGAGCCCACCAGGTGAGGTTGCAGTGAGCTGTGATTGAGTCACTGCATTTCTGCCTGGGTGACAGAGTGAGATCTTGTTGAAAGAAAAGAAGAAAAAGTGGCCAGGTGCGGTGGCTCACGCCTGTAATTCCAACACTTTGGGAGGCCAAGGCAGGCAGATCACCTGAGGTGAGAAGTTTGAGACCAGCCTGGCCAACATGGTGAAACCCCATCTGTACCAAAAGTACAAAAATTATCCGGGTGTGGTGGCGGGCACCTGTAATCCCAGATACTCCAGGGGCTGAGATAGAATTGCTTGAACCCAGGAGGTGGAGCTTGCAGTGAGCTGAGATTGTGCCACTGCACTCCAGCCTGGGTGACAGAGCGAGACTTTGTCTCAAAGTAAAAAAAAAAGAAGAAGAAAAGGAAGGAAGGAAGGAAGAAGGAAGGGAGATCGTGCCACTGCAAGGGAGGGAAGAAGTGAGGAAGGAAGGAAGAGAGGGAGGGAGGGAGGAAGGAAGGAAGGAAAAAGGAAGGGAGGGAAGAAGGGAGGAAGGAAGGAAGAGAGGGAGGGAGGGAGGAAGAAGGAAGGGAGGGAAGGAAGAGAGGGAGGGAGGGAGGAAGGGAGGGAGGAAGGGAGGAAGGAAGGAAGGAAGGAGGGAAGGAAGGAAGGAAGGAAGTTACATTATAGTGATTATTACTACTTGGGTTGGTGAAAACTAACTCAGCATCTTCCAGAGAAGTCGCGGTTGCCACATAACACTTGGCTATGTTTCAACGCTACTCTGCACCCACAGTGACAGATACTTGGATCTCCTCCAATTTGGAGGAAGGATGTTTTGGTTTTGATTTTTGGACGTGTTGGTTGTTGGTGGCTTTCGTGCTATTTAACTAATAATTGCTGTCAGTTCAACCTTGTCATTACCAGTTTAGCTTGTTACGCGTTATTTAGTTAAACTGCATGTATAATCATGCATATTTGCCTCAACCCTGTGTGCGCCTGGCCTGCAATTTCCCACTAATTAGACTTTTTAAAGACACGTATGCATTTATCTACTCAAATTTGCATCATCCGTTTCCCTATTGCCAAAGCAGATGTACACAACACCCACCCACCCCCACTCCAGGAAATACTTTGCTTATTATCACTGAGTTATTTTTCCACTGGAAAGTTGAAACTGGGTAGGAGGGGTACAGATGGGGTCTTGTCCTACTGGAGTGAGAGCTGTCAGAACACTGCAGACAGAAGGTGCTGGGTCTCAGGCAAGAACAATGGGGCTGGGGGGAGGAAACGGACTCCGAAATATCTGAATTACAGCAGCAAATCCACCAAGAACCCCAAACCCAACACCCCAGCTCCAGCTCCCACCCTGGAAGGATCTAGACACCCACCAGTTCCCCCAAGAATCAAGCCTCTGGACACAATTCCTCTCAAATGGCTTTATTTCCCCAGTGTGAGGAATCTGTGAGTGGTGAGGGGTCTGTGGTCCCTGTTAACCCTCCAGCCTCCCCTGCTGTGGCAGAGTCCCCAGAGGGATAACGGCCCGGGCTCCAGGACTTGATCCTCCCAGGCTGGGGCTGGTTCTGGGAGGAACCGGGCATGCTGTGGTTTGTACGGATGACACTCCCAAAGGTGGTCCCGACAGTGGCCCAGACGGGCACGGGGCTCACCTCAAGGACAAGGCCACCAGGCGCGGGGGCCGAGGCCCAGATGAGCCTTACTCTAGGAGCAAAATCCCCTGTGGGGGCTTCTCCTTGAAGTCTGCCAGCAGGGCTCAGTCTGGGGGAAGAGAGAAAAGAGAGAGCTGGGGATTGGCAGGGAAGGGGAGAGACAGAAAAACTGGGAGACTGGCATAAAAGAAGGAACACGAAGACCAGAGTACAAAATGCTCAAAGGAGACCAAGAGAGTGACCCAGGGACACTGGAAAGGCGCCAAGAGAGAAAAACACGCAAACATACAGGAACAGAGGCTGGAGATGCACAGGCTGATGATACACACTAACCTTTGGGCCCAGGCAGGTCAGGGGGTGGCGGCCCACCTGGGGGCAGCAAGGCAGAGCGGCTCAGGGCCTCGGCCACCCACCCGAGGACGCGGCTACAGTGCTGGATCTGGGGAAAGGGAGGAATGTCAGAGCAGGAGATGGAAACCCCTGCCCGACCCCTGCCGCAGTTCCCCAGCCAAACCCCAAGCCCTCACCTCCCGCTCCAGCACTTTCAGGCGCTGTTCGTACTCGCGGATGTGTCCCAGCTGTTTCAGTGCCATGTCCACCCTAAGAAGGGAGGGCCTCTTACCGGGGGCACCCGTAGCCCACCCACCCCCCGGGGGCTCGCCTGCTTCCTGGGCCTCCTCCCTCCCTCCCAGGACCCTGACTTCAACCGAAGTCAGGATCCGCCCCAGGCCAGAAGCCCCATCCCCGACCAGGCCCCGCTCTCACTTCTGGGACGTGCGCTTCAGACGCTCGGAGTCGCTCTCCCGCTTGTCCCTAGCGCGTGCCAGCAGGAAGTTCTCCTTATGCACCGATTCCCACGTTAGCAGCTTCCGCTCGGCTTCCTTAGAAAGGCAGACCACTGCAGGGGCGGGCGGAGTCAAAGGGCTAAGGCCACGTCCCTTCCCAAGCCCAGCAGCCCCTTCCGACACCCTCAGAACACGCTATCTCAGACCCGGCCCCTGGTGATTCGAGAACATGCCCCGCCCCTCACCCCTAAGCCCTGCCCCTCAGTGCTTAAGCCGCGCCCCTTGTTGTTTAAACCCCGCCCCTCGCTGCCTAAGCCACGCCCATTAGTTATTTGGGGCATGCCCCTTCCCCTCGCCTTCCAGGCTGCCGGTCCCCTATTCTTCTTTTTAAGCCAAGCTCTGTTCTCACGGAAATGCTCGAGGGTCGGGGAGGACGGCTGGGGGCTCCGGGGGCGCCTGCACAATTGCCTGAGCAGGAGGCGCAAGTGGGAGATGACGATAAAGGGCGGGGCCAGCGTGGGCCGAGAGTGGAATTCCCGGATGAGGCGGTAGCGCTGCGCCTTCCAGTAGAGATCGCTGTTGCCCTGTACTTTGCCGAACGTGTAGCTGCAGAGGCCAGAGGTCAAAGGTCACTTGAGGTCAGGGCCCAGCCAAGGTCAAAGACAAAGGTTAGATGCCAGGCAATAATTTTTCAAAGTCTAGGGCAGCAGACAGAAGTCAAGATCACTAAAGTAAGAGGTTACAGGATGCGATTACAAGTCAGGTTAGGGCCGGGCCCATTTGCTCACGCCTGTAGTCCCGGCACTTTGGGAGACCGAGGTGGGCAGATCACCTGAGGTCAGGAGTTCGAGACCAGCCTGGCTAACATGGTGAAGCCCCATCTCTACTAAAAATACAAAAATTAGCCAGGCATGGTGGCGGGTACCTGTAATCCCAGCTACTGGGCAGGCTGAGGCTGAGGCTGAGGCAGGAGAATCGCTTGAACCCAGGAGGTGGAGGTTGCAGTAAGCTGAGATCGTGCCACTGCACTCCAGCCTGGGAGACAGAGTGAGACTCCGTCTCAAAAAAAAAAAAAAAAAAAGGTCAGGTTAGAAGGGCCAAGGGTCAGATGTCAGAGGTCAAGTTGGACGTGGTATCAAGGCTTAAGGTAGAGGTTGAAGTCATGTTAAAGTTGGGCTCAAAAATTAGCTAGGACACAAATAACTGACATCAGAAATGAAAATGGAGACATTACTACCAACCTTACCGAAATAAAAAGGATTGTAAGAGAATACTATCAACAATTACATGTCAACAAACTAGATAAGTGAAATGGACAAATTCCTAGGAACACACAAATTACCTAAGCTGACTCAAGAAAAAATAGAAAATCTCAATAGACTTATCATAAGAGATTTAATCAAAAACCTTTCAATAAAGAAAAGCCCAAAACCAGATGGTTGGGCTGGTGAATTCTATCAAACATTTAAAAAAGAATCATAATAACAAGGATGTTCCTCAAATTCATCCAAAAGATTGAAAAGGAGAGAACATTTCCTAACTTATTCCATGAGGCCAGCATTACCGTAATACCAAAGCCAGATAAAGATATCACAAGAAAATTACAGACCAGTAGCCCTTATGAATATACATATAAACATCCTGAAAAAATACTGGCAAATCTAATTCAGCAGCATATTAAGTGGATTTTACACCATAACCAAATGGGATTTATCCTAGGAAAGTAAGGGTAGTTAAACATACAAAAATCAGTGCAAATACCACTGATTAATGGTATTTGCATTAATAGAACAAGGTGTGGGGGAAACCACATGATCTCAACCAACACAGAAAAGGCATTTGACAAAATTCAACAACACTTCATGATTTTTTTTTTTTTTTTTTTTTTGAGACAGAGTCTCGCTCTGTCACCCAGGCTGGAGTGCAGTGGCAAAATCTTGGCTCACTGCAAGCTCCCCCTCCTGGGTTCATGCCATTCTCTTGCCTTAGCCTCCCGAGTAGCTGGGACTACAGGCACCCACCACCACGCCCGGCTAATTTTTTGTATTTTTAGTAGAGACGGGGTTTCACCGTGTGTGGGCGGCAAGCCACCCAGGTGCCGAGGCAAGAGACCAAGGGCATGAGCTGTTCCAGTGTAATAAAATATATAAAATAACAAGAGTTACACTAGATATAGATCGTAGATATGATTATATATGAATATCATTAATCATTAGTTTGTAGCAATTACTCTTTATTCCAATATTATAATAATCCTTGCTCTACAATTATAACCTAGGAAAAACCAGGCCATATGGAGATAGGCGCTGAAGCGACATAGTGAGAAGTGACCAGAAGACAAGTGTGAGCCGTTTGTCACGCCCAGACAGGGCCACTAGAGGGCTCCTTGGTCTAGCGGTAACACCAGCGTTTGGGAAGACGCCCGTTACCAAGCGGACTGTGGTGTAGCGGTAGCGTCAGTGCCAAGGAAAAGCACCAGCTACTTAGCAGACGGGAAAAGGGAGTCTCTCTTTCCCCAGGTGAGTTTAGAGAAGACTCTGCTCCACCACCTCTCATGGAGGGCCTGACATCAGTCAGGCCTGCCCACAGTTATCCAGAGGCCTAACCATCTCCCTGTGATGCTGTGCTTCAGTGGTCACACTCCTGTTTCACTTTCATGTTCCATCCTGTACACCTGGCTCTGCCCTCTAGATAGCAGTAGGAAAATGAGTGAAAGTATTGAAGTCTTTGATCTTTCTGAAAAGAGCATAGAAGAAATAATGACGTAAGCTGTCCTCTCTCTCTCCGCCTCGGCTACCTAACAGGGAAGGGCCCCCTGTCTGGTGGACACGTGACTCACGTGACCTTATCAATCACTGGAGATGACTCACGCTCTTTACCCTGCCCCTTTTGCTTTGTATCCAAAAAATAACAACGCAGCCAGGTGTTCAGGGCCACTACTGGTCTCCCTGTCTTGGTGGTAGTGGTCCCCTGGGCCCAGCTGTCTTTTCTTTTATCTCTTTGTCTTGTGTCTTTACTTCTACGATCTCTCATCTCCACGCACAGGGAGAAAAACCCACAGACCCTGTAGGGCGGGCCCCTACAACTATGTTAGCTAGGATGGTCTTGATCTCCTGACCTCATGATCTGCCCACCTTGGCCTCCCAAAGTGCTGGGATGACAGGCATGAGCTACCAAGCCCGGCTTTTTTTTTTTTTTTTTTTTTTTGAGACAAGGTTTCACTCTGTTGCTGGCATGATCATGGCAGTGGTGAAATCATGGCTTACTGCAGCCACAGCCTTGCCCTCCTGGGCTCAAGCCATCCTCCTGCCTCAGCCTCTTGAGTAGGTGGGACTACAGGCATGCACCACCATGCCTGGCAAAATTTTTTTTTTATTGAGATAGGGTCTCACTATGTTGTCCAGGTCGGTCTTGAACCCCTGGCCTCAAGTGATCCTCCCACTTGGGCTTCCTAAAGTATTGGGATTACAGGCATAAGCCACCATGCCCAGGCATCATAATTTTTAAAAATCATAAACTAGGAATAGAAATAAACTTTCTCAACATGAGAAAAGGTACTTCTGAGAAACGCACAGCTAACATCATACCTAATGGTGAAAGGCTGAAAGCTTTCTGCCTAAGATCAGGAACAAGACAAGGACATCCACTTTTACCACTGCTATTCAACATTGTACTGGAAGTTCTGGCTAGAACAATTAAACAAGAAAAAATATATAAAAGGCATCCAAATTGGAAAGGAAGAAGTAAAAATATCTCTATTCACAGATGACATGATCCTATATATAGGAAATGCCAGAGACTCACAAGAAAGCTTCTAGAGCTGCAGATTCAGCAAAGTTACAGGGTACAAGATCACACAAAAATCAGTTGTGTTTCCACACACCTGCAATGAACAATCCAAAAACGAAATTAAGAAAGCAATTCC
>NW_012102033.1:356520-360951 GCF_000951045.1 Mandrillus leucophaeus
AAAAAAAAAAAAAAAATAGCCAGGCCTGGTGGCAGGTGCCTGTAATCCCAGTTACTCAGGAGGCTGAGTCAGGAGAATCGCTTGAGTCTGGGATGTGGATGTTGCAGTGAGCAGAGATCGCGCCACTGCACTCCCGCCTGGGTGACAACAGTGAGACTCCGTCTCAAAAAAAACCCAAAAACCTGTGTGGTACTGGCATAGGGATAGACACAGATGAGTGGAATAGAATTGAAAGTCCAGAAATATACTCATACATCTATGAGTGTCATGCATTTAATTGTAGCCTGCTAAAGATATACTGAAGTCTGGTCAGGCGCAGTGGCTCATGGCTGTAATCCCAGCACTTTGGGAGGCCGAGGCAGGTGGATTGCCTGAGGTCAGGAGTTTGAGATCAGCTTGGGCAACATGGTGAAACTCCGTCTCTACTTAAAAATACAAAAATTAGCTGGGCATAGTGGCAGGCACCTGTGATCCCGGCTACTCAGGAGGCTGAGGCAGGAGAATCCCTTGAACCCAGGAGGCGGAGGCTACCATGAGCCGAGATCGCGCCACTGAACTCCAGCCTGGGTAACAGAGCAAGACTCTGTCTCAAAAAAAAAAAAAAAGAAAGAAAGTAAAAAAAAAGATATGTTGAAGTCATAACCCGTAGTGCCTCAGAATGTGACCTTTTAAAATTTTTTTTATTTATGAAATACATGGCTTTATTCAGAAATAGAGTTTACAGATGTGATCAAGTTAAAATGAAGTTATTAGGGTGGTCCCTAATCCAATTTAAGCAATGTTTTATTAAAAAGGGAAATTTGGAAGATGAAAGCAGAGGTTTCAATGATACAACTAAAAGCCAAAGATGGCCAGCAAAATACTAGACGTGACAGGACAGACATGGAGCAGGCTCTCCCCCACAGTCCTCAGAAGAAAATGACTTGGTCGATGTCTTGATTTTGGATCTCTAACTGTGAGACAAGAAATCTCTGTGATTTAAAGCCACACAGTTTTTGGTACTTTGGCAGCCCTAGGAAACTAATACAATAGGTCCAGCACAGGGGCTCATGCCTGTAATCCCAGCACTTTGGAAGGCCGAGGCAAGGCAAGAGGACTGCTTGAGCCCAGGAGTTCAAGATCAGCCTGGGCAACATGGCAAGACCCCATCTCTAAAAAAAAAAGAAAGTCAATGAAATTTTATATTTTCTCGGCAAAAATCATGCCAGTAAGAAAGGAAGCAAACAGAGGGACCCAACATAGGATTAAAAAGGAGTTTCATTTCTAAAAAAAAATAGGCCGGGCGCAGTGGCTCACGCCTGTAATCCCAGCACTTTGGGAGGCCGAGGCTGTCGGATCACGAGGTCAGGAGATCGAGACCATCCTGGCTAACACGGTGAAACCCCGTCTCTACTAAAAATACAAAAAACTAGCCGAGCGAGGTGGCGGGCGCCTGTAGTCCCAGCTACTCGGGAGGCTGAGGTAGGAGAATGGCGTGAACCCAGGAGGCGGAGCTTGTAGTGGGCTGAGATCGTGCCACTGCACTCCAACCTGGGCAACAGAGCGAGACTCCATCAAAAAAAAAAAAAAGAGGAAAAATGGGAAATTTTATGTAATTTTACCACAATAAAAAACAAAGTCGGCTGGGCGCGATGGCTCACACCTGTAAGCCCAACACTTTGGGAGGCCGAGGTGGGCCACTCACCTGAGGTCAAGAGTTCGAGGCCAACATGGTGAAACCTTGTCTCTACTAAAAATACAAAAAATTAACCGGGTGTTGGGGAGTGGGAAGTGGAGGTTGCAGTGAGCCGAGAACTTGCCACTGCACTCCAGCCTGGGCAACAGATTATCCCAGCACTCTGGGAGGCTGAGGAGGGAGGATCACTTGAGTCCAGGAGCTCGAGACCAGCCTAGACAACATAGTGAGACCCCCCCGCTCCAAAAAATTTTTTTAATTAGGCAGGCATGCTGGCCTGGCTAATTTAAAGTAGTCCCAGCTACTTATGGGGCTAAGGCAGGAGGATTGCTTGAGTCCAGGAGGTCGAGGCTATAGTAAGCTATGATCACACCACCACACTCTAGTCTTGGCGACAGAGTGAGACCCTGTCTCAAAAAAATAAAAATAAGGAAGTTCAAACTGGGCTCAGGAAGAGGATCAGTCCAAAGTACAAGTCACAAGCAGGGTCTGCTTGGGTCTGGGGAGAAGGCAGCATTAGATTGGATCAGAGTTCAGGGACTAAAGACAGAATTCATTAGACGGCGTTCAAGAGTCATGAGGGGGCCATGGGTCATGCTGGGTGAGGTCGGATCAGAGAGCAGTCAGGCCTCACCTGAACATGGCGATGAGCAAATTGACCAGCAGGATGTTGGCCACGAGCAGGAAGATGACGAGGAGTAGCACCACCAGCCAGTTGGCATACTGGGAGACACAGACACCCGCCTGGGTCCGGGGAGGGTGTGCCCAGAAGCCGGGCTCCGACGAGCAGTTGCTGTGCTCCATGAGGGCCACTGTGAAGAGAGACATTCAGAGATCGGGGGAGGGGGACAGAGACCTAAGAAAGACAGAAAGACTGCCAGGTGCGGTGGCTCATGTCTGTAATCCCAGCACTTTGGGAGGCAGAGATGGCCGGATCACCTGAGGTCGGGAGTTCGAGACCAGCCTAACCAATATGATGAAACCCCATCTCTACTAAAAATACAAAAATGTTAGCCAGGCATGGTGGCACGAGCCTGTAGTCCCAGCTACTCGGGAGACTGAGACAGGAGAATCACTTCAACCCGGGAGGCGGAGGTTGCAGTGAGCTGAGATCGCGCCATTACACTCCAGCCTGGGCAACAGGAGCAAAACTCCATGTAAAAAGTAAAGTAGAGGTTCCTCTTTAAAGACTTTCCTCCCTATCTAATTAAGAATAAACAGTAACTTCTCTTAGAAACAAAATGTATTCACAGACCTGTGCTAACATTCTTAAATATCTGTTAGCCGTAATAAAGAAATCAATGCACTCTACGTTCTTAGCTCCCACAATTTAGCCTAAATATTTGCCCTGGCATGCTCATACTGGTCCAAGCAAGCATTAGGTCATAGCCTGTTCCTCCTCCTTATTTAAAAGTGTTTTTACCTTTCTCAGCATTCCACAAGTTACCTCCTCCTTCCTTTGTTCTCCTCTGCCTTTGCTTCTTTTAAAAAGTTCTAAGTTACCAGCCAATCAAGACAAATACAAAATGTAAAGTCTGGTTCCAGCCAATAAAAACCAGACACAGCAGCAAGATAGACGCGTCAGGTTATAAATGACCCTATCTCCTTTGTTCCGTGTATTCTCGTGGCAGAACTGCTGGCGAGTGTACACTTTCTACAAAAAATTAAAATGGCCTTACTAAAAAAATTAAATTTATGTTCAAGTACTATTTCTTTACGACACCAAAAAACAAACATTTCTAACATCCATCTAAAAAAAAAAAAAAAAAAAGACAGACAGACAGAAAGACAGGGGATGGAGTGGGCAGAGACCCAGAGAGAAGATGATGGGGAATATAGGGATCCAGAGATCCAGAGAAAGAGGGAGACAGAGACTCAGAGAGACCGAGACATTTTCTTAGAAACAGGGGTACAGAGACCCAGAGAACGGGGACAGAGACTCAGAGGGAGGCTGTGAGGCCCTGTCATCCCCCCCTACCGTCCATGTCCTCCTGGGGGATCTGCCCGAAGATCTGCAGGTAAGGACGGTAGAAGACGCGGCGCAGGATACTTGGGAGATCACTGTCCCGTGGCCTTAGGAGCCCCTCCGTGGCCACGCCATAGGCCACCAGCCACACGCCGAGGAAGAAGAGGAAGAAGAACACGTCCTTCATCTGTGGGGAGATGTGGCTGAATCTGGCCCCGCCCTTCCCCACCCCTTATCCCAAAACCACGCCCCTTGCTCCCCAAAGTCACACCCTTTCTCCACAGACCACTCCCTCCCCAGCCCCACCCCTTTCCCTATGGCCCCGCCCACTTCCACCCCGCCCCTCCCTCACCATCTTGTTCACGATGACTATCTTGGGCCCCAGCTGTTTGTTGACCGTGAAGATGTGCAGCAGCCGCACCGTGAAAACCATGAAGTCAATGCAGAGGATGGTGCGGCCCAGGTGGTACAAACCCGGGGTCAGCCTGTGGCGTGGGGAGATGCCGCAAGGGTTACTCAAGTGTCACAAGACGCCAAGGAAAATGGGAGTCTTCCCAATGCCATGCTTCAGATGAAGCTGCAGCCTCCACCAGGCAGGACCAGGACCCTCCCAGTCACCCGGGGTTTACTCAGATTTACTCAGAGGCGAGCTGGTCCACGCAGGGCACTGGCACCCATTTGAAAAATGGCTGCGCCTATTAAGTAATGACTGAATGGGCCGGGCGCAGTGGCTCACGCCTGTAATCCCAGCACTTTGGGAGGCCGAGGCGGGCGGATCACGAGGTCAGGA
>NW_012102033.1:361611-363243 GCF_000951045.1 Mandrillus leucophaeus
ACAGAGCAAGACTCTGACTCTGAAAAAAAAAATCAATGAACCCCAATTTTAAAAATGGGGGGGCAAAGAAGACAATTGACACAAGCACATGTGGCCATTAAGCTTAGGAAAAGAGGTCCAACCTACCTGGTAGTCAATAGTACATAAATTAAAACAAGGAGAAGTCATGTTTGCCCATTAAATTGGCAATTTTTTTTTTCAGTTAAATTGAGAGCTACATTTTAGAGTCAAAGTATCAGGCATTGTCAAGCATGGCCTCAGGAGGGCACTCTCTTACCCTGATGGCAGGGGTGGAAATGGGTGAAGCTACTTAGAACGGAATCTATCCATCTCAAGAACATATGTACGCTTTGACCCATACACTTTACATCTGGGATGTAAACTTTTATTATTTTGGAATAATAAAAAAACAGAAGGCTGGGCATGGTGGCTCACACCTGTAATCCCAGCACTTTGGGAAGCCAAGGTGGGAGGATTGTTTGACCCCAGGAGTTTGAGACCAGCCTGGGCATCACAGTGAGACCCCATCTCTATTTAAAACGAGAGAGAGAGAACCTAAATGTCCATCTAGAAGGAACTGGCAAAACAAAGGATGATTCATCCATTCAATTCTGGAGATGATTAGACATTTCTCCCTTTTTGTTTGTTTGTTTGAGACCGAGTTTCGCTCTTTTCACCCAGGCTGGAGTGCAGTGGCTTGATCTTGGCTCACAGCAACTTCCGCCTCCGGGTTCAAGCAATTCTCCTGCCTCAGCCTCCCGAGTAGCTGGGATTACAGGTGCCCGCCACCATGCCCGGCTAACTTTTGTATTTTTATTAGAGATGGGGTTTCACCATGTTGGGCAGGCTGGTCTCGAACTCCTGACCTCAGGTGATCCACCCGCCTCGGCCTCCCAAAGTGCTGGGATTATAGGCGTGAGCCACCGTGCCTGCCCACTTCTCCCTTTTAAGCTGAGATCTTTCCATTTTTCTCATGTAGTAATTCTTCCTTCACCTGGAAAGTGGTAGGTTTGATAAACTGTCCAAAATATTGCTGGCAATCCTAGAGCATGGTAGCATATGGCCTTAGCCCTTTCATCTCAAAAGTCACTTTATACAAAATACAACAAATGATAAACAGAAGTATTAGTGTTCTACAAAACTCTCATATCTTGCTCCCTGCTTGAATAAATTATTTATGTTGAATCACTTTGTAACACTGCTAACACAGCTTAGAGGAAGCCTGCCTTTCAGCGTGGCTACTGAGAAAAGCTTGAGTAGGGATCATCACTGTCATCACTGTCAACCATTCAGGATGTGTCAGGTCCCTTGTAAACAGTCACCAGGTTGTTGGCCAGGCACGGTGGCCCACATCTGTAATCCCAGCACTTCTGAAGGCTAAGGCGAGTGGATCACTTGAGGCCAGGAGTTCAAGACCAGCCTGGCCAATATGGCAAAACTCCATCTCTACAAAAAAATACAAAAAAAAATTTAGCTGGGTATAGTGGTGCATGCCTGTAATCCCAGCTACTCGCAAGGCTGAGGCAGGAGACTCGCTTGAACCCAGGAGGTGGAAGTGGCAGTGAGCCAAGATCGTACCACTGTACTCCAGCCTGGGCAACACAGCGGAACTCTGGCAAAAAAAAAAAAAAA
>NW_012102033.1:365552-371122 GCF_000951045.1 Mandrillus leucophaeus
GGGAGGGGAGGGGAGGGGAGGGGAGGCCAGCGGTGTAATCCGAGTACTTTGGGAGGCTGAGACAGGCGGATCATCCGAGGTCATGAGTTTGAGACCAGCCTGGCCAACATGGCGAAACCCCGTCTCTACTAAAAATACAAAAATTAGCCTGGTGTGGTGTGCACCTGTAATCCCAGCGACTAGGGAGGCTGAGGCAGGAGAATCGCTTAAACCTGGAAGGCGGAGGTTGCAGTGAGCTAAGATCATGCCACTGCACTCCAGCCTGGGCGACAAGAGCGAGACTCCGTCTCAAAAAAAAAAAAAAGTTTGATAAATATTCTATTTCATTCACTTAGACCTGCTTTTTAAAATACCTTTATGGTGACCATAGCATAGTGATTAGAAGCAGGGGCCTTGGGGCAAAATAGGTGAAAAATCCCTCAATGAACTGATTCCACTTGCTACAGAGGGATGGAGGTATGTGTAGCATGAAGCAAATCAATTTCCAGTGACGGCCTCCTTGATGGCAGAACCAAATCTTGAGCCAAACCTTGAACTAGGCATTTGGGAAGCTTCCTCAGTATCTCAGCCCCTGATGGGATGTGTGATATAGTTTGGATGTTCGTCCCTTCCAAATCTCACATTGAAATGTAATCCCTGGGCCGGGCGCGGTGACTTACACCTGTAATCCCAGTACTTTGGGAGGCTGAGGCGGGAGGATCACAAGGTCAGGAGTTCAAGACCAGCCTGGCCAATATGGTGAAACCCTGTCACTATTAAAAGTACAAAAGTTAGCCGGGCGTGGTGGTGGGTGCCTGTAGTCCCAGCTATTCAGGAGGCTGAGGCAGGAGAATCGCTTGAACCCAGGAGGCAGAGGTTGCAGTGAGCCGAGATTGCACCACTGCACTCCAGCCTGGACGATGGATCGAGACTCCATTTCAAAAAAAATAAAAAAGGAAGAAATGTAATCCCTGGCTGGGCACGCTGGCTCACACCTGTAATCCTAGCACTTTAGGAGGCCAAAGTGGGCGGATCACTTGAGGTCAGGAGGTCAACAGCAGCCTGGCCAACATGGTGAAATCCTGATTCTACTTTAAAAATACAAAAATTAGCTGGGCATAGTGGCATACACCTCTACTCCCACCTACTTGGAAGGCCGAGACAGGCGGATCGGGAACCCAGGAAAGAGAGGCTGCAGTGAGCCAAGACTGCACCATTGCACTCCAGCCTGGGCAACTGAGGGAGACTCCATATCAAAATAAAGAAAAGAAAAAAAAGACAAGACAAGACAAGACAAGAAGGAAGGAAGGAAGGAAGGAAGGAGAGAGAGAGAGAAAGAGAGAGAGAAAGAGAGAGAAAGAGAGAGAAAGAGAGAAAGAGAGAAAAGAAAGAAAGAAGAAAAAGAAAGAAAGAAAGAAGAAAGAAAGAAAGAAAGAAAGAAAGAAAGAAAGAAAGAAAGAAAGAAAGAAAGAAAGAAAGAAAGAAAGAAAGAAAGAAAGAAAGAAAGAAAGAAAAGGAAAGAAAGAAATGTAATCCCTAATGTTGGAGGTTGGGCCTGGGGAAGGTGTTTGAGTCCTGGTGGTGCGTCCGTCATAAATGGCTTAGCACCATCCCTTTGGTGACTTTTTGCTCAGTTAGTTCACATGAGATCTATGTGGCACCCCCTATTCCTGCTTCTGCTCTTGCCATGTGATACACTGGCTCCTCCCTCACTTTCTGCCATGAGTGGAAGCTTCCTGAGGGCTCACCAGCAGCAGATGCCAGCACTATGCTTCCTGTACAACCTGCAGAACCATGAGCCAATGAAACCTCTTTTCTTTATAAATTACTCAGTCTCAGGTATTCCTTTGTAGCAACTCAAGAGGGGACTAACACAACGTGGAAGTGCCACATGTCCTGAACTGCCCAGGATGTCCCCACCTCACACAGTGCTGGGGGCTCCACTCACCCAACAGGCCCTTCTCCGTTAACGGCACTATCCATGTCAAACTGTAGCTCCTCCCGTGTGTGCTCCTCTTCTGATTTCCTGGCAAGGAGGGAAGCACAGAGTGAGAAATAAGGGGAAGAGGAGGTGGAGAGGCATTCTCCAGCAAAACTCAAACTTCTTCACCTAGAGACGTGGCAGACAGACAGAGAGGTGGTCTCCTAAAGTCACCCCAAAGGGAGCCTCCCCCAGAGCCATGGCCAGAAAGGCAGAGTAACTGCCACTAGAGACACAGGGAGGATCCCCCCAAAACTCACCTCCCACAGCACTCCCTTAGTGGATGGAGAGAGAGTCCCATTCCCAGGGAAGGGACACAATGGGCAGATGAGGGAAGAAAGGTGGGCAGAGTGAGCAGGAAGGAGAAACTGAGCACCCCGCCCCCATCCCCACCACTCTTACCCCAGGGTACTGACCTGAAGGTGATGAGGCGGGTGTAGATGAGTGGGGGGCAAAAGAAGGCAAGAACCAGGGCCCAGATGGGTGTAGTGCTGGCCATATCTCCCCACCACTTCTGTGTCAGCAGAGACTATGGGGGGTAGGCAGGATTAGGATCCAAATATCCCCCACAGCCCCCTCCCTAAGATGCCCAGCAAGGGTTGGACCACAGCTCCAAAGTACAGAGCAAGTGCCCAGTGTCACAGCCACAGTTATTGAGGTAGGGAAACGGTGGTGAAAGGCAAAGACAACTTGGGCCAGGTTTTGACAGTAAACAACCAACACTTAAATTGACACTATATGGCAGATACAGGGCTAAGCATTTTATGTAGATTAGTCCACTGGATCCTCGACACATAAGGGGGTGGGTACTAGTATCTCCTCCTCGGCACACATGAGGCACAGAGAGGTTAAGGAAATGGCCCAAAGAAACACAGCCTGTATATGGTAGAGCTGGATGAGTTTAACCACTATCCACAGCAAGGGACTCTGGGTAGCTGTTTGAAATGTGGGCCAAACCATTCCAACAGATGAGGATGGGACTTCCTGTTGGGTGGGCACAACTTCCTGTACTGAAGTGAGATTCTGAGCCCCTGTCAGATTTAAACTAAAAATACTGATAATGTTTCCAAAATGTCAACTTGTCATGATCGGAGAGACTGTGGGAGCAAGTGGGGCTTCCCAAGGCAGACGATTTCCTATAGAAAGGGTGGGATTTCCTAGGCCAAAGTTTATGTCCAAAAATAAAAGGTAATTGTTCAGTGAGGCCATTCTAATTGCTGAGAACTGAAACTAGGGACCTCTAAAAGAAGTGGAAAGGGTTTCCTGTGGATGACGTGGGACTTCCTGTGGATGACGTGGGACTTCCTGTGGATGACTTAGGACTTCCTTTGAAAGAAATGGACTCTTTCATGAAAGGGGGAAGGACTTCTTAGGTAAAAGGTGGAACTTCCTGATAGGGTCACCAGGAGTTTCTGTATCTGGAGTGGAACTTTTTAGGAGGATGGGCTTTGCCGTGGGAAGGTTGGCTTTTAGTGGAAGGGAGTGAGGCTTCTTATGGGAAGAGCAGCCTTTCTGAGAGAGAAGAGAGACTTTCTGCCTAGTCTCCAGGGAGAGGGGCTGGTCAAGACCACAGATGTTCCCAATGGCAGGGGCTCATCCCCGGACTTCCCAGAGTCCACTTGGAGACTGTTTGGGATGTTGATGTCACAGATACTCACCTGTACCCCATCCTGGGCAAAGAAGGCACGGGCGTCAGCTTGCATGGCCAGCTGCAGGCAAGTGGCATCCCCCCAGAGCGGGCAGCGACGGAGGAGGAGGCGGGCAGCCCTTACCTCACTGCTGTGATAGCACTCACCAAAGAGGTCTAGAGGCAGAGGAGTTAGTTATGTGACAGGGATGGGAAGTAGGGTGAGGGTGTGAAGGGAGAGGAAAGGGAATTTAAGGGGATGGCGCAGGGATATGTGAGGAGTGCGGAGATGCACATTCCCCCCCTGGCGGCAGCCCCCGTCCCTGCTCCCAGGCACCATGCTCCACGCACCAACGCCCATCCCCTCAAACTTGATCGCCAGGTCTTTCCTCCGTGCTGCCTCCTCAGCATCAGGCTCCAAACGTGCCATCACCCGGAGCAGCAAACAGGCCCCAAGAGCTGAGGAAACTGCATTGGAACCCTGGAGAGACAAAGAGGGCATGGATGCCTCAAAGAGGGTTCATAGAAGGGGAGAAAGCCTGAAGTCAAGGGAAGGGACAGAGTCAGAGGTCAGAAACTAACTGGGGTCATCAGAGGCCAAGGAAGAAGTAATGTTTGGAGACGGATCTGGAAGAAACTGAACGTCAGTTGAAAATACCAGAAGTCAAGTGGTTCAGAGACCAGAGATGCAAGTCACGGATGCAAGTCAGGGATTAGAATGAATTCAGCAGTCACAGTCAGGTCAAGAAACAGTTGGAGACTGGGTAAAGTGGCTCATGACGGTAATGCCAGCACGTTGGGAGGCTGAAGTGAAACCACCTTTGCAAAAATTACAACTGAGGAAATTATGACAATGAAAGAAATCAGACCTAACTGGCTCCATCTTGCTTCTAACCCTTAAGCTGTCCTTGCTCATTCCTGGGCATAGGCTGAACTAACTTTGGGAAGGAATTCAGTTCATGGTTTGACTATGAAACATAACCGATAATAGCCCTTTCCCAAAAGACGCCCTTCTTGCCTGGGGACCAGTCTGCCTTTGATGACTAACAAATTAGCTACAAGATTAGAAATTAGGGGCCGGGCGTGGTGGCTCAAGCCTGTAATCCCAGCACTTTGGGAGGCTGAGGCGGGCGGATCATGAGGTCAGGAGATCGAAACCATCCTGGCTAACACGGTGAAACCTCGTCTCTACTAAAAATACAAAAGATTAGCCAGGCGTGATGGCGGGCGCCTGTAGTCCCAGTTACTCGGGAGGTTGAGGCAGGAGAATGGCGTGAACCCGGGAGGTGGAGCTTGCAGTGAGCCAAGATTGCGCCACTGCACTCCAGCCTGGGCGACAGGGCGAGACTCTGTCTCAAAAAAAAAAAAAAAAAAAAAAAAATTAGAAATTATGGTTAGGAGGTCATGCAGCCTCTGGCTCCCCAGATTGCTCGCGGGGATAACATTACTATTGTAAAACCTAAGATGAGTGCTTGAGATAGTTTGCAGACCTTGCACTGGATGGATCAGCTGACATCACCCAGACTGTAATCTGGCTCAGTGAGTTCTGCCTTCCCACTCAGGAACAAAAGACAGCAAGAAAAACTCACTTGGGCTCCCTGTGAGTCCATCTCCAACCTGACCAATCAGTACTCCCCACTTCCCAAGCCCCTACCCACCAAATTATCTTTAAAAACTCTCATCCCTGAATCCTCAAGGAGACTGATTTGAGTAATAATAAAACTAAGGCCTCCCGCACAGCCGGCTCTGCGTGAATTACTCTTTCTCCATTACAATTTCCCTGTTTTGATAAGTCGGCTCTGTCTAGGCAGCAGGCGAGGTGAACCCATTGGGGGGTTACAGATGCAGGAGGATTGCTTGAGCCCAGGAATTCAAGACCAGCCTAGGCAACATAGTGAGACTCCATCTCTACAAAAAAAAAAATTTTTTTTGGCCGGGCGCGGTGGCTCATGCCTGTAATCCCAGCACTTTGGGAGGCCGAGG
>NW_012102033.1:372657-373191 GCF_000951045.1 Mandrillus leucophaeus
AAAAAAAAAAAGAGATAGAGTTTCTCCATGTTGGTCAGGCTGGTCACAAATTCCTGACCTCAGGTGATCTGCCCGCTTAGGCCTCCCAAAGTGCTGGGATGACAGCAGGAGTCACCGCACCGGCTTGTTAAAATCTTTCAAAGGCAAATGAATTCTCCACAGCCACCTGAGTCAAGGAATCACAGTAGAGGCAGCAATAGATACACTAAGCGGCTTGGAAAGAAAGAGGCCATGAAAGGAAACACTTGGAGGGAATAAGGGCTTTGAAAAGCTTCCTTGTGTGCCAGGACATTCAGAAGGCTAGATGCATGACTAGGGCTAGAGGCGGACTCAGAAAATACCAGAGAAAACCTGATGCTCTTATCTCTGCCTGAACTTTAGGCTCTGCACAAGCAGGAAGTGAAGACTAAAGCAGAATTGTAAACAGCTTGGCTAAGTATTGAAAGACTGCTTCAATACACAGCCATGGTGGGCCAGGCGCAGTGGCTCAAGCCTGTAATCCCAGCACTTACAGGGAGTTTCTTGTGTTTGCTT
>NW_012102033.1:373241-373967 GCF_000951045.1 Mandrillus leucophaeus
AGAACTTGCAGTGAGCTGAGATCATGCCAGTGCACTCCAGCCTGGGTGACAGAGCGAGACTCTGTCTCAAAAAAAATTTTTTTTTAGTTAGCCAGGCGTGGTGGTTTGCTCCTGTAGTCCCAGCTACTAGGGAAGCTGAGGTAGGAGGATCAAATGAGCCCAGGAAGTTGAGGCTGCAGTGAGCCATGATCATGCCACTGCACTCCAGCCTGGATGACTGAGGAAGACCCTGTCTCTAACAATAAAAGTTTTAAAAGCACTTGGAGAGGTGACCAAAAATGCCAGTGTAGGGAACTTCAAAACTTCATCCCTCCACAAAAGCAACCAATAGCTAGCAAAAACTGTCAGAATCAACTTTTCTAGAATTCTGGAATCTAATCCAAAACTTACAAAAAAAAACAAGAAAATGCTTAATGAAGAGACTACTAAATTGCAGTAAGAAGGCGCTGTGACATTTTAACCTACCCACTTACTATCCCCAGCTGCCCAGCTCAGTGGCAGCCTTGAAGACAAAGACACACATTCCTGGTGTGGGCCGCTGGTACTAGAGGGAGCAATTCAGACCTTACCCTCCAGAATTGTGGTCGTGTGGGGCCCTATCTGGTGGCTTCCTGAGGCAACAGCTCAAGGGCTTCACTTTGCTTCACCTGCCTTAGAGCTTTCACCAGAGAAAAAGTGGCTTTCCAGCAGTGTGTGTTAAAATCTTTTTTTTTTTTTTTGAGACGG
>NW_012102033.1:375042-383765 GCF_000951045.1 Mandrillus leucophaeus
CTAGTTTTTTGTATTTTTTAGTAGAGACGGGGTTTCACCATGTCAGCCAGGATGGTCTCGATCTCCTGACCTCGTGATCCGCCCGTCTCAGCCTCCCAAAGTGCTGGGATTACAGGCTTGAGCCACCGCGCCCGGCCTTGTGTTTGCTTGTATGGTTCCAGGCATTTAAGGATATCTCTGTCAAGTCACTAGCAGACCACTAAGCTAACAGAAGAGGGGCTTCCATGGCCACACATGACAAAGAATACAGACTTTCCTTCTAAAAAAAGTTTAGAGAAGTCACTAAACAGGGTGGGCGTGGTGGCTCACACCTGTAATCCCTGCACTTTGGGAGGCCAAAGCAGGTGGATCACCTGAGGTCAGGAGTTTGAGACCAGCTTGGCTAGCATAGTGAAACCCTATCTCTACGAAAAATACAAAAATTAGCTGGGTGTGGTGGTGCACACCTGTAATCCCAGCTACTTGGGAGGCTGAGGCAGGAGAATCGCTTAAACCTGGGAGGTGGAGCTTGCAGTGACCTGAGATTTCACCACCACACTCTAGCCTGGGCCACAGAGCAAGACTCCACCCCAAAACAACAACAAAGAAAAAAGAAAAGTCACTAAACAAACAACAATGACCCACAGCAAGCAGCAGCCACAACAAACCCTGGAGGGAGGGCATAAGCTGATTTCCAGAGTTGCCACATCATCATATTCAAAATGTTCCACTTTTCAACAAAAAAAATATGAGGCATGCAAAGAAACAAGACAATATGGTTCATATACTGGAAAAAAAAGAAATTAATAGAGACCAGCCACGGTGGCTCACACCTGTAATCCCAGCACTTTTGGAAGCCAAGGCAGGAGAATTGCTTGAGCCCAAGAATTCAAGACCAGCTTGGGCAACAAAGTAAGACCCCATCTCTGCATATTTTTTTAAAATTAGCTTGGCATGTGGCCAGTAGACCCAACTACTCAGGAGGCTGAGATGGAAAGATCGCTTGAGTCCAGGAAGGTCAAGGTTGCAGTGCACTCTGGTCACACCACTGCAGTCCAGCCTGAGTGACAGAATGAGACTCTGTCTCGACAACAACAAAAAAAAAAGAAAAGAAAGGAAAAGAAATGAAATGAATAGAAATGAGTAGGAAAAATACATAAATGAATAGAAACTATCCCTGTGGAAACTCAGACATTGAACTTACTAGACAAAGACTTTATTAAACTGTCTTAAATATGCTCAAAGAGCTAAAGGAAATCATGAAAAAAGAACTAAAGGTAGCCAGGAAAATGATGTCTCACCACCTAGAGAATAAGAATACAGAGATAGAGGCAGTGTTTCCTGAAACTGGGTTAATTCTTTATAGAAATGTGAACACTGAATTTATTTTTTAAAAAATAATAAAAATTAAAAAAAAAAATAGAAAACCAGAAAACATCTTATATGTACATAGGTCTTGAGTGACGTGGCTGCCTTTTTTTCCTGCTTTTTATAGAAGAGATTGAGAATGGTACTCTAATCAAAAATAAAGTTTTGTAGTGGGACCAGGGGAGAAAAAAAAAAGAATACAGAGATAGAAATTACAGAAAGGAACCAAATAGAAACTCTGAAGCTAAAAAGCACAATAACTGAAACATAAAAACCACTAGAGGGACTCAACAGTAGATTCATAAAAAAGGCAAAATAAAGATCAGTGAATTTGAAGCTAAGTTCATTGAGATTATCCAGCTGGAGGAGAAAAAAGAAAAACAAATGAAGGAAAATAAGTAGAGCCTAAGGGACTTGCAAGACACCATACAGAATACTAATATACACATAATGAGAGTCCAAAAGGAAAAGAGAGAAAGGGAAAGAAATAATATTTGAAGATACAATGTCCTAAAAAGTTCCAAAATTTGATGAAAGACATAAGTCTACATATCCAGGAAGCTCAAGGAACTCCAAGTAAAAGAAATTCAGAGAGATCCACACTGAGATGTGTTATCAAAGGCCAAAACAAAGAGAGAATCTTGGCCAAGCATGGTGGCACATGCCTGTAATCCCAGCATTTTCCGAAGCTGAAGCAGGCGGATCACTTGAGGTCAGGAGTCCAGCCTGGCTAACATGGTGAAACCCTATCTCTACTTAAAAAAAAAAAAAAAATTAGCCAGGCATGGTGGCAAGTGCCTGTAATCCCAGCTACTTGGGAGGCTGAGGCAGGAGAATTACTTGAACGTGGGAGACTGAGGTTGCAGTGAGCCAAGATCATGCCACTGCACTGCAGCCTGGGCAACAGAGTGAGACTCTGTCTCGAAAAGTAAAAACATAAAATAATGCTTGATATGAGAGAGAGAAAAGAAAGAGGAAGCAGTTGGAGGCATATATCAGGGATGGAGGATGGGGCGCCTGTCAGGTGATGTCAGGGGTCAGGGAATGTATGGTAATTGTATGGTGAATGCTGGCATCCAGTGGCCTAAAGGACAGGGATGCAGGAGCGCCAAATCAGCACTCACCATCTCCCAGAAGTACATGGCCATCTGTGCCCTGTTCAGCAGCAGTGCCCAAATAAGCAGGTCACTCCAGGGGGCCTGCCCAAGGTCAGCATCCAGCGAGAGCAGCGAGGTGGCCTTGTCCGAGAGCAGACACATCTGCCAGCAAAACGAGGGGTGGTGAGGACTGGCCCCTCCCTAACACTGGCCACCACCAGCCCTGCCCCTGGTTTGGCCACACCCCTGCTCTGGCCACGCCCCATTCCTGATGTAATCCCGCCCCCAGGTCCTTCCCGCGGAGTGGGGGCCCCCCCAGCTTTGCCCGGTCCTTACGCTCTCCCCGAAGCCCTGGCCTGGGTGAGGGTCCCAGGCGCCCCCGGAGGGGTACCTCGGCGCGCACATCTTCCCCAGCAGCATCCTCAGCACATGCCCCACGTCAGGGGGCCGGGGCTCCGCAGCTCCCCCTTTTTGGGCTAGGGCTTTGGTGCCTGCGCTGTGGGACGCCTGGTCCAAAAGGTTGCGGATGAGCGAGTGGGGGGGCGCTGCGCCGTAGAGTTGGGCCAGGCGCATCGGGGTCAGAAAGCGGCCCAGGCTGAGGCCGTGGGAGATGAGCAAGCGCACGAACTCGGGCCGGTCATTCAGCAGGGCGTCCATGAGGGAGGCTTCGAGATGGAAGGACTGGCGGGGGTGGGATGAATGGGGGAAGAGATTAGCTCAAAGGTTAAGGACAAGAGACGGGAGTACAAGGGTATGAGGGACGGATGGATGGGTATGAGGGACGGATGGATGGATGGATGGATGGATGGATGGATGGACGGATGGACGGATGGATGGATGGATGGACGGATGGATGGATGGATGGACAGACGGACGGATGGATGGACAGACGGATGGATGGACGGACGGACGGATGGATGGACAAACGGATGGATGGATAAAATGGATGGATGGATGGATGGATGGATGGATGGATGGATGGATGGATGGATGGATGGACGGATGGATGCATGGACAAATGGATGGATGGATAAATAGATGGATGAATGAACAGATGAATGGATAGATGGATGTACAGGGTGGATAGATGGATAGATGGACAGACGGATGGATGGGGAGAGAGGAAACAAGTTGGGGCAAATGGACAATCAGAGATGGAGGGGCAATTAAGGGAAGACTGGACAGGCCATAATGGAAGGAGGCAGGGTGGAAAGGTGTCTAAGAAGGCAGAGAGGGAGGAGAGCACAGTCCCTTTGTCAGGATGCCCAACCCCCAGGCCCTGACCCCTCACCCGCCATTGGATGTCCCCCCGAAAGAGTTCACTCTGGGCAATGTCCACGCGGTTCCAAGCTACAGCCAAACGCAGCTCATCCAGGTAGGCTGAGGCCTCCGAGCTCCCACAGGCTGGAAGGATTAGAAGGAGAGGGGGCAAGAAGTCAGGGGAGGAGGGACATCTTATGAATGCCTATTTTGCTTCTATTTTGCATGCCTGGCTTTTAAACTCTGCATAAAGGGGGTGCTACTGGGAAGAGTGTGGGGGTCTTTAAGCAGTCAGGTTATGATAAGCATTAAGGTCATTTGGCTCAGGGCCAGAGCACAGACCACTCACTGGTTTACAGCCCCCAAGAAGAAAGAAAAGGAATCACTTATTCATTTAATATTTATTGAGGTATGTTATGGACCAAGCAGTGGAGAGAGAAATCGGATACACTTCCTACCCTGAAGAAGCTGGTTCTATTGGGGAAAATATGTCCCCCCAACACATAACTACCTTTAGAGTGCTCGGTGCCCTCAGAGGTGGGCATATAATATGATTAGAACCCAGAGGAGGATATGGTCACAGAGGTATAGAGTGGCCCAAGACAGCTCCCAGAGAATGGGTGTTGAGGTAGCGCTTTGAAAGACCACCAGGATTGGGAGGTGTGCATCTAAGATGGGAAAAGGGTGTTCAAAGCAGCAGGCACAGCAGAAGCAAAGGCCTGGGTGCAAAAACAAAACAAAACAACAAAAAAAACCCCACACAGCAGATGATGACAAATGTGAGTCACACTGATTTCTGAAACTTGGGGTATGTTGTGAGGGGAAAGAGGTGACAACAGCACAAAATGAGATTGGAAAAAATCTGAACGTGAGAGGGACTCGGAGAGACCCTGGAGGTCTAAAACAGCAAGAGAGAACAAGAAACCCTTAAAAATTTGATCCAGCTATTTAGTGGATCCAAACATGTACAGTCAACAGGGGCATGAAAAGTCCCGAAGGGCATTTGTTGTAACATGGAGTTAGGTTTCCTTCTGCCTCCACTTGCTCTGTATCTATCTCCAAAACAAATTCATGTCATTCTGGTTGCTCCAAAAACTGGTACCACAGAAAGAGAGAATCTCATGCAGTGGAGATGAGCAATGGGCTCTGGGGCAGGCAGACGTGGGTTCCAGTCCCCGGTCCACCAGTACCAGCTGAGTGACTTCAGGCAAGCCATTGGACCTTGGGAGCCTCGGTTTCCTCATCTATGAAATGGGAAATAGTGGCACCCCCTTCAGAGCACTGTAATCAATGGCAGTAACTGTGGGAGGAAGTTCCACGCTGTGGTGACTCTGCAACTTGACCAGTGTAGCCTCTAAGGCTGTAGTTGAGGAAACAGAGGCCCAGAAAGGCAGTCACATGTCTAGGACCACATGGCTTTCTGTGCTCTTTCAAAACCCAGACGTCCAATCAGAGCAGGCTTTTCTGTGATTTTCTACAATTCTAGGAAGCTCTCCTACTTCCCCCATGGTTTCAAAAGAAGCAAACAAAATCGTTTATTTATTTATTTTTTGAGACGGAGTCTTACACTGTCGCAGGGGCTGGTGTGCAGTGGCACAATCTCGGCTCACTGCAACCTCTGCCTCCCAGGTTCAAACGATAACAGGCGCTGGCCGCCACGCCCAGCCCGGCTAATTTTTTTTGTATTTTTAGTAGAGACGGGGTTTCACTATGTTGGCCAGGCTCGTCTTGAACTCCTGACCTCGTGATCTGCCCGCCTCAGCCTCCCAAAGTGCTGGGATTATAGATGTGAGCCACCGCGCCCAGCCCAAAATCATTTGTAACATTTTGCTTTATAGGCCGGGCGTGGTGGCTCATGCCTGCAATCCTAGCACTTTGGGAGGCCAAGGTGGGCGGATTGCCTGAGCTCAGGAGTTCAAGACCAGCCTGGGTAGCACAGTGAAACCCCGTCTCTGCTAAAATACAAAAAATTAGCCGGGCATGGTGGCATGCGTCTGTAGTCCCAGCTACTCAGGAGGCTAAGGCAGGAGAATCGCTTGAACCTGGGAGGCAGAGGTTGCAGTGAGCCGAGATCGCATCACTGCATTCCAGCCTGGGTGACAGAGCAAGACTCCATCTTAAATAATAATAATAATAATAATAATAATAGGCTGGGCGCAGTGGCTCATGCCTGTAATCCCAGCACTTTGGGAGGCCGAGGTGGGCAAATCACCTGAGGTCAGGAGTTCGAGACCAGCCTGACCAACAGGGAGAAACCCCACGTCTACTAAAAATACAAAATTAGCTGGGTGTGGTGGTGCATGCCTGTAATCCCGGCTACTTGGGACACTGAGGCAGGAGAATCACTTGAACCCAGGAGGTGGAGGTTGTGGTGAGCTGAGATCACATCATTGCACTCCAGCCTGGGCAACAAGAGTGAAACTCTGTCTCAGAAATAATAATACCTTGCTTTATATTCTGCCTTAATCTGGCACCATTTGTCACCTGGACACCCGACCCTGTCCCCACCTTGTCCCTTCATACTCACCATGTTCCATACTCAACTCAGTGTCTAGCCTTCCAACTCATCTTCCCTACATCCTCATCTCAGGAATGGCCACTCCATCTACCCAGTCAATAAGGCAGACCCCCAGGTACTGTCCTTGTCTCTTCCTGCCCCTCCCATCTCACAGGCCATCAGCCCCCAAGCTCCATGTCCCATGTCCAGCCTCCTGACTCTCTGCTGAGCCTCCCCTTCTGTCCCCCTGGCCCCAGCGGCAGCTCAAGCTTCAGCCCCCCGCAACCACTGTCACTGCAGTCTCTTCTCTCCTGTCCACTCTGCCCCCACCCACTCCCAGAGGCTCTGCTTTTGTTGTTGTTGTTTGTGACAGGGTCTTCCTCTGTCACCCAGGCTGGAGTGCAGTGGCGCCATCACAGCTCACTTCAGCTTTGAGACATCCTGGGCTCAAGCGATCCTCCTGCCTCAGCCTCCCAAGTAGCTGGAACTACAGGGACATAGTGCCATGCCCAGCTAATTTTTTATAGAAATGGGGGTCTCATCATGCTGCCCAGGCTCATCTCAAACTCCTGGGCTCAAGTGAACCTCCTTCCTTGGCCTTCCAAAGTGCTGTAATTACAGGCATGAGCCTTCACACTTGGCCAGAGAGTCTTTTTTATCCACACAACCGACCCTGGCCCTCTGCTGCCTCTCGAGGACAGCCTTCAGACCCTCTGCCTGGCATCTGAGGTCCTGGGTGGTTTGGCCCTACCCGCCTTACTGGCCTTGTCTCCAACACTCCCTTCATGCCAATGATACATACCAACCCTGCCAGCCTCTGACCTCTCTCCAAACATGCCCCTTCCTATGGGCTTGAGAATTATACAGACTCACATGAAAAGCCTGACCCCTGCTACCAGCCAGATGACCTTGGGCAAGCCATTTTTCCTCTCTCTGAGCCTCAGTCTCTTCATCTGCAAAATGGAGTGATAATCCTTGCAGGCAGGGAAGGGAGATGAAGGGCAAAAGAATACACCAACTGCCCAGCACTAGGCTTGCCTATGCTAGACTCTTAAGAAGCATTCATGGGCCGGGGGCGGTGGCTCATGCCTGTAATCCCAGCACTTTGGGAGGCCGAGGTGGGCAGATCACGAGGTCAGGAGGTCAAAACCATCCTGGCCAACATGGTAAAACCCCGTCTCTACTAAATATACAAACATTAGCCAGGCGTAGTTTGCACCTGTAGTCCCAGCTTCTCCGGCGGCTGAGGCGGGAGAGTCACTTGAACCCTGGAGGCGGAGCTTGCAGTGAGCCGAGATGGCGCCACTGCACTCCAGCCTGGGCGACAGAGCGAGACTCCGTCTCAAAAAAAAAAAAAAGACCTTGCCCCTTCTTTCTTGCTGAAATTCCATCCATTCAACTCTGCTATCCCCAGGCCTATCAGCCATCTACAGTTCCCCCAGTGGACTGCGATCACTTACACGCTCCTGCTGGGCTTACACCACCACCCCCTCAAACCACATCTTACAGAGCTGCCTGATTTTCTCTCAGGAGGCTGCTGAGTTAAATTCCGCAGAGTGAATCAGATTTGCCCACTGAGAGTCACCTTATGCTGAAGGATGTGCCCCCAGAGGAAATGGAATCATATTAAGACGAGATTCCTCTTACTGGGCCCCCACCAGGGACCGGGCACAACTCATACCTTGCCTTGGAGGCTTATAACACTCCTGTAAGATATTATCACCACTTTCCACAGAGAGAAACTGGGGCTCAGAGAGGGGAAGCTGCTTTCTCAAGACCACACAGCAAGAAAGAGGCCAAGCTGGTTTGTTTCTTTTTGATTGTTTGTTTGTTTCTTTTTGAGACAGAGTCTCGCTCTGTCGCCCAGGCTGAAATGCAGTGGTAACCCCAGCACTTTGGGAGACTGAGGCAGGAGGATCAGTTGAGGCCAGGAATTCATGACCAGCGTGGGCAACAGAGCAAGACCTCGTCTGTACCAAAAAAAAAAAAAAAAAATTTTTTTAATTTACCAGGTGTAGTGGCGGGCAGCTGTGTTCCCAGCTACTCAGAAGGCTAAGGTAGGAGGATCACTTGAGCCTGGGAGGTTGAGGCTGCAATGAGCCGTGATCACACCACTGTACTCCAGACTGGCCTACAGAGCAAGACCCTGTCTCAATAAATAAATAAATAAGCCCCACCCCAGCCTCTTCCAGGTGCGTATTATGCTTCCCCGCCTTGGTTTTCATCATTCTGTCCTCCAAGCTGCCATTTCTAGTGAAATATCTGGACTTCCTCACAGGCAGACAGTGTTTTGGTTCATGTCTAGACAGAGTGCTTCACGCATACTGGAAGCATCTAGGGAAGGAAGAACGGGTGGGTGGATGGATAGATGGAAGAACAGTTGGATGGATGAATGAAAAGATGGAGGGGTAGATGGGTAAATGGATGAAAGATTAATGAATGGAGGAATGAGTGGATGAAATTGTCAGTGGATGTGTGGACGGACAGGTGAGAAGATGGATGGATGGAGGAATGAGTGGATG
>NW_012102033.1:384315-386690 GCF_000951045.1 Mandrillus leucophaeus
GTGGATGTGTGGATGGACAGGTGAAAGGATGGATGGATGAAAGAATGACAGATGACTGGAAGGATGGGTAGGTAAAGAGATGGAAAGATCAACCTGTACATATGGATGGATGGCTGGAAAGATGAAAGAATGGCTGAATGGATCCAATAGAGGAAAGCAGACGCTGGAACATAATGGAAGCATCCGGGAAAACTACCCAAATAGCACCATGCAAAGCCCCAAAGGGGAGAGATATTAAGAGGGGTAAAGGGGGCCTTGGATTATAGAGGGTGGATGAAGTGCCCAGGCCAGGAAAGGTGTCCAAGGTTGAACTGAGACAGGGGGAGGACTGGAGGGTACAACTTTTACCCTTCACAAGGGCCTTCAAAACTATGGTCTCGAATTCCTCAGACCCATCCTCAGAAGAATAGACTGTCAGGAGCTCCTTCCGGGTCATAATCCTCTCCACCTGTGGAACAGCCAGTTCTGGATCCCTAGCCCAGCTCCATCCCCAGCTCCTGCTGGGCCCTGTCCAAAGGGATAGAGGAGGCCACTCCCCGCCAGGACCTAATAGTCCAGGTGCCCAGAACCCTCTACCCCTGGAACCTGGAAGTCCAGGCCCCCAGCCCCTCCTCCCTCAGACCCAGGAGCCCAAGTCCCCAGTTCCCTCCCATCTCAGGATCCAGAGTTGGGCCCCCAGTGTCATACCTGGGCCTGCAGGACCTCAGGGTCCCCTTTGGGAAAGAAACGCCTGATTCGATCCCGGGCTTCGCCTTGCCTGGCTCCCCCACTCCCTGGGGCCAGAGTGTCTTCCAGGGTCTCCGCCAGGCAGTCCGCAGCTCCCCCAGAGCCGGCCACGAGGAGACAGGGGAGCTGAGCCTGGGTGGCGTTCTCTATTTGCTACAGGATAAAGGGGAGAGTCACATCAGAGAAGGCAGGATATTCACCCTACCCGGAGTCAGACCCCCAGACCCTCCCTAAGACTCAGGACCCAGGAGTCCTAGCCCCCAACTCCCCTTCCCCCTTAGATCCAGGCGTCCAGGCCCCCGTACCGTCAACATCTTCTCATCACCGTCGATCAGGAGGAGCAGGACAGGGATGTCAATTCCAGTCCCTGAGGCAAGAAGAGAAGGGGGCTTGATTACCTCCCATCAGCCTTTGCTAGAGATAGGAGAAAACCACATATCCCAGGAGTCCCTGGGGCAAATATCAGCCTTGTCCTAATCTTCTGTTCAGAGGCTCATTGGAATTGTCATTTTTTTAATTAATTATGTATTTATTTTAGAAATGAGGGTCTTGCTGTGTTGGCCAGGGTGGTCTCGAACTCCTGGCCTCAAGCAATCCTCCCAACTTAGCCTCCCAAAGCGCTGGGATTACAGGCATGAGCCACCGCACCAGCCTAACTTTTGAAACAGGGTGTCACTCTATCACCCAGGCTGGAGTGCAGGGGCATGATCACACCTCACTGCAGTCTTGATCCTCCTACTTTAGCCTCCTAAGTAGCTGGGACCACAGGCATGCACCACCGTGCCCAGCTAACTTTTTAATTTTTGGTAGAGACGGAGGTCTTGCCATCTTGCCCAGGCTGGTCTCGAACTCCTGGACTCAAGGGATCCTCCCACCTTGGCCTCCCAAAGTGCTGGAATTACAGCTGTGAGCCAGCGTGCCCGGCCAGAATTGTCATGTCTTTGAACACTTCAGGAGGGAGCTAGATTTTGAAGACAGTAATGCTTAACTTCCCCAGGGAGGAGGGGGCTGAGGACCTGGACTCCTGAGTCTCTGAATGAGGCAGGTGTTTCTTGCATGAGTCAATCCTGTAATTGATTAACCATCAGGAGCCAGAGGGAGTGAAAGTTCAAACAGAAAGTAAAGGAAATGGGAATAGAAAGGGCTATCCAAACACAATATAGGTATGTACTAAAATCCAATTGCACCATAAAGATAAGATTATACTAACTCTATTCCCATTAAAATTAGAAACTAGGCCAGCCGAGGTGGCTCACGCCTGTAATCCCATCACTTTGGAAGGCCGAAGCAGGTGGATTACCTGAGGTCAGGAGTTCAAAACCAGCCTGACCAACATGGTGAAACCTCATCTCTACTAAAAATACAAACATTAGGCCAGGCACGGTGGCTCACGCCTGTAATTCCAGCACTTTGGGAGGCCGAGGCGGGCAGATCACGAGGTCAAGAGTTCGAGATCAGCCTGACCAACATGGTGAAACCCCGTCTCTACTAAACATACAAAAATTAGCCGGGCATGGTGGCACATGCCTGTAATCCCAGCTACTCAGGAGTTTGAGGCAGGAGAATCGCTTGAACCCAGGAGGCGGAGGTTGCAGTGAGCCAAGATCATGCCACTGCACTCCAGCCTGGGTGACAAAGCGAGACTCCGA
>NW_012102033.1:387412-388480 GCF_000951045.1 Mandrillus leucophaeus
TTTTAAACTTCATATGGAAAAATTAGTGTCAGAGAAGAGCCAAGAAATTGTTCAGAAAGGACAGTGAGAAGGAGCTTTCATTAACATATATTAAAGCATATTTATTTATTTATTTTTATGATTGAGACGGGGTCTCACTCTGTCACCCAGGCTGGAGTGCAGTGATACCATCTCGGCTCACTGCAGCCTCCACTTCCTGAGCTCAAGCGATCCTCCCACCTCAGCCTCCCCAGTAGCTGGGACTACAGGCATGTGCCACCATGCCTGGCAATTTATTTTTATTTTTATTTTTGTAGAGATGGGGTTTCATTATGTTGCCAGGCTGGTCTTGAATTCCTGAGTTCAAGTGATCCACCCGCCTCGGCCTCCTAAATTGCTGGATTACAGGCGGGAGCCACCACACCTGGCCTTAAAACATCTTTAAACTGCTGTAATCAAAGCATAGTTTGGCCCCAGGAATATATAAGTAGAGAAAAAAAAAGTTTTCAAAACGGATTTCAACAGATAAAGGATCTGAATACGCAACCACAAGAATTTCTATTCAGCTAGGAAAGGATGGTTTATTTATTAAATGGTCATAAAGAAAACCTAGCTTCTCATTTGGATGAACAGAAATATAGACTCCTGACCTCAAAATATGTAAAAAATCATTTCCAGATGGAACAAAGGTTTAAATATAAAACTATGAGATATTAAAAGACGACTTAGGAGAATATTTGTCTTGGAGTGGGATGAGCCTTTCTAAGACAGGCAGCCAAGGGGTTATAAAAGAGACAAAAGCTATATCTAACCCCATGAAAACGATAGGATTTTTTTATAGCAATAGACACCATATAAAAGTCGCTTTTTACATTTTGTTGCTGGGCGCAATGGCTTATGCCTGTAATCCCAGCATTTTGGGAGGCCAAGGTGGGTGGATTGCTTGAGCTCAGGAGTTCGAGACCAGCCTGGGCAACATGGCAAAATCCCGCTTCTACCGAAAACACAAAAAATTAGCTGGGCGTGGTGTGATGATGTGCACCCGTGGTTCTAGCTACTCAGGAGGCTGAGGTGGAAGGATTCCTTGAG
>NW_012102033.1:394385-394887 GCF_000951045.1 Mandrillus leucophaeus
AGGAGAATCGCTTGAACCCAGGAGGCGGAGGTTGCAGTGAGCCAAGATCATGCCACTGCACTCCAGCCTGGGTGACAAAGCGAGACTCCGTCTCAAAAAAACACGAAAATTTGCCGGGCATTGTGCCACATGCCTGTGGTCCCAGATACTCAGGAGGCTGAGGCAGGAGAATCACTTGAGCCCAGGAGGCAGAGGTTGTAGTGAGCTGTGATTGCACCACTGCACTCCAGCCTGGGCAACAGAGAGAGACCCTTTTTCAAAAAAAAAAAGAAAGAAAAAAAATTATGAGATACCTGAGAATTAATTCATCCAGAAAGGCACAGGATATTTATGAGGAATCTTACAAATTTTATTTAAGGACAAGTCTAATAAGTGGAAAAACTAACAGTAAGTCGACTTGTCACAAATTAACATATAAATTCAATACAGCCTGGAGAAAGAGGGAGGTTAAGAGGAAGTTTGGAGGTGTTTACCCCATTTTGAATGGAACAGAATCATTTTA
>NW_012102033.1:396624-397054 GCF_000951045.1 Mandrillus leucophaeus
CCCTCCTCCCTCAGACCCAGGGGTCCCAGCCCCTCCTCCCTCAGACCCAGGGGTCCGGGCCCCCAGCCTCTCCTTCCTCAGACTTCAGGAGTCCAGGCCTCCAGTCCCTTTTCTCCAAGTCCCTGGGTCGTACCTTGGGGTTGGTGAGGGTGTCTCTATTCCGGACCACACCCCAGGGGGCCACGCCCATGGCCACCACCTTGGTGCCCCCAGTGCTGGCCGTCTGATGGTCCCGCACAGCCACACCAACATGCCGGCCGATGCCCGTGTGCAGACCCCCAGTGACAATCCAGGCTCCTACGCAGACGCCGAGGAACACGCAGAGGCAGAGGGAGAAAAACCAAGAGTAAGACAGAGACACATACACAGAGACTGGGTGGCGGGGAAGGCCACCCAGAGTCGTAGGGGAGATGGCAGGCAGGCCAAGGCC
>NW_012102033.1:397104-397747 GCF_000951045.1 Mandrillus leucophaeus
GGGGTTTCACCTGTTAGCCAGGATGGTCTCGATCTCCTGACCTTGTGATCCACCCGCCTCGGCTTCCCAAAGTGCATTACAGGCGTGAGCCACCGCGCCCGGCCTCAGAGGTTTTTAAAAACATGAATAATGATGGGGAAAGACACTTAACCATAGGTAATTCCCCAAATTTCGGCCAGACCAAACTACTGGGATCTTGAGCACTGGGGTCGTGGGTTGTGGGTCATGGGTTCAAGAAGCCACGCACCTCCCACGCCCGTCTTCTGCTGCGAGATGTAGGACTCCAGGCGCAAGCGGAAGCGGCTCTCGCCCCCCAGGCGGCAGTGCGTGCCGTCGTCCACCAGGAAGAAGGCCGAGTAGTTGTAGTCCAGGGGAAACTGGACCCCGTCCTCCGGGTCGCCGTGCCACCGGTACCTCGCAGGGAATGAGCCCTAGGGGAAAAATGGCCAGACCAGGGCGTCTCCTCATCAGGGCCAGGACAGACACAAGGCCCTCCTCCTCCCTCAGACCCAGGGGTCCAGGCCCCTCCTCCTCCCTCAGACCCAGGAGTCCGGGCCCCTCCTCCTCCCTCAGACCCAGGGGTCCGGGCCCCTCCTCCTCCCTCAGACCCAGGGGTCCGGGCCCCTCCTCCTCCCTCAGACCC
>NW_012102033.1:403171-406062 GCF_000951045.1 Mandrillus leucophaeus
GAGAGAGGGACACAGAGACAGATGGAGACAGAGACACAGAGAGAAGGAGACCACCTCAGAGAGAAGACAGGTGGGGCGGAGGGGACACAGAGAGCAAAGACAAGGATGAGCGGAGGGGGCCAACGTTCAGCGCGGGCATCCCGGCTCCACTCTGGAGCCCCGAGCATGCAGCCCCCTGGTGCCCGGGCCCTGCCCACACAGGCCTGCCTCACATTGCTGTGCTTGCGGCCGGCCCCCATGAAGTCCAGCTCTCCGTAGGCATCGGTGGGCTTCTCCGTGGTGTGTGCATCGCTGTCCCACACGGTCACCACGGCTGCCCCGAAGGCATCCTCCATGGCCACTGCAGGGTGGGCGGTCCGGGGGCGCCCACACTGGCACAAGGTCCCTCTGGGGGTGCAGGGTGGAGCGTGAACCCAGGGCTGCCCCCCGACCCCAGTATCCGGTCGGTGTGTTCATGCTTCTGTAGAGGGGCTGTTGACACTGACCCCGCACCCGCAGAGGCAGTCAGAGTCCACGCTGCCCCTGGCCCTGGCTCTGACCGCCTCAGGGAGAGACTGGAGCCGAGGACAGTCCCCCTTCCCCATGGGAAGGAAGCCAGTGAGTCCAGAAAGCCTGAGCAGGAAGAGGTGGGTCACCGTCATCTGCGGAGCCTCAAGTGCAAAGGCAGAGGGCCACTGGGGGTATCCTCGCTGTTCCCCCATCCAAACACAAGATGTTCACCAAGAGAAAGAACATCCAGAGGGTAACTTAGGGACAGCCCACGTGCTAGGGGCTGACGTGGCTGTGTGACTTTGGGCAAGCGGCTTCACCTCTCTGAGCCTAAATTTCCTCCTCTAATGAAAAGACAATAATAGCGCAGCCTACTCCAGGGAGCTATGAGGAGCCAGGGAAAGAACGCAGTGTTTCCTGAAATGGGGCTTGCATACCAGTCCCAGCCAGAGGCAACGCGACACGAACTTCACACGGAGCTTAAAATAACCTTGAATAACGCAGTGAGAAAGTCATTCCTTTTTCAGTTCTCCTGACGACTGTCAAGGAGAGAGGCTCAGCTGGGTGCTAGAATATTTTTGAATGCCTAACCCTTTGCTACTCTTTTGGACGAGAAAAGCAGGCCTCGGGCTCAAAAAGTGGAGCTGGCAACAGCCATCTAGCAAGTAGGGAAACACCTTTGTTTGCTTTTCATTGTATTTGGCTTCTTTGTGGCTTGTTTATTCCTCTCTGTGCCAAATGGGGCAAGTTTTCCATTTATGGTGATCACACATAAAACTTTCCCCCACCTAAAAAAATGCACAAGTCTCTCTTGCTATCTGAAGGTGATTGGCACCAGAGTAAATAACAGGTTTAGAGAATGAGAATTTCATTTGAAAATGTAGGGTCGGGTGCTATGGCTCATGCCTGTAATCCTAGCACTTTGGGAGGCTGAGGCCAGAGGATCGCCTGAACCCAGGAGTTCGAGACCAGCTATGCAATATAGTGGGACCACCCTATCTCTAAAAAAAAAAAAAAAAAATTAGCCAGGTGTGGCAGTATGTGCTTAGGAGGCTGAGGCGGGAGGATCACTTCAGCCTGGGAGATCAAGGCTGCAGTGATGCAGAGGGCTGTGACCACGCCACTGCACTCCAACCTGGACAACAGAGTAAGACCCTGTCTCAAAAAAAAAAAAAGAAAAAAGCAAGCAAGCAAGAAAGAGGCTGGGTGCAGTGGCTCATGCCTGTAATCCCAGCACTTTGGGAGGCTGAAGTGGATCACCTGAGGTCAGGAGTTCAAGACCAGACTGGCCAACATGGTGAAACACCATCTCTACTAAAAAAAAAAAAAAATACAAAAATTAGCTGGGCATGGTGGCGGGTGCCTGTAATCCCAGCTACTCAGAAGCCTGAGGCAGGAGAATCGGTTGAACCCAGGAGGCAGAAGCTGCAGTGAGCCATCACACCATTGCCCTCCAGCCTGGGCGACAAGAGCGAAACTCCATCTCAAAAAAAAAAAAAAAAAAAAAAAAAAACTAAGGAAAGAAAGGAGGGAAGGAGGGAAGGAGGGAGAGAGTCGAAAGGAAGGAAAGGAAGGAAGGGAGGGACAGAGGGAAGGAGGAAAGAAAAGAAAGAAGAAAAGAAGAAAGGAAAGGAAGAGAAGAAAGAGAAAAATGTATCTAAATTATTTTGTTCCAGATTCCAGAAGGAGTTCAGATATCAGGGGAGATATTTACACAAACCTAGTGAGCAGATTTAAGAGCAATTTTACAGAAGGGATAGCAGAGATGCTACAAGGATTTGGCAAAGCTGTAAAAACACTAAAAGAATGGCTAACTGATCCACACATGGGATGAACCAAACACGCTTAGGCCAGGTCCTGGCACAGTGAGAACTACAATAAAGTGTCCTCTTCCTTCCTGAGTCTACCTCCAGGGCCCTGGCATGCCTCAGTTTACCCACTTTGTCCGTTCACCCATTTCAGCTCCATCCTTGGAGTCCCTAGTTCCCCTGCAGCTACTTCCGGGGAAGTTTGCTCTTCTGAGCAAAACTTCAAGGACGCTGGGCACAATCCCAGCACTTTGGGAGGTCAAGGCAGAAGGATTGCTTGAGCCCAGGAGTTTGAGAACAGCCTGGGCAATAGAGCGAGACCCCATCCCTACAAAACAAAATTTAAAAATTAGCCAGGTGTGGTGGTGCATGCCTGTGGTTCCAGCTACTTAGGGGGCTGTAGCAGGAGGAACACCTGAGCTCAGGAGTTCAAGGCTGCAATAAACCATGATCATACCACTGCAGCCCAGCCTGGGCGACAGAGCAAGACCATGTCACTAAAAATAAGAAATAAGGCTGGACGCGGTGGCTCGCACTAATCCTAGCACTTTGGGAGGCCAAGGAGGGCAAATCACAAGATCAGGAGTTCGAGAC
>NW_012102033.1:410237-411492 GCF_000951045.1 Mandrillus leucophaeus
CGGGAGGATCACTTGAGTCTAGAAGTTCGATACCAGCCTGGTCTGATATTAACAGGAGACCCGGTCTCTACAAAAACAATTTTTTAAATTAGCCAGGCATGGTGGTGCAAGCCTGTGGTCCCAGCTACTCAGGAGGCTCATGTGGGAGGATCGCTTGAGCCCAGCAGGTCAAGGCTGCAGTGAACCATGATTGTGCCAATCCAGCATGGACAACAGAGCGAGATCCTGTCTCAAAAAAAAAAAAAAGACAGAAGACAGATATTTTTAAATGCTATTCTAAACACACACACACACACACACACACAAAATTGGCTATAGAATTGCCAGTTTGCAACTCCCCTGACTTTACGCGTTGTTTTCCCTGTGATGTCTTACCTACTTCCAGTTTCAATTACCATCTACAACTCGGACCTCTCAGATCCTGGACATTAGTCCAGACCTTTCCCAAGTCTCAGTCTCCACATGCCCCTGGCTCCCCCTAGGCCACTCATATGCACAGAGTCCCACATCACACTTAGCGGCATTTCCCAAACCTGCTCGCCCTCCTGAGCTCTATCTCGGGGACAGCCCCACTGTGTCCCAGTCAGCAGACCATATGTCCGGTAGCCATCCACTGATGGGGGCACCCCCTCTCTCCCCATATTCATCAGTCCCCAAGCTCTGCCTTCCCGCTCCCTGAATCTTTGCCCCATCCCCTCCTCTCTGTGTCCCAAAAGCCCTGACCTGGCTCAGGCCACTACGCCTCCCACTCAGACCCTCTATCCAGACTCCTCCAGAGCTCCTGTTCATCCTCTCCCAGTCCCAGAAGGTTTTGCCACACCCAGAGCCAACCCCACCACTGCAGTGATGCCCCAGCTCCCCAGGACAAGGTCCTAGCCCCTTAGGGTGGCCTCTGACACCCTGCAAGCTCTGGCCGTGTTCTCCTCTGCAGCCTCTTCTCTCTTGACAGTGCTCCCTGCACCCTGAACTTTGATTCATATTCAAGCCGAACCATATGGTCCTTAGCAAGGACTTTGCACATGCTGTTCAAATCACTTTCTTTCTTTCTTTCTTTCTTTCTTTCTTTCTTTCTTTTTTCTTTTTTGAGATGGAGTCTTGCTCTGTCACCCAGGCTGGAGTACAGTGACATGATCTCAGCTCCCTATAGCCCCCGTCTCCCAGGTTTAAGCAATTCTCCTGCCTCCTAAGTAGCTGAGATTACAGGTGTGCGCCAACACGCCCAGCTAATTTTTGTATTTTTAGTAGAGACGGGATT
>NW_012102033.1:413017-419372 GCF_000951045.1 Mandrillus leucophaeus
GTGGTGGTGGGCGCCTGTAGTCCCAGCCACTCGGAAGGCTGAGGCAGGAGAATGGCGTGAACCCGGGAGGCGGAGCTTGCAGTGAACAGAGATGTGCCACTGCGCTCCAGCCTGGGCGACAGAGCGAGACTCCGTCTCAAAAAAAAAAAAAAAAGAAAAAAACTAGAAAGCCTGGATCCGCTTGAGAGGCCATCACTGAAAGGCAGGAGCTCCTCACCGACGCATATACCCTATCTAGCTCAAGTGGTATCCCCGGCCACCAAGCACAGCGCCTGCCCGCGGTAATAATTGCCACCTCCCAGTGGGAGCTGCAGATACTTGCCAGCGTTCTTGCTGAGCACTGTGCCAGGAATATCACAAGCATTAACTTGTTTAATCCTCATAATAACCCCGGGAGATCAAGCCTCTTTTCATGCCCACATGAGAAACGGGACCCAGAGAGGTGAAAGGATTTGCCCAAAGCCACGCAGCACGTGTCCCTGGGAAATTTGAACCCTGGCAGGGCCGCTGAATTAGGCTAAAGGGACCTCCTCCCTTGGGAGCGCTGAGTGAGGGTTTCTTGCATGGATGGATGAATGAATGAACGAATAAATTAATGAATGAAACAGAAATACCCAAAAGGGAAAGACAGAGACACAGAAAGTGACACGAAGAGACAAAGGCACACAGAAGAGACATCGGGGAGGAAAGAAGCAGAACCGAGCCCTTGAGCGTCTACACTGACCCTGAGCGGGAGAATAGCGAACGGGGAGTGGGGGGTGTCTACACAGACCCAAACGCTCCTAGAGGGAGAGAGCCGGCAGCGAACGCCCTTGGGAAGATCCCCGAGTCCTGGAATGGGGAAGGGGCGTGGCCGGGGCGTGGCCATCCGCGGGCGGGGTCAGCGGGCTGCGGACCCTCTGGGGTCAGTCCAGGGGCGAACTCCTCACCCCGGATCTGTGGAGTCAACTATGAACGTCGTACAGGTCTTCTTCTTGAAGATCTTGGGGATCCAGCTCTGGGGACAGAAACAAGTGTAGGGGTGGAAGTGGGGTGGGGGGCACCCAGTTCTGTCCTATGGGACACAGAGCCACCCACCCTGTGCGTTCCCCACGGACACAGGAGTCCGGGCCCCCAGCGCCCTCCTGCTCCAGACTCAGGAATCTCGACCCCCATGCCAGGGACCCTGGAACCCGGACCCTCCCATCCCCCTCCTTCGTCTGACCCAGGAATCTGGGTGTCCAGCGCTGGGAGCCTGGAGGCGAGGTCCCCAGCTCCACGCTCCCGCAGACCCGGGTCCGGCGCTCACCTGCTCCTTCTCTGACACCACCATGCTGCCGCGGCCGCCGCAACCTCCAGCAGCCCAGGGCCCCGGCTCTTCTTCGGCCTGCTCTGCTTCCAGACCCGCCCAGGGCAAACCGGATCCTCCACTTTCCAGCCCAGCCTAGGGCGGGGCGAGGTCTGGGGGGCGGGGAGTCTTGGAGACGCCAAAGCGGGAGGCGGGGAGAGGGCGGTCCCAGGCCGCGATAAGGGGACAGAGGGACAGCGACCTAGGGGGTGCAGAGGCCCGGGCCAGGGGCTGTGGGGGGCCAGAGACAGGTAGGGGAGACTCTGAGGGCAAGAGCGAGATGGGGACAGAAGGAGTTGGGGGCCAGTGGCGGAGAGGGAACAGAGACTCGGAGGATGCCAGACAGAGAGGGGACAATTTAACCCAAAAAGAGAGAGACAAAGACTTAGGGGACAGAGAATCAGAAGGTGGGACAGCAAGGACCCAGGGATAGACAGAGAGGGAGAGAGACCCAGGGAGAGGGGAAGAGAGAGCCGGGCAGAGAGGGGGACAGAGACCCAGGGAGGGGTGTAGAGAGACCCAGAGAGTGGGGGACAGAGACCCAGGGAGAGGGGGAGAGAGACCCAGGGAGAGGGGGAGAGAGACCCAGGGAGAGGGGGACAGAGACCCAGAGAGAGGGGGACAGAGACCCAGAGAGAGGGGGACAGAGACCCAGAGAGAGGGGGACAGATATCCAGAGGGGGGGGTACAGAGACCCAGGGAGAGGGGGACAGACACCTGGAGAGAGGGGACAGAGACCCAGGGAGAGGGAGAGAGATACCCAGAGGGAGAAGGGGATAGAGACCCAGAGAGAGGGGGACTGATACCCAGAGATAGAGGGGGATGGAGACCCAGGGAAAGGTGGACAGAGACTCCAAGAGAGAGGGTGACAGAGACCCAGAGAGAAGGGGGAACTGAGACCCAGAAAGAGAGGGGAACAGAGATCCAGAGAAAGGGGCAGAGATCCAGGGAGAAGGGGACAGAGACCCAGAGAGAGATGGGGACATATACCCAGAGAGGGGGACAGAGACTCAGAGACAGAGAGACAGAGACCTACAGAGAGAGGAATAGAGACCCAGGGAGAGAGGGAGAGAAACCCAGAGAGAGAGGAGGACAGAGACCCAGGGAGAGGTGGACAGAGACTCCGAGAGAGTGGGGGACAGAGACCCAGAGAGGTGGATGCCAGAGATGGGGAGGAGACACCTTGACTGAGGCAAGGGGCAGTGGGGGATGAAAAACCAAAGAATTGGGCAAAGGGCAGGAACTCAGAAAGGAGGGGCCAGAGATTTAGGGGAGAGGGCACAGGGGAGAGAGAGGGACACAGACTTGGGTGGAGGACAGACACTCAGATGAGAGCGGGACAGAAGCCCAGAGGGAGAGGGAGAGGCAATGCCACGGAGGAGGGACAGGGACCCTGAGAGAGCAGATGACAGAATGGAAGAGAGAGGAGGACCTGTGAACAGGAAGGGAGACGGTAGTGGGGGCAGTCATGACCGGTGAGGAGCAGGAGATACTGAAACACAGAGACGGGCAAGGCCACTTGTCTCCTGCCAGCCCTCTGTGACGGGGACAGCTGCGGCCTCCGTAACCTGAGTCCCCCTACCCCTCCCAGCTGTATTTATAGCCCTGGCCTAGCCCAGTCCCTTCCCCCAGATCTGAGTTCCAGGGACAGGAGGTCATAGGCACGTGTGTTGGGGGCCATGTTCCTTTCCCCCCCTTCCAGGGCCTCAACATTGGCATCACTCTCTCACCAGCGCGTGTCATTCCGGCTGGAAGCACCCCACAGTCAAACCCCCAGTCCTTCCATGCGAGGGGTCTCTCCCCTCTGATAAGTCTCTTCTGCCTCCCCCAGGTGCCCCAGGCTCCCCCAAAAACCTGCTAAAAGTCTAGCCTTTTTCTTTGCAGCTGCCAAACATGAGCTTGTTGGTAGGTCAAAGTCAAGTCCCTTGGCCCCCATCTCCTGGCCAGGGAGAGACCCCTCACTGGTCGCCTCCCCAGCTGGGAGGAGGAGGAGCAGGAGGTGGCAGGCGGGGACTGACCCAGAATAACTCAGGGCTGAGAGTAAATTTAGCCGGAGAGAGGGGAGGGGAAAGACCCTATTGGCTGGGGAATGGGGAGGGAGGGCCCCAGAGGGGGGTCAGGGGGCTCCGGAGGCAGCCTCAGAGGGGTGTCCAGAGCCAGGCAGCAAGGACCAGAGGAAGGTGGACAGAGACCGAAAGGACAAAGCAAAGGAGAGACACAGAGAAAAAAAGAGACTGACCCCAAAGGGACAAAGACCCCAACATTTGTCCACCTCGCCGCAGAGGCAGCTGGAGTCAGTGCTGCCTGTCCGTCCCCATGGGCCACCGTAGGCCATGGCTGCACACTGCTGTCCTCTGGGCTGGGGTGGCCAGCCTGCTCCTCCCCCCGGCCATGACCCAGCAGCTGAGAGGGGCTGGGCTGGGCTTCAGCAACTGGAACAACAACGCTGGAGTCACCGGGCTCTCCCAGGAGGCATCGGCAGAGCTTGGCCACCACCTCCACAGCCCGAGAAACCATCCAGATGAGAACGAGGATGTTTCCACAGAGAATGGACATCATTTCTGGAGCCACCCAGACCGTGACAAGGAGGATGAAGACGTCCCCAAGGAATATGAGCACCTACTCCCAGGCCACAGGTCCCAAGACCATGAGGTTGGAGACGAGGATGTCTCAGGTGAGGAGGTCTTTGCACAGCATGGTGGGCAGGCCCGTGGGCACAGAGGCCACGGGAGTGAAGACACGGAAGACTCAGCTGAGCACAGGCACCACCTCCCCAGCCACAGGAGCCACAGCCATCAAGACGAGGATGAGGACGAAGTTGTGTCCAGTGAGCATCGCCATCATATCCTCAGGCATGGACACCGAGGCCATGATGGGGAAGATGATGAAGGAGAAGAGGACGAGGAGGAGGAGGAGGAAGAGGAGGTCTCCACTGAGTATAGGCACCAGGCCTACAGGCACCGAGACCACAGGAGTGAAGAGGATGAGGATGTCTCAGATGGACACCACCATCATGGCCCCAGCCACAGGCACCAAGGCCATGAAGAAGATGACGATGATGATGATGATGATGATGTCACCACTGAGTATGGACACCAGGCCCACAGGCACCGAGGCCACGGGAGTGAAGAGGATGAGGATGTCTCAGATGGACACCACCATCATGGCCCCAGCCACAGGCACCAAGGCCACGAAGAAGATGACGATGATGATGATGATGATGTCACCACTGAGTATGGACACCAGGCCTACAGGCACCGAGGCCACGGGAGTGAAGAGGATGAGGATGTCTCAGATGGACACCATCATCACGGCCCCAGCCACAGACACCGAGGCCACAAAGAAGAAGAAGATGATGATGATGATGTCTCCACTGAGTATGGACACCAGGCCCACAGGCACCAAGACCACAGAAAGGAAAAGGATGAGCCTGTCTCAGGTGAACACAACAATCATGTCCCTGACCACAGGCACCAAGGCCACAGAGACGAGGAAGAAGATGAGGATGTGTCCACTGAACATTGGCACCAGGGTCCCCAACGTGTCCACCATGGCCTTGTAGATGAGGAAGAGGAAGAAGAGGAGATCACAGTCCAGTTCAGCCACCGTGTTGCAAGCCACCAACCTCAAGGCCACAAGAGTGAGGAAGAGGACTTCCAAGATGAGTATAAAACAGAAGTTCCTTACCATCACCACCACAGAGTCCCCAGGGAGGAAGATGAGGAGGTCTCCGCTGAGCTTGCCCACCAGGTCCCCAACCACAGGCAAAGCCACCAAGATGAAGAGACTGGCCATGGTCAAAGAGGGTCCATCAAAGAGATGAGCCATCACCCCCCAGGACACACAGTGGTCAAGGATAGAAGCCATTTGAGGGAGGATGATTCTGAGGAGGAAAAGGAGAAGGAAGAGGATCCCGGCTCCCATGAGGAAGACGATGAAAGTTCAGAGCAGGGAGCGAAAGGCACCCACCATGGCAGCCCGGACCAGGAAGATGAGGAGGATGAGGAGGAAGGTCATGGCCTCAGCCTGAATCAGGAGGAGGAAGAAAAGGAAAACAAGGAGGAGGAGGAGGAGGAGGAGGAAGAGGAGGAGAGGAGAGAAGAGAGGGCTGAAGTTGGGGCCCCACTGAGTCGAGACCACAGCGAGGAGGAGGAGGGGCTGGAGGAAGATGAGCCCCACTTCACCATCATCCCCAACCCACTGGACGGGAGAGAGGAGGCTGGAGGTGCCTCCAGTGAGGAGGAAAGCGGTGAGGACACAGGTAAGTGGCCTGGGCTGGTGTGGGTGTGGAGAAACCAAGTCAGCCTGGGTCACTGCTGCCCTTCTGTCCCCGCAGGTCCACAGGACGCTCAGGAGTACGGGAACTACCAGCCAGGGTCCCTGTGTGGCTACTGCTCCTTCTGCAATGTATGTCCCCAGCCCAGACCCACCCACCAAGGTGTCCCCAGAATCTGTCCCAGGGGCCCTGGGGTGGTGCTGTGGGAGGGCTCAGAGCAAGGTCAGGCCAGGGTCAGTTCTGAATGAAGAGATCCTTATGCAGGCATGTGAGGTGAGGACAGACTGAAGGCTGGGGTGTGGGGACAGAGACAGGGGTCTGTGGCAAAGAGAGTTGGGGAAAGGAGGGACGGCACAGGGGCTGATAGTCTAGGGGGAGAATAGGGAGAAAGGGGGTAGAGAGAGCACCTGAGCCCACCCTGAGTGGGGGACATGGGGTCGCCATGAGATAGAAAACCAGGGCAGGGCCGGGCATGGTGGCTCACCCCTATAATCCCAGCACTTTGGGAGGCCAGGGCAGGTGGAACACGGGGTCAGGAGATCGAGACCATCCGGGCTAACACGGTGAAACCCCATCTCTACTAAAAAATACAAAAAAT
Source organism: Mandrillus leucophaeus (assembly GCF_000951045.1). Classification (NCBI taxonomy): domain Eukaryota; kingdom Metazoa; phylum Chordata; class Mammalia; order Primates; family Cercopithecidae; genus Mandrillus; species Mandrillus leucophaeus. Next base: position 419,219 of record NW_012102033.1, read on the forward strand.
TAGCCAGACATAGTTGCATGCACCTGTAATCCCAGCTACTCAGGAGGCTGAGGCAGGAGAATCGCTTGAACCCGGGAGACAGAGGTTGCAGTGAGCCGAGGTTGTGCCACTGCACTACAGCCTGGGCAACAGAGAGAGATTCCCTCTCAAAAAA
>NW_012102033.1:419542-425411 GCF_000951045.1 Mandrillus leucophaeus
GGGGGGGCAGATACAGAGCTCAGTGTTAGAGATAAAGAGGGTAGAGTCTGGGGAAGCATCCAGGGTGCAGGGGTGGACCAGGGGCAGGTGTCTCCCAAGTGGGGTTAGAGTTTCCGTCTAACCAGGCTCCCCTGGTCCCCAGCGATGCACTGAATGTGAGAACTGTCACTGTGATGAGGAGAACATGGGTGAGCACTGCGACCAGTGCCAGGTGAGACCTCACCTCACACTCAAGGCTCCACTGGGCCTTAGGATGCACCGGGACCCTCTGAGGACCCCCACCCCTAAATCCTGGCCTCTGACCCAACCCCTTACCCCGATGCAACCTTGACTCCACAAGCAATCCTGACTCCAGCCTTAACCTAGACCTAGCCTCTGGTCCAGGTCTGGTCCTGGCCCCATCCTAACTCCGCCCCCGGCCACGCCCTACGCTCACTCTCTCTCCCCGTCCCCACCCCCAGCACTGTCAGTTCTGCTATCTCTGCCCGCTGGTCTGCGAAACGGTCTGCACTCCAGGTGAGCATCGGCGGGGCCCTGGAAAAACCTGAGGAAGGTGTCAGGCCCAGCGTGGTGAATCCTGGTGGGGGCGGAGCCAAACCTGAGGGACTGGCCCGGGAGGCTGGTGGGGCGGGGTTAAGAGAGGAGGCGTGGCCAAGGCTGTGAGCACGTGGGCCGGGACCTGGCTCGAGGAACACCAGGTGGAGTTGCTGAAGTCAAGGGACAGAAATGAGTGGAGGGCTGAGGTGCAGGCCTAGAGCCTAATTGGCGAGGTCAACTCAAGTAGGAATCGAAGGGGCGGGGCTGCTGGAGAACGGAATCACCCAGAAAGAAAAAGGGTCCAGTAGAAGGGATTCAGTTTGAAGAAGGAATTAGGGAATTAGGGAAAAGGAGGTGGCGCTAGCACTAATCTCGCACGCTATACTGAGTAACCACCTAATTTTGCTCGTGCAGTACCCCTCAAGCCTCTTTTCTCTGCTCTCCCACAGGAAGCTACGTGGACTATTTCTCCTCCTCCCTATATCAGTAAGTGTATTGGGGGAGGAGAGTGTGTAAAACCCCGTTTAGAGAAGTGGTTGTCTAGCTATGAGTTATCGGATGACTCTGGGACTCCATTTCCTCGTCCATGAAATGGGCAGGTTAATGATCTCTAAGCGTCCTGGGGTGAGCTTTGAACACCAGCTGTTTAACTTCTGGCGTCCTCCTCTCCAGAGCCCTGGCGGACATGCTGGAAACGCCGGAACCCTGACCCAGCCGCTCGACTGCGACACAGGTGTACCTCCCCTTGCCTTCCAACCCCTTTCCATGAGCCATATTTATTTCTCTGAATAAACGTGCTCCCCGAAACCTCATTGTCAGACGTGAGGTCTGGGAATCTCAGGGCATCAGGGAATGCGCGTAGGCTCTAGGGACCTGGACCTAGACTTGAGGGATGAGGGGCCTGGACTCCTGGCTCGAGGAGGTTGGTTGAACACGCCCCCCTACCAAAAAAAAAAATCAGTCAACAAAGGAGCTTTTTGAAACAGTTCTCTTTACCCGTGATCACTGAGTGACGCCTGGGGCGGGGAGGCCGAACGAGAGTTGGGGGCGAGGGCTCCCCCACTGCCCCCCTGCCCCCACGCCACGTCGCCCAGCGGCATCGTGGAAAGAGGATTCTCCCATGCAAACCCCGGAGCCAGAGGGGAAGGGGGAGCGCCATTCTGCGCCCCCTACCCCCGGGGCACGGACACGGCCACAGCACGGGGGGCGGTGAGGCCCCGGGGACACGAGACACGGGGGAGGGAGAGGGGACCCCGCCCGCAGATGACCCGGGGGACCGGCGACCGGACGCGGCGGGGCGGAGCTGAGTGGCACAGGGGGCGAGGCTTGTAGCAGCGAGTCTCCCCTCCCCTCCTTTCGGACGAAGAAGGAAGACTTGGGCCCCGCAACTGGGCAGGAAAAAGGGGAGGGGCAGCCTCTCCCCGCATGCGGCCCGGAAGGGAAGCCCCGCCCCCTTCCCGCGGGTAAAGGACACCCGTCTCCCAACAGAAACTGATCAATAAATTACAAAGTAGAGAAAAGGAAGGCGGACGTTTGGGGCGGGATTTCTTCCTGCCCGCTTCTTCCCCCTCTCAGTCCAGTTCGTGTGGTTTGGTCCAGGCCCCGGCCCTGTGCGAGGCGGGCGCGCGCACTCCCGCTGGTCTGTACAGATGGTCCAGTCCTAGGCGCGAGCTCCCCCGCCCGCTCTCCCCGGCGAGGCCACAGTCCAGGCAGGAGAGGGAACAGCCCAGCCTCGGGAAGATTCTTCCGTCCGAGTGAGGTCACCTGCATGACGCCGGGCAGCGCGTGGAGCAGTGAATATCCACCGTGCCGCCCCGCACCCCCAAGGTCGCCCAGCACGGTCCTCACCTGGAGGCCTGCACTAGCAGGAATAGGTCCGGACCGAAACGCCGTCTGCCCGGGAACTCCCAGAAGTCTGGCCTGGAGGGAGAGCGAGCAGCGGTTCAGCCTGGAGCACCCTCCTCCCTGTTCCTGTCCAGGATTCCTCCCTTTGGACTTCCCTTCCCGATGTCACAACGATCGCCGGGCTCCACTTGGGTTTCCCTCCCGTCCGACTCAAACTCGCATTGGGCGAGTTCACTCCCGCCTTGGGAAGGGGGAGTGGGATTTATCCATTTCATCCTGAGGGGGGAGTCCGGAACGTTGGAGCAGTCCATTCTTCAGGGGTGGGCGAGAAAGGACTAGGCCATTCCAGAACCTGGACTACTGAGGTGGTCCATGTCCAACCCAAGGGAAGCGAGGAGGGGATGTCGCATTTGGGAGCCCCCCACCTTCTGGCTGCAGCTTGCGGAGAGGGAGCCCCGGAGAGCCCAGGGCTCCAGCTGCAGCCGAACGAAAGTTGGGGGGCAACATCTCAGCTGAGTCGGGAGTTACGCCTCGGAGGTCCTTCTCCCGGAACATCTTCCGCCAGGATGGGGAGCGGCTGAAAGACTTGGCGCTGTCCTAGGTATAGGAGCCGGGCAGCCGGTGAGGGACTCGGGCCTCGCCTGACTCCGCCCCTTCCTTTGACTCCACCCCTCTCCGGGGATCACCTCGCCCTTAACCCCGCCCCTCTCCTGGCCCCGCCTCCAACCGTAACTCTTTAATAATTAAAGTCAGGCCCCGCCCTCTCAGCGCCGCCTCTCGAGGAGCCGCTGGGAGCAGAGCCCTCTGAGCTGCTGCCGCGCCCACCTCGTCCAGCCGCCTGTCTGTGCCTAAGGAGATAAGGTTGCTGAATTCCTTCTCCAGGAGCTGCCGGGCCTGGAAAGAGGAGGTGGAGGGGGCGGTTGGAGCGTGCAGTCTGCGAGGTGGGGACGCCCAGCATGCTCCGGGCCCAGCGGCAGCTCACCTGTGCATTCTGCGTGGGGATCTGCAGGAGCAAGGCCAGGTCGGAGTAGTCGAAGGTCTCGTCCAGGGCGAGCAGTGCCCCGTGTACCCCGCTCTCCGTGAGGTTCGTGGCAAATTCTTTCAGGCCCAGCCCGGACACCCAACCCATGACCCGCTCATTGGACCACACCATCACGTCTGGGGACGGAAAGGACCCTCAGCCGTGCCCCTCCCGTGGCCTGGAGAGTTCAGTTTAGCCCATACCTACACCTCCATTTCCTCTCTTCGGGCCATGCCCCCCACGCTGGCCCCACCCCTCGGTTATGGTGCCAATCTTCTCCAGCCTCTCCCCACCCCCTCTCCTCCCCATCCAGCTTTACACCCTCCACCTGGCTCCCAAAGGGGCCCTTACACTCGACTTACCTCGGATCTGGGTCTGACTTTCTTCCCGCCTCCGCTCCAGGTCCTTCCGGTCATAGTTGAGCCGTTTCAGGCACATAATCCCATAATGTAGACTCACCCTGAGCAGCAGGAGAAGTGGAGTCACGGATGAGCCTTCCAATCCCCCTGGCTGCTGCTCCTACGGGTCCCTCCCCACTGGCTGTGCTCTTCTTGGAAAGGGTGGGGAGCTGATCTGTTCTATTGACTGTTGACCCCCTCAGGAGGTGAGGCATTTTCAACAATAGGCACTTCCTATTGGCCAGCCTGGAGGGGATACAGGGTTAACTAGCCAAGCCATCTCAGGATCTGAACTTTTCCTGTGGACCATCTCATTGGTGAAAGGGGCACAGAGTGAGGATTTCCTGAGAACTCAGGCTAAAAAGGCCAAGATAAGCCTGGGAATCTCCCATGGCCAATCCCATTGGCCAAAGACTCTGGGGTGGCGCTTCCCTTTGGACTGTACCCATTGGCCAGGCAGCCCCCACCTGTGAAAGCTGTCCACCATCTTGAGTTGGCCCCGGAGCTCCTTCTTGTTAAGGTGATCTAACATTCGGGCATCCACCAGCGACTCCATGAAGTAGCTGCGGTATTGGGGCAGCCCCAGGCTGGGCAGCCAGTCGTTCCCCACCCACTCGTGGTTCATGTCGCCATATGCCAGGATCTGGGGCCATGGGCAGGTGAGGGAGGAATCAGGCCCTCTGGCCCCTTCCCACTGTGCATGAGAGGGGTACAGTCCAACCTCCCAATCCAAGGTTTTTCCCACCCCATAGTAGCACAATGACCAATCTCTGCTCAGGATAATGGACCAATCCAGAGCTGTCTCCTAGTTCTTCATGACTACATATACTCTTGGCTACTCAAACAGTGGTCCTGAGACCTAGAGCATCACCATCACCTGTGGACTTCCTGGAATTGCAGAATCTCAGACCTTATGCCAGGCCTACTGAAGTCGGTATCTGCATTTTCACAAGACCCTCGGGTGATTTGAAATATACATTATATTTATTTTTTAATTTCTTTCTTTCTTCTTTTAATTTTATTTTATTTTATTTATCTTTCTCTTTCTGACAGAGTCTGCTATGTCACCCAGACTGGAGTGCAGAGGCACGAGCTCGTGTCACTGCAACCTCCCCGTCCCAGGTTCAAGCAATTCTCTTGCCTCAAACTTCGAGTAGCTGGGATTACAGGTACACGCCACCACACCCGGCTGATTTTTGTATTTTTTAGTATAAACGGGGTTTCACCATGTTGGCCAGGCTAGTCTCGAACTCCTGACCTCAAGAGATCCGCCCACCTCAGCCTCCCAAAGTGCTGGGATTACAGGCATGAGCCACTGCGCCCAGCCATATTTGTTTATTTTTTAGAGACAGGGTCTTACTATGTTGCCCAGGTTGACCTTGGCTTCTTGGGCTCCAGCGATCCTCCTGCCTCAGTATTCCAAGTAGCTGGGACTACAGGTGCGTGCCACCCCACTACCCATTAAATTTGGGGAAGCACTGCTTTAACTCTGTCTCACTGCAGTCCAACGTCACTACACCCCCAAGTCAGGACAGTGGATTCTTTCAAGGCAGCTCTCCCACTAAGAAAGGGCCATCACTCTTGCAATGTCCTGAAAATACTTGTCTAATGTTATATCTGGCCCAGGACAATATTCCAGATGAGCCCCAAGTCCCTCACTCCTTTCAGCATCAGCACAAAATCCACACCTCCCCCTGGCTGGAAATATGTGATCTATGACCACAGTCAAACATAATTCCTCCGTGGACAGTCAGCTCATACCTCTTGATTTTTTTTTTTTTGTTTATTTGTTTGGTTTTTATGAGATGGAGTCTCACTCTGTCACCCATGCTGGAGTGCAGTGGTGCAATCTCGGCTCACTGCAACCTCCACCTCCTGGGTTCAAGCGATTTTCCTGTCTCAGCCTCCCAAGTAGCTGGGATTACAGGCGCTAGCCACTGTGCCCGGCTAATTTTTGTATTTTTAGTAGACACAGGGTTTCACCATGTTGGCCAGGCTGGTCTCAAACTCCTGACCTCAGGTGATCTGCCCACCTCAGCCTCCAAAAGTGCTGGGATTACAGGCGTGA
>NW_012102033.1:427526-428782 GCF_000951045.1 Mandrillus leucophaeus
ACTTTGGGAGGCTGAGGCGGGCAGATCACGAGATCGGGAGATGGAGACCATCCTGGCTAACACGGTGAAACCCCGTCTCTACTAAAAAAATACAAAAAATTAGCCGGGCGTGGTGGCGGGCGCCTGTAGTCCCAGCTACTCTGGAGGCTGAGGCAGGAGAATGACGTGCACCCAGGAGGCAGAGCTTGCAGTCAGCCGAGATCACGCCACTGCACTCCAGCCTGGGCAGCAGAGTGAGACTCCGTCTCAAAAAGAGAAAAAGACCCACTAAAGTAATTTTGGAGGCTAAGCTGTTATGATGTCCTCAAATTACATTCAAGTACAGGTCTCTGAGCATCCCCAACCTGAAAATCTAAAAATCCAAAATGCTCCAAAATTCTAAACTTTTTTTTTTTTTTGGATGCAGTCTCTCTCTGTCACCCAGGCTGCAGTACAGTGGGACAATCACAGCCCACCGCATCCTCCATCTCCTGGGCTCATAGGATCCTCCCACCTCAGGCTCCTGAGTAGGTGGGACTACAGGTATGCGCCACCACACCCGACTAATTTTTGTATTTTTAGTAGAGACGGTGTTTCGCCATGTTGCCCAGGCTGGTCTCGAACTCCCGGGCTCAAGAGATTGGCCGCCCAAGGCCTCCCAAAATGCTGGAATTACAGGTGTGAGCCACGGCACTTGGCCCTAAACTTCTTAAGTGCTGACATGAAGCCACAAGAGGAAAATCCTCCATCTGACCTCATGTGACAGATCACAACCAAAATGCAGTCAATACTTTGTTTCATGCACGAAGTTATTTAAAATATTGTATAAAATTCTTTTTAGGCATGTGTATGAGATGCATATGAAACATAAATGAATTTCATGTTTAGGCTTGGCTCCCATCCCCAAGATATTTCATTTATATGTAAATATTTTTTTAAAAAAAACTTTTTAAAATCAGAAATTCTAAACACTTCTGGTCCCAGGTATTTCAGGTAAGGGATACTCAACCTGTACTCCCCACTCCTGCCACCCCACACACACAACAGAGCAAGTACAGCAAAAGGTTGAGAACTGCTGAACTGGGTACACATGATATCCTGTATGTTTGAAATTTCTCGTAATAAAAAGTTGAAACGAGGGCCGGGCGCGGGGGCTCACGCCTGTAATCTCAGCACTTTGGGAAGCCGAGGCGGGCGGATCACCTGAGGTCGGGAGTTCAAGACCAACCTGGCCAACATATCAAAACCCCGTCTCTACTAAAAATACAAAAATTAGC
>NW_012102033.1:431087-433207 GCF_000951045.1 Mandrillus leucophaeus
ACCTCAGGTGATCTGCCCACCTCAGCCTCCAAAAGTGCTGGGATTACAGGCGTGAACCACTGCGCCTGGCCGCCTCTTGTTTCTTGAGAACAAAGTGTAGCTCTTCCTCCCCAATTTCTTATTCAGCCTGGCTACCTCACCACCACCACAGCCAATGCTTCCTCTTTGGCCCTGGTACACTGAGCAGTCCATTGTAGGCCCGGCCCCCTCCACTATAGGGACACCGGCTGCTCAGCGTCTCTCCTAAGCTACAGAATTGAAGCCCCTTAGAGTCCCCACAATCCACGATGATGAAATGGTCCATGCATAAGGCTGACTATGCAACAGTCTGGGCTTCCACATCGCATCCCCTCTACCCTCCCCACCACCAAGCCATAATGGAACAGTCCAGAGCCAAGCTTGGCACAGCGCCCCCCCATGGGGATGATGGCATGTTCTGGTGAGGACAGGGGCAGGGCTCGGAGGAGGAGCATCCATGCGTCGTGCACAGCCTGTTCATGCGCTCACGCCCCGCCCCGCGTCCCCTACCTGCTCCCAGCTGATCTCCTTGGTCTCCTGACCCGTTAGTAGGAAGAGGGGAGAGAAGGGGTGAGTTAAGGGGCAGGCAGAGGAGGACACAAGGAGCGGACTTAGGGATGGCCACAGACTCGGTCCCTGCCCCCACCCCCAAGGAGGGTTAGTGCCACCCCCAAGGCGGCCGGCAGGGGGCACTCACGGGCTTGGTCGTGGCTGTAAGGGACTCCATCTCCTCGTGTGTCATCCACACGTTTCCTGTGGACTGAGGGGCAGGGAGTATTAATGGGTGGTGGGAGAGGGCTTCCCGTGGGGGAGAGGAAGGAAGGTGTCCTCCTGAAGGCCCTGGGCCATATGTTTATGTCCCTCCTGCTTTCTGGGACAAGCAGTAACAGAGAAAAGGAATGATCCTTGTTATCGGGCACCTGCCATGTACCGGGCAATGTGACTTTGGAGTTGAACAAATTCAGGTTGGAATTGCGACCCTGCCATGCATTTTGCTGTGTGGCCCCGTGCAAATGACGTCACCTCGCTGACCTCACACAGAGGTACAGAATGAGGATTCAAAAGTGGGGGGCAGACACAGCCATGGGGCAAATGTTTAGGGGGTATGGGGGGGGTTCACATTTATTGATCTTCTGCTCCCAACAACCCCACGAGTTAGGAATCCATACAAGGATAAAAACATTTATGTATCTCCTGGTGATTGTCAGGCACCAGTCACCGTCCTAGGGTGTGGGATATGGCAAGGGACACAACAGACCCTTTTCGTCGAACTGGGGGAGAAATAATCAACATATTTTAAGTATGTTGGGGAAATTTGAATACAGATTGAATAGTCGATGAAATTAACAACTGTAGCCAATTGCGGTGGCTCACACCTGTAGTCCCAGCACTTTGGGAGGCTGAGGCGGGCACATCACTTTTGGAGTTTGAGATTAGCCTGGCCAACGTGGAGAAACCCCGTCTCTACTAAAAATACAAAATTTAGGATGAGAGATGCGGTTTTGCCATGTTGCCCAGGCCGGTAATCCTAGCACTTTGGGAGGCAGAGGCAGGTGGATCACCTGAGGTCAGGAGTTCAAGACCAGCCTGGCCAACACTGGTGAAACCCCATCTCTACTAAAAATACAAAAATTTGCTGGGCATAGTGGCCTGTGCCTTTAATCTCAGCTACTCAGGAAGCTGAGGCAGGAGAATCGCTTGAACCAGGGAGGTGGAGGTTGCAGTGAGCTGAGATCTCACCACCGCACTCCAGCCCGCACACCGCACGAGGCAACAGAGTGAGACTCTGTCTCAAACAAAAAGAAAAAGAATAAGAAATTAACAAGGTGAATGCCCTTAGGTATGATAAAGGATGCGGTGTTTACAAGGAAGAAAAAGACCCACTAGGCCGGGCGCAGTGGCTCACGCCTGTAATCCCAGCACTTTGGGAGGCTGAGGCGGGCAGATCACGAGATCGGGAGATGGAGACCATCCTGGCTAACACGGTGAAACCCCGTCTCTACTAAAAAAATACAAAAAATTAGCCGGGCGTGGTGGCGGGCGCCTGTAGTCCCAGCTACTCTGGAGGCTGAGGCAGGAGAATGACGTGCACCCAGGAGGCA
>NW_012102033.1:434387-438804 GCF_000951045.1 Mandrillus leucophaeus
AAAAAAAAAAAAAAAAAGTTGGAATGAAAAGATAAAATAATTAGAAGGCAATAAATGCTATGGGGAAAATTAGAAGGTGCTGATATGCTGGAATGATGGGGGAAACTAGTTTAGCTGACAAGGAAAGCTTCTTGGAGGTGGTGACATTTGAGTGGGACAGCAAATGCCGAGGAGAGGGAGAGAGTCAGGGAAGGAGGTGGCCTGGGCCCCTCCTGGAGTACCACATGGACCACAGGCCAAGTCGGGAGCAGAGGGGAGGCTGAGGGGGTGAGAGCCAATGAGAAGCAGGGTCGTGGGACAGAGGAGTGAGCAATCCCAGGATTGGCTAGACTGAGGGCAAAAGGCGGGGCCCTGAGGAAGCAAAGGCTGGAATTGGCCGCCGGACACTCACAGTGCGAGAGGAGGCGGGGGCCGAGGGCGAGGTGAGCGAGACCATCTCCTGGATGGCGAGGCGAAGCTTAAGTCTGTGTAGCGGGTTGCTGATGCCGATCTCGCGCTGGATCTCTGTGTCTGACAGGTTGGCCATGATGGCACCGCTCTTGACATTGGCCCGGCAGGCGGCCACGTACCAGGCAGGCATGCCTACCCACAGCTGCAGCGGAAGGACAGATGGACAGAGGGGACAGAGGAGGAGAAAACCGGAGAGATGGGGGGACAGGGAGTTGGGGACAGGCAAGCGGGGGTGGGGGGTGAAACAGTGACGTGGGAAAGTTCGCAGGGAGAAGAAATAGGACAAGGAAAAGAGAGGTGGACGAGATGAGGAAGAGTCCAAGGAGACAAATGGCGGGGCGGCGGGGGAAAAGAGAGAGAAAAGACAGAAAAGAAAAAGAGAAAGAAAAGAAAAAGAAAGAGAAAGAAAGAAAGAAGAAAGAGAAGGAAAGAAAAGAAAAGAAAGAGAGGGTGGGGAGAAACAGGAAGTGGGAGACAGGGAGACATCGGCAGGGCAATCGGAGACATGAGAAATATGGGGGATGACAAAAGCGTGGTCAGAGATGGTAATCGTGCCGAAAAATAGAGACAGAGAATCCAGAAAGAGAGAGTAGAGAGAACGACGGGAGACCATGACCCAGGTGGGCAAGGCCAGAGCGGCAGGGGCGGAAGGGGAAGGAGAAGGAGAAAGAAGCTGTTTAGATGAAGGGGAAGGCTGGGCCCTCCTGGGTCCTCACCTGCCCGGCCCATGGCCACCCCCACCTCTGGGCTAGAAGCAGGGTGGCGCCAGGAGGACCAGGCAGCCCCTACCAGTAGGGCTGTCACAGGGGTTGAGGACCAACAGTCAGGGCATTTCTGGGCCCCAGTACCTCCAGCCAGGACACCACGGTGGGCCCGTCCCAGGCAGCAAAAGGCAGGCCCTGGCGGCAGGCCTCCTCCAGGAGTTCATGCCTGCAGGGGTGAAGGGGCCAGGATAGAAGCTGTCGGGGGTGGAGACCCCCTACTCCGTGGATGGTCCCCATCACCACACACCCACACACACACACACACACACGCACCTTTTATGAATGTATAAAACACGGCAGAAGGTCAAAAAATACATGTGAATCTAAATCCTCTCCCCCCAACCCCTATCAAAAGAGAGAAAAAAGAAAAACAAAAAATACAAATTAAAAAAACACAAAAATTAAGAAAGAAAAAATAAAAACTCTGGGAGCTCCTGGGTTTCCAGGAAAGCAAGTTCGGGGTCACGGACACCCCCTCCCAGCATTGAATTCTCATTTCTGTTCACCACCACTGCTGCACACCCACACTCTCTCACACACACACTCTCACAGTCGCGGGCACACACTCATGCACACTCACACACACGCACAATCACACACACTTACATACACACTCATACACACATACACTCACACTCTCACACGCAGGCACACACTCATACACACTCACACGCACAATCACACACTCACACACACACTCTCACTAACACACATACCACACACACTGTCGTCACTCACACCACACTCACACACTCTCACACTCACACACTCTCACACTCACACTCTCATACACACACTCATACACACACATACTCTCACTAACACACATACCACACACACACAGTCGTCACTCACACCACACTCACACACTCTCACACTCACACACTCTCACACTCACACACTCTCACACTCACACTCATACACACACTCATACACACACATACTCTCACTAACACACACACCACACACACTGTCGTCACTCACACCACACTCACACACTCTCACACTCACACATTCACACACACACACTCACTTCCTCTTGTTCCTTCGGTCCTTGTCTCCTGGGCCTGTCAGCTTGGCTAGTCCCAGAGGGTCAGTGGCCAGTGTCTCATCTGAGGGTGTTCCAGCTGGAGGCAGGGAGGGGTTGAAATTTGGAAAATCTCAAGGGGGAGGCAGAATCTTTCATGCTGGAGGTGATGAGGAAAATGCAGGAAAGGCAGAGGCCCTGAGGGAGTAGTGAGTGAGGCCACATCGAGGAAGTGATAAAGCCAGACAAGCGCCCATGAATCGGAGTCATCCCCAAAATACGGTTGGATGCACTGGGCTGTCCTTGGTAAGGTGGCAGTGGTGTGCTGGTAAATGCCTAACAACTGGCTCCTTGGGAAGGCAGAAGGGAATCCCTGATTTGTAGCATTTGTCCATTTCCGTGGTGTAAATAATCCAACCATGGCCAATTTCAAGCTACCAGTGTGATATCAGCCAATTCCTGAAATAGCGGATCTCCTGAGCCAGTGAGAGCAGGCTCCAGCACACCACAGGAAGGTGCCCTGCCTTGAGGATGCCCCACCCTCTTCCTCTGTTTAAAAAATAGGTGACCAGGCGCGGTGGCTCACACCTGTAATCCCAGTGCTTTGGGAGGCTGAGGCGGGTGGATCACTAGGTTGGGAGATCAAGACCATCCTGGCTAACATGGTGAAACCCCATCTCTACTAAAAATACAAAAAACTAGCCGGGCGTGGTGGCAGGCGCCTGTAGTTCCAGCTACTCGGGAGGCTGAGGCAGGAGAATGGCATGAACACGGGAGGCAGAACTTGCAGTGAGACGAGATTGCGCCACTATACTCCAGCCTGAGCAATGAAGAGAGACTCCGTCTCAAAAAAAAAAAAAAAAAAAAAAAAAATGAGTCTGTAATCCCAGCACTTTGGGAGGCCGAGGCTGGTGGATCACCTAAGGTCAGGAGTTCAAGACCAGTCTGGCCAACATGGCGAAACCCTATCTCTACTAAAAATACAACAAAAAAAAAGGTAGTCAGGCATGGTGGTGGGTGTCTGTAGTCCCAGCTGCTCAAGAGGCTGAGGCACAAGAATTGCTTGAACCCAGGAGGTGGAAGTTCCAGTGAACCAAGATCGTGCCACTGCACTCCAGCCTGGGTGACAGAGCGAATCTCCGTCTCAAAACAACAACAAAACCCAAAAAAAAACAACAACCAAAAAAATAGGTAAAGGAAATCAATTCATTTACCCACTCAGTCACCCAAGCAGGCCCCAGAGTGCCCTCTCCTTTTCCCTCCTCCTCCTGCCTACCTTGGCAAGCTGTGTTCCTTCCAAATTCTAAATAAATCACCAAATGAATGAAGACATGAATGCATGTCAAGTGAACATACAAAGAAGGAGAAAGAAAGGAAGGGAGGAAGGAACAAAGGAGGGAAGGGTTAGAGTGAGGTACTCACCCAGAGAAGAGCTGTCCCGGCCTGGGGGTCCCATTCGTCCCTTCTCTTTCTTGCCAAAGAGACGGCCTATGGATGACTTGATGCTCTTCTTCTTGGGGGCTTTGTGTAGGGAGTCTGGGGTGCCCTCACTGGGAAAGAAGGAGAGAATGAGAGCATATCCTGGCTGGGATGCCTCCTCTCCTCCCAAGTCCTTGTCCACCCCCTTCTCATCTTCCCAAACCAGCCTCTCCCTGTCCCTATCCCTTGTCCCTGCTGACCTTCCCCGTGAGGGTCCCCCATCTTCCAGGGACCCTGCCTGCAGTGCCAAGGCCTGGGTCATTCTTTCAAGACGGGCAGAGCGGGGAGTGGGTGGTGGGGTGTCTCCTGGGATGGCCGGCCCCTCCCCTCGTGGAGCTCCAGCTTCCTCCTTAGGGACATGATTCTGAGGACAGAGGGCACAGATGCTGGACTGAGTTCAAGGAGTCATGTCGGGGGCGCTTTAGTAACTGAGATGTCTGCTGAGGGGTGTGTGGGGTGACCCTGGTTTAGAACAGTATCCAAAGGTAGTCTAGCTCAAGTGAGGGTGAGTTGCAGAAACTTTTTTTTTTTGAAATGGAGTTTCACTCTGTCACCCAGACTGCAGTGCAATGGCACGATCTCGGCTCACTGCAACCTCTGCCTCCCAGGTTCAAGAGATTCTCCTGCCTCAGCCTCCCAAGTAGCTGAGATTAAAGGCATGTGCCACCACGCCTGGCTAATTTTTTTTTTTTTTTTT
>NW_012102033.1:439104-446389 GCF_000951045.1 Mandrillus leucophaeus
ATGGTCTCGATCTCCTGACCTCGCGATCCGCCTGCCTCGGCCTCCCAAAGTGCTGGGATTACAGCCGTGAGCCACCGTGCCCGGCCCAGAAACTTTTAAAAATCCTATGCAGAAACTTGATGCGTGAGAAATAAAAGTAGACCAGATCTGACTAAAGTGAAAGTTAGGGTTCAAGAACCCAGTGACTCCGCCTCCCCTTTGCTCTTTGAGTTTGAGCCTTTAGGGAAAGCTAAGGTTGCTTTGGAAAACCACTGCTATGAGGGGTTACTGTTGTTCACTGCGGAGCCCTGCTTGTGACCTCTCCCCATCCCCCTACTAGGCTGGGGAGACTTCAGAACACTCACAGCCTTGTCGGTGCCCTCACGGGCAGGGCTAGGGGGTGCCAGGCGGGGAGTTGAGTGGCCAGAGCTGGGAGGGGAGGGGCTGGCAAGGGTAGAGGTGGTGAGGGAGGGGGGCAGGGAGCAGCTGCTGCGGTAGCGGCCCAACGAGTCCAAGCCAGAGCTGGACACCCGGCTCTCCAGCTCCTCTGCCCTCTGTTCTGTTGTCTCCTTCTCCTCTTGGATCAGCCTGAGGAGGGAAATAGGGGAAACTGGGTAAGCGGCCGCAGCAGACAGTGGGAGAGGGAATCTGGGAGCACAAGGGGCCAGAAAGGCTTGGTGGGACAAGGGGAATTCTGGGGAAGGTGCAATGACATCAGAGGGCTTTGGTGGGTTTCTGAAGGACTCCCGGGCTCAAGGAGAGTCAAGGAGTCCTGATAGTCTCAGGAAGTCATTGCAGGATTAGGGCTGTCAAGGTGATCAAGGTCTGCATCAGGGTGGCCCTGATGATAGTGGTTTGGAAAATCATGAAGGGATTACTGTGGACAAAAGGACAAGTTCAAGGTGGACTGTAAGAGCAAGGTCATAACAGGAGCAGTGTGAGATCAGGGACTCAGGTCACTCTAGGATCTGGGAAGGGCATGGAGTCATTCAGTATGGAAGGTGGTGGTCACGGTATATTTGCCGAAGGCTCATGAGGAGTGCGTTATAGCAGAATTGCTGAATATGGTCATTGCTGGTGAATCGGGGTAGACGTTACATCATTGGGGGCTTCTTAATAAGTTGGGGACATTTTTTATATTAGAAATTCTTAGTATATGGAGTTGAAGTTTTTATTTGTTTTTTGACACAGAGTCTCGCTCTGTCGCCCAGGCTGGAGTGCAGTGGCACAATCTCGGCTCACTGCAAGCTCCGCCTCCCAGGTTCACGCCATTCTCCTCCTGCCTCAGCCTCCCCAGTAGCTGGGACTACAGGTGCCTGCCAACATGCCCAGTTAATTTTTCGTATTTTAGTAGAGATGGGGTTTCACCATGTTAGCCAGGAGGGTCTCAATCTCCTGACTTCGTGATCCGCCCGCCTCGGCCTCCCAAAGTGCTGGGATTACAGGCGTGAGCCACCGCGCCCGGCCTGGAGGTGAAGTTTTTGATTAGGGCATTAGGATGAGATTCTTGGTGTTTGAGGTTGGGAACCTTGTGTTGTCTTGAGATTCTTAGAGTAGTGGGAGACTCTGGGCACTTGTTATGTGAAACCACAAAATTGATGGCGTAATGGAAGATTCTTGATGCATTGAGAGGAACTGGGGTATTTTGGGGTGCAGTCTTTGGTGTGTTGGGGAATGGTGAGTACTGGCTGGGGGTATATGTGTAGGTAGCACATAGAAGACTTCTGAGTGTATCTTAGGGGATGCCTGGACAGTGGAGTGAGTGTTGGGCTGGAAGAATTCCTGTGGATGGTGTAAGAGGAGATGGACTCAGGCTTTCAGGCTTCCAGAGCCAAAAGGGGTGTGGAGTCAGCTCAGGTAGGGAAGGGTGGGCCAGGGCGGGGCCAGGGCTCACTTGATCTCCTTGTTGATGGCCTCCAGCTGCTCCTGAAGCATGATGGCCAGCGTCTGCACATCAGCCTGCCCACTGGGGGACAGCAGCTCAGCCCCAAACATCCCCTCTGCCTCCTCCTCATCTGAGCCGTCCAGCTCCCCAGGAAATGGGGGTGGTATGGAGCCCGCAGGGGCAGACCGCTCCCAATCCTGTCCCTGTGTGGGGACAGAGCGACATCAGGTGGGTGGGGGCCAAGGTTGGTGCTGGGTCTTGGCTCATGATCCTGACCTTTCCTGACCTCACTGATGCTTTTCCCAGCCCACCTTTCTTTCTTTTTCTTTTTATTTTTTCTTGAGACAGTGTCTCTCTCTGTCGCCCAGGCTGGAGTGCAGTGGCGCAATCTCAGGTTACTGCAACCTCTGCCTCCCAGGTTCAAATGATTCTTCTGCCTGTCTCCTCAGTAGCTGGGATTACAGGTGCCCGCTACCATGCCCGGCTAATTTTTTCATTTTTCCTAGAGACGCCATTTTGGCAAGGCTGCTCGCGAACTCCCGACCTCAAGTGATCTGCCTGCCTCGGCGCCAGCAAGTGTTGGGAGTACAGGCATGGACCACCCTGCCCAGCCTCCGACTTCTTCTCTTGACAGGCCCCTGTCCTTGATCCCTCCCCAAACCCTTTCCAAGCCACACCCACACCCATGACTCCACTCCTGCCCCTGATTCCCATGACTCAGCTTGCTCCTGTTCCTCACCTAACCCCACCTACTCTGGGATTCCATACGCCCCTCCCAGTCCCATCATTACTCTCGGGTTCTCACCAGGTGGCAGGACATCCACAGGAGGAGACATCCAGGCAAGAGGGTTGCAGGGAAGGAGAGAAGAAAGGGTGAGTGGATGAGTCCAGGAGATCCTGCCTCTCAACTCAGCTTCCTCCCGGAGTCCCACGGATTTAGCTCCACTTCCTACCGCTGCCCACCCAAGCCCTGCTCAGTCCAGGCTCCAGAGGCAGCTGCTGACCTTGGAGGGCTCCTCCTTGACCCCCGACCAGCGGCCCCTCTTGCCTGCCCGACCACTGCCAGCCACATAGGGATCCAGGTGGGCACCAGAAGGTAATGTGGGTGCCTGAGAGTAACGGAGCTCCAGGGCACTGCCAGGAAGAGACCTGTGGGCGTGAGGAAAGCAGTCAGGGACCAAGGGGTCAGGAAAAGGGCACAGAGGCAAGGGGTCACAGAGACAGACCTAGGGCCAGGGCCCTGAAGTCAGGGTCAAGGGGCCAGGCCTGGTGACTCAGGCCTGTAATCCCAGCACTTTGGGAAGCCGAGGTGGGCAAATCACTTAAGGTCAGGAGTTGCGGACCAGGCCAACATGGTGAAGCCCCGTCTCTACTAAAAATTAAAAAATTAGCTGGACATGGTGGTGGGTTCCTGTAGTCCCTGCCACTCTAGAGGCTGAGGCAGGAAAATCACTTGAACCGGGGAGGCAGAGGTTGCAGTGAGCTGAGATCGTGCCACTGCACTCTAGCCCGGGCAACAGAGTGAGACTCTGTCTCAAAAGAAAGAAAAAGTAAATAAATAAAGTCAGGGTAAAAAAACAGAGGGGGCTAAGCGCGGTGGCTCACATCTGTAATTCCAGCACTTTGGGAGGCCAAGGCGGGAGGATCACTTCAGGTCTGGGGTTCCAGACCAGCCTGGCCAAGATGGCAAAACCCCGTCTCCACTAAAACTACAAAAATTAGCCGGCTGGGGTGGCGCTCGCCTGTAGTCCCAGCTACTCGGGTGGTTGAGGGATGAGAATCGCTTGAACTCAGGAGGTGGAGGTTGCAGTGAGCCGGAATCGTGCCACTGCATTCCAGCCTGGGCAACAGAGTAAGACTCTGTCTAAAAAAAAAAAAAAAAAAAAAAAAAACCAGAGGGATCAGTAGAAATCTCAGGAGGATAGGAAGTGGGGATTAGAAGGGAGGAGCTTGGCCAACCAGGCTCCATGGTGGAGGCAGGGCAGGAGGGCTGCTGTCACCTGGAGTAGGAGGATGGTGGCCTCCCCCGAAGCTGGTCGATCTCCATCTGCATTCGCTCCATTTCGGCCAAGAGCTGCTCCTGGGGGCCGGTGTTGGAGGTGTCGGGTTAAAATCTCCTCCGCCCAGGAGGCACAGCCCCTGCCAGACTTGCGGACCCTAGCCTCGGCAAACACTGCCCCAACTTCCTCCTCCTGTCCCCTCAGGGCCCCCTACCTTGTTTAGCAGCAGCTCATCTTGAAGCTTCTTCATGTTGGCTATCTCCTCGCTCAGGGAGTTCTGTGGAGACAGAGGTGAAGTGAGGGAGTAGGACCCGAGAGGGGCACGCCCCTGGGGCTGCAGGCAGCTCCCAATGCACACAGACAGGCCTGAGGAGACCCAGGAGGACTGAGATGGACAAATGGTGAGTTTCGGGGGAGCAGGGACAACGATGTTTCTGGGGAGAGAAGACCCCGGATGCAACACCCTGTGCAATCTCAGAGGGTTCAGGGTTTGGGGGTCCATGGGATTGGAGGCTTTGGGAAAAGTCAAGGACTTGAGGCATGGGTGCCCCAGAATTCGGCTCTTGGAACGTCTAGAATAGGTGAAAAAGCGGCTCTGGGCAATACAGCAGAGAAGGCTGCCCAACTCAGGATGCCGGGGTTTAGGGAGGCCTCCGATAACAGATCTGAGAGAAAGGCCTGGGGCCTCAGAATTCCAGCAAGAGGTAGTCCCAGATTTCCGCATCCCACAGTCCTGGATGGGGGGCGCACCTTCTCCTCCAGCGCCCCCATGCGCTCCTTGAGGTGAAGCTGTAAGCGCTCGTTGGACTCGCTCAGCAGCTTGTCCACCGTCTCGGACAGCCGCTTATTGTGGTCATCGTTCATCTTCTCCCGCTGCCGGGCCTGTGCAAAGCAGAGCGGGGCGGGCGTGCTCAAGCCCACCCTGCCCAGACCACCGCCCTTGCTCTAAGCCCCGCCCCCGGGCCCCCAGCCTCATTAAGCTCCGCCCCTGCCTCGAAGCCCCACCCTCTGCGCTGTCTTCCGCCCCCTCACCCGTTGCAGCTCTTGATTCTTCTCTTCCAGCTGGGCCTCCAGCTGCCGAAGCCGCTCCTCGAAATTCCCATGACGTTCCTCAGCCTAGAGGATGGAACTCATGGCGTGTGACTTACCCTTCCAGGATCAGTCAGGCTCCGAGCCCCACCTCCTCCAAGGTGGAGCTCCAGGCCCCGCCCCCACAGCGCCAGGCTCCTCCCCTGCAGCTATGAGTCAGGCCCCGCCCCTGCGCCTAGTCCACTTTTTCAGGACCTATTCCTTCCCTCTCAGGTTCCAGGCCACCCGTCCTTTCAGTCCAGGCTAGAGAACCCCGCTCCCATCCGTCCCGCGTGCAAACCTCCAGGCCCTCCTCATTCCAAGTCCTGTCCCTTTCCCAGCCCCTAGGCCCCACACTTTCCCCCAAATCCAGGGTTCTGACCTCGCTCCTACCCCTCCAGATTCGCGACCCTGCCTCTTCTAGGCCCCACTCCTTCTCCCACACAAGGTCGCGACCCAAGTCCTCCCCGCACCTTGTTGAGCGCCGCCACGCGCTGCGCTAGCTGCGCCTCTATCTCGGGCAAAGTCTCCGCCTTCTGCAGCGTCTGCTGCAGCTTCTGCTTGGCGTCGTCCAACCACTCGGCCAGCTGACGGCTCTTCTCTTCACTCTGGGGCAGGGAGAGGCAGGCGGAGGGGACGGGCTGCGTCACCTGGGCCCCGGCGCCGCCCCATCGCCCCTCCTGGGCTGCGCCCCCACCTGCCGATACAGTGACTCCTTGCTAGCTAACTCGTTCTCCAGTTTGTCGTTGGCGTCGTGCAGAGACGTGGCCTCGCGCTGGGCGCTCAGGTAGCGCTTCTCCAGCGTCGTAATCCGCTCCTCCATATCTTCCCGCTGCGCCAGCGCCTGCGGAGGTGGCAAAGGGCCCCGTGGACTGCGAGCCCCTGGGGGAGCGGATGGGGCATCCCCTTGTTTCCTGGTAAACGAAGTGCCCTGACACAGGAGTCAGAATGGTGGTATCACACCTGCTAAGAGCTCCCAGGACTAGCCCATCTTAAGTCCCTGCCACCTGCGAGTTAAAATGGTGGTGCTACACCACCCATGAGCTTCTAGGACGCTGCAGGCTCAGATCCTCTAGGTGCAGAGGATCTGAGGCCTGTGGGATGTGAAGTCTCCACTCCAGCCCTTTCCTCAAAACCCAGGGCTTGGGTTTTTCACTAATTTCTGGCATAGAGCAGACTTAGAATCAAAGAGCAAGTGTCCTGTGGTCTCATAGGAAATAAGGATCCCTTCTACCTAGAAGACAACACCTCCCAAGAACTACCACGGTACCAGAGGCTTAGAATCCCGAACCCCAAAAGAGGTGCTCCAAGGTCTCATGGGAGATGGAACCTCATCTGGTAGCCCACGTGGTGGGGCTACATTTCCCAATAGCCCCAGTGGCTATTCAGGCCTTTAAAAAATCCCAGATGAAGACTCTCTCTCTCTTTCCTCTTTTTTTTTGAGAGAGAGAGTCTTGCTCTGTCTCCCAGGCTGGAGTGCAGTGGGGGTGATCTCGGCTCACTGCAACCTCCACCTCCTGGGTTCAAGCAATTCTCCCGCCTCCGCCTCTCGGCCTCCGCCTCTGGAGTAGCTGGGATTACAGGCACCCGCTACCACGCCTGGCTAATTTTTGTATTTTCAGTAGAGACAGGGATTTCACCATGTTGGCCAGGCTAGTCTTGAACTCCTGACCTCAGGTAATCTGCCTGCCTTGGCCTCCCAAAGTGCTGGGATTACAGGCGTGAGCAACTGCGCCCGGTCTCTTTTTCTTTTTCTATTTTTTTCTTTTTCTTTTTTTGGCGGAGTTTCACTCTAGCACCCTGGCTGGAGTACAGTGGTACGGATCTCAGCTTACTGCAACCTCCAACAAGCTCAAGTGACTCTTATGCCTCAGCCTTTCTAGTAGCTGGGAGTAAAGGCACCCGCCACCACTCCCGGCTATTTATTTTTTAAAGTAGAGACGGGGTGTCACTATGTTGTCCAGGCTAATCCTAGTGCTCACTCTTCTTTCTCATCCACTGCCTTCAAGAATCCAGGTCCACATTTCCCAGCAGCGCCCTGGGGTCACCAGGATTAGGATAAAGCTGCCTAAGCCAGGAAGGGGTGAAATACCCACAAAAGATGCCATTTAGAGGCTCGGTGCAGTGGCTCACGCCCATAATCCCAGCACTTTGGGAAGCCAAGGTGAGCGGATCACTTGAGGTCAGGGGTTCGAGACCAGCCTGGCCAATATGGTGAAACCCCATTTCTACTAAAGATTAAAAAAAAAAAAAAAATTAGCCAGGTATGGCAGCGCACGTCTGTAGTCCCAGCTACTCGGGAGACTGAGGCAAGAGAATCACTTGAACCAGGAGGCAGAGGTTGCAGTGAGCC
>NW_012102033.1:446939-449720 GCF_000951045.1 Mandrillus leucophaeus
CTCACCCTCTGATGAGAATCATACATCTCCTTTCACAGGTAAGGAAACTGAATCTCAGAGAGGAGGAGTCACCCAGCCTGTGGACTGAATCGAGGTTCTGCCATTCATGAGCAATGCGCGAGGGAGAGCGCTACGGAAAGGTGAGGGACCGAAGGCAGCCCACCTCCCTGAGGCCTCACCTCCTTGAGGTCGCGCTGCAGCTTGGAGTTGGCTTCCTCCGCCTTGCCCAGCTCGCGGTGCGCAGTGCCCAACTCCTCCTCCAGCTGGCTCATCTGACGGCACAGCACCGCCAGGCGCTCCCGCAGCTGGCACACCTCGGCGCGTTGCCGCTCCAGGGCCTCCTCCAGCTCTGCTGTGCGCCGGTTGGAATCCCCGCCAGGACCCAGGCCATTGGCAAGAGTCTGGAGTGAGGGAAGCAAGGGACAAGATCTCAGAGTGTCTCCGAAGACACAGAGGAAATCCAAGGAGAAAGTCAATCAGCTGAAAGGAGATCAAAGATGAATATGGACCATGCTGGTCAGAGTCCACAGGGGTCAGTGAAGGAGGTCACAGAAGTTAGCTAGGTGACCTGAATCAGAGGTCAAAGCTCTGTGACAGTCTTAGAGGTGCATCCATTTAGGGCCCATGACGATTATGCCAAACATGACAGACACCATAACAAAGTCAGAGAGTTGAATGGAGGTCACAGGGAGGGACTTCCATGTCTCACCTGCCCATCCCCATCCTTGCCCGGCTCTTCCAGCCCTGACCGCCGCCTAGACAGCTGCTCTCGAAGGTTCAGAGTCTGGAAGTGTGAAAGGGAAATCAGAGCACAGGGGCTCCCTGAACCCCCAGCTCTACTTCTCACTGGCACTGGCCCTCTAAGCGGATAGGAGGCCCCATCTGAGATGCCTCTGGTCGTGCTGCGGCCATGCCTACCCCACGGTTTACCCTTAGGCCCCGTCCCTCCTTATATCCCTCCTTAGCTGCCACCACGGAGGGCGTCTACCCTTATTCTTCCCCTTAGCCTCCTGGGCAAAGTTTCCGCTTTAGCCCCGCCTTTCCCCATCCAATCACTTCCTCCTTAGTCCCAGCCTGAGCCCCAGTCCCTGGTTCTACCCTTAATCTCACTCTCACTGGGAGGTTCCCTCCGTAGCACTGCTGTGTGCCCACTTAGGAACCCCACTGGTTTCTCTCCATAGTCCATCCCCATTGGTTGTCCGCCGTAGTCCTGCCCCAATAGATTCTTTCTGGAACCCACCCAACCGGCTCCGCCCCATGTGCAGCCCCTTAGCCCCTCCGCTTGGATTCAACCTCCCCTTCTTGGCCACACCCACACCTCCTGATTGCTCAGTTCCAGCTCCTCCTCGAGCACTGCCACGCGCTCCAGCGCCATCCGCAGCCGCTCCCGGACCTGGGGATGGGGCAGGGCAATAGTCAGCTGGAGACCAGACCCAATTGAGGACAATTGCCCCTGGCCCAGAACACCCCTGGGACGGATCCGATAGGGCAGCCTTGGGGCTCCTGTCTCCATAACGGGTATGCAGCCGCAACCAGCTATCCAGTCTGCCCCATCCACTGGTAGCCCCCATCCTGGTTTATTTTTCTGCTATCAATCAGTCAGGACCCAGTCTATGTAGCCTGTCCCAATCAATCACAGTCAACATTCTTCCAACTCAGAACATCCCCAACCAATCACGGCCAGAATCTCTCCCACTCAGAACAGCCCCAGTCAACTATGGGTTTCCATTCTCCACCCCTGCTCTTCTAATTCTCATACCTTCTCATCCAGGGCCTTGTGGTGCTCGAAGAGAGACTTTAGAGCCTTGAGTACTTCTACCTCCGAGGAGACCCCACCCGGGGACTGGGCCTGGCGCTTCACCACGGTCATGCGCAGTGACCTCTCGTGCCTGGACACCAGGCACTCCAGGTGTTCCAGGAGCAGCTACAGGCACACGGCATGGGGTCAAGGAAAAGAGGCAAGGGAAAAGGGGCAGAGTTGAGAAAAAGGGTGACAGGTAGGGCGGACACATGGAGGAAAAGATGGAGCCAAATAAAGGAGCACAGAGAGAGACAGGTCAGGAAAAGAGAGACAGGTCAGGAAAAGAGAGAAGGTCGGGGTCAAGGAAGGGGTGGTACAGAAGAGAGAAGAGAAAAATTATAGAGACAGGGAGGAAGGAGTGGGACCAGAGTGGGAGACCAGCCAGGAAGTGTGAGCAGGGAAGAGGAGAAGGCAGAAAGGCGAGATGGGGGAAAAAAATAGGTCAGGCTGCAACACTGCGAGGCCCCGCCCCCCACTTCAACACCACGAGGCCCCGCCCCACTTAGGCCCCGCCCTCAACACTCCTCACCCGCGTGTTGTTCCGTTCCGCCTTCAGCTCTGCAATCTCTTCCTCCCTCTCCAGCAGCTGCTCCCGACATAAGTTCAGCTCCTTTGTCAGAGCTGCAAACTCCTGTCCAGACATTGGCAGGATCCCGACATTCAGCTCAATCCCTTCCCTATCTCCTTCATTCCCTGGGACTGGAAGTTTGAAGGTCCCGCCCTCCCTGCTAAGTCCCGCTCTCCCTTGCCACTCAGGCCCCGCCCATTAATAGCAAGCCTCGCCCAGACTCCTCCCTTCCAGGCGCCAAGCCCGACCCCTTCCGGACAGCCTTCTTCCCCGAGGCCCCGCCCCTCAGGCCCCGCCCCTGCCCCGCCCAGACCTGGGGCAGCGCGATGCTGAGCTGACGCTGCAGCGAGTCCTTCTCGTGGCCAAGCTCGCGCAACCGCAGCTGCGCTGTAGCCAGCCCGTCCTGTGCCTC
>NW_012102033.1:451770-453917 GCF_000951045.1 Mandrillus leucophaeus
TATTTTTAGTAGAGACGGGGTTTCACCGTGTTAGCCAGGATGGGCTAAATCTCCTGACCTCGTGATCCCGCCTGCCTCGGCCTCCCAAAGTGCTGGGATTAAAGGCATGAGCCACCTCGCGCAGCCCCAATATGGTATCTAAAACCAGCAACCCACTCAGACGATGCAACACAGATGTTTTAGGGAGGCTGTTCCAGAGCCTTAAATTCACCGAGAAGGAAATAAAAAACACAGCAAGGCTGGACATAGAACCTAGAAAGTTACTACACACAGTACAGGGTGGGGAATAGAAGTATGCTTCCACGCTTTCATTGGCTTGGAGTAAGAACTGCTCATAGGACTAAGCAGAGTAATCTGGAACTATGTTCTGAAACCTATAATCTAGAACCAGCCAAGAGCAACCCAATAACTTAGTGTCCAGGTCACCCCAGAACCCCACATACATAATGACTCCCATGAATATACCTTATGCAATACATAGCAAACATAGTCAGCAGATAAAATCTAGAACTCAGAACCTGCTAGGGATGAAGGTATAACACAGAATACAGCAGGGGGCCGGGCGCAGTGGCTCATGCCTGTAATCCCAGCACTTTGGGAGGCCGAGGTGGGAGGATCACTTGAGCCCAGGGGTTCGAGACCAGCCTGGGAAACATGGTGAAACCCCATTTGTACAAAAAAAAAAAAAAATACAAAAATTAACCAGTCTCATAACCCGGTCTTGAAATAAATAAATAAATGGATTTTTAAAATTTAATTACATTTTTAAAAAATAATATAGCAGCGGGAGTCACATCCTTGGTGTTGTCATGTGTCTAAGAGTTTGCTTGGAGCTTAGAAGTGTCTATGGGGTGGGGAGGGGGAGGGATCAAAAGGATGCATGTTGAGAATTGAGCATTTCCTGGAATAAAGACTGAGCTGGCAAAGGAGGGGGGTTGTTCTGGAAATAAGGACATTTCCAGGCTGAAGTCTCCAGAATAAGAGAGAGCCTAGAACAAGCTTAGAATGCCAAAGTGGCAGATGGAGGATAAAACCCACGATCCACCAGGGGACAAGTTCTAAACTAAGGCTGCACTGGGGAAAAAATGACAGAAAATGAATGGGCCTAGAACCTAGAACCGGGGGAAGGAAAACATTATGTAGAACATTTCATTGGGAATCTTTTACATTTAAGAATATGAGGCCGGGTGCAGTGGTTCACTCCTGTAATCCCAGCATTTTGGGAGGCAGAGCCGGGTGGATCATTTGAGGTCAGGATTTCGAGACCAGCCTGGCCAACATGGTGAAAACCCGTCTCTACTAAAAACACAAATATTAGCCAGGCGTGCACCACCACGTGGTGGTACACGCCTGTAATCCCAGCTACTCGGGGGACTGAGGCAGGAGAACTTGCTTGAACCTGGGAGGCGGAGGTTGCAGTGAGCCGAGATTGCGCCACTGCACTCCAGCCTGGACGACAAAGTGAGACTCAGTCTCAAAAGAGAAAAAGGTGAATTAGGGCCAGGCACAGTGGCTCATGCTTGTAATTCCAGCACTTTGGAAGGCCAAGGTGGGAGGATCGCTTCACTCGAGATGAGCCTCAGTAACATGAGACCCAATGTCTAAACAACAATAACAGGCCAGGCACGGTGGTTCACGCCTGTAATCCTAGCACTTTGGGAGGCAGGAGAGGGATCACTTGAGGTCAGGAGTTTGAGACCAGCCTGGCCAACATAGTGAAACCCTATCTCTACTAAAAATACAAAAATAACTAGCCAGGCGTGGTGGCATGTGCCTGTAGTCCCAGCTACTTGGGAGGCTGAGGCAGGAGAATTGCTTGAACCATGAGGCAGAGGTTGCAGTGAGCTGAGATTACACCACTGCACTCCAGCCTGGGTCACAGAGCAAGACACCATCTCAAAAATAAAATAAAAACTAAACAACAGGCCGGGCACAGTGGCTTACGCGTGTAATCCTAGCACTTTGGGAGGCTGAGGCCGGTGGATCACGAGATAAGGAGATCGAGACCATCCTGGCTAACAGGGTGAAACTCCATCTCTACTAAAAATATGAAAAATTAGCCGGGTGAGGTGGCGGGCGCCTGTAGTCCCAGCTACTCGGGAGGCTGAGGCAGGAGAATGGCGTGAACCCGGGAGGCGGAGCTTGCA
>NW_012102033.1:455987-457664 GCF_000951045.1 Mandrillus leucophaeus
GCCGAGCCCCGCCGGCCATCCTCGCTGATGGTGGGCATCACCTCGCACATCATGGCGGCGGTGCGGGCCTGCGGGGCGGGGAGGGGCAAGGAATAGACCGGCCTTGTCAAGGCACAACAGAGAAACTGAGGCACGGCCACTCGGATACCATGTAGGAGAAACAGTTGGGGCAAACCAAGCACTGCACAGAAGAAACTGAGGCCCAGGCACTCTGATCATGACACAGGGAAACAGGCACCGTCACCCTGTCACCCCACCAGGGAAACCAAAGATTGGCCGGAAGGTGCTGCCAGAGGAAACTGAGGCCTATTCTTCTTTTTTCTTTTCCTTTTTTTTTTTTTGTTGTTGTTGTTGTTGTTGAACTGGAGTGCGGTGATGCGATCTCGGCTCACTGCAACCTCCACCTTCCAGGTCCCGGTTCAAGCAATTCTCCCTCAGCCTCCCGAGTAGCCCAGTAGCTGGGATTACAGGAACGCGCCACCACGCCCAGCTAATTTTTGTATTTTTAGTAGAGACAGGGTTTCACCATGTTGGCCAGGCTGGTCTTGACCTCCTGACCTCGTGATCTGCCCGCCTTGGCCTCCCAAAGTGCTGGGATAACAGGCGTAAGCCACCGTGCCTGATCTTTTTTTCTTTTTTTCTTTTTTTTTTTTTTTTTTGGTAGAGACAAGGTCTCACTATGTTGCCCAGGACCCAAGGGATCCTCCTGCCTCGGCATCCCAAAGTATGCCATCATGCCTGTGCCATTGCTCTTAGGAAAACAGCCCTGGCTACCTGGGTGAGAGGATTTGGGAAAACTGAGGTCAGACTCCATCAGACATTGGCAGTAAACCTAAGCCTAGCCCACTTAAAGGTACCAAAGCTGGGTGACCCTGGCATCGTGTGAGTGAATGTGGAGAACATCAGTTTCTATCTAGTCTGGCTCTACTAAGTATCCCCCTCAACCTACTGCACGGGTAGGAAAACTGAGGCCCAGACCAGAACCATGCCTTAAGAATGCCAAAGGGCCAGGGACCCAGGATTAGGTCACTAGGATGTGGTTACCTGTATAATGTCACAGAGTTGGTCTCACCTACTAGCCAGCCCAACTCCGCCTACTTCAATTTCCTTCAGGCCCCTCCTCCCCCAGGCCCCTGGGTGCACAGCTCCTCCGCCAGGACCCAGGAGTTCCGGGATGCTTCCCCCAACTCCAGCCCCAGCCCTCTTGGGGCTATACCCAAGGGCGGGGGACAAGGAAGGGGCGGGGTTTCTGGGGCAGGAAGGCGGGACTTGGGTGCCTGGAACTAGGGACAGGGCGGAGATGAAGCCAGGCCCACTGAACCGCTCCCTCCACACACATCAGGTCCGACGGGTCCAGCTGGCCCGGCCGAAAGCAGGAGGGACTTTCACTCAGTTCCTTCTTTTCCTTCTCCCCCTGCGGGCAGCGCATAACCGGTTCTGACCGTGGATAATTCCCAGCCCCGCCCAGTATGCGGACTATGTCCAAAGCCTGGGACTGGGGCCTTGGACTCCTGTGAGGAGAGGAGGGCCTGAGGGCCGTGGGCCCTGGGAGAGGAGGCAGCTGGGTTCCTGTCTCCTTGGATGTTTGAAGTGGTGCATCTGAGAATCTAGGCAGGCGAATCCCACACTCAGAGGAAAGATTCAGGAAAACGATTCCAAGAGGGCAAGCCAGCCGTA
>NW_012102033.1:462231-463210 GCF_000951045.1 Mandrillus leucophaeus
AAAAAGAAAAAAGAAAAAAGAAAAGAAAGAAAGAAATTTGTATGGCAGCAGGTAACTTCTATGAGCCCAGGCCACAGAATATATCTGAAGGAAGTGATGTGTGTTCGGCTTATTGGCCTGGGAGAGTGTACTTGGAGAATGGGAACTCATCTGAGCCTCAGGGGGCAATGGAGTGCCAGAAACATCTCAAGAAGCTGCGTCTTAGGGGAGAGAGTCCTGAAGCCCACCACTTGGGGTGACATGAGGATGAGACAGGGGTTTGTTAAGGCCACGGGAGATGTGAAGTTGATGGGGCAGAGTGATGAGGCTGTGAAGACTTGGTTCCTAAAAGTGAGAGCTGAAGAACCAGATAACTGCTGGGGAGGGCAGTGGACAGAGCTGGGAGCCTAGACTCCTGAATCCTTGTGGAGGTAAATGATGGGGGATTGGAAGCTGAGAGCCTGAGGTCTTGTTTGGAGAGAGGGTTGAGGCAGACAGCCTCGGTAAAAGCTGGTGGGCAGTACAGAAGCTGGGGTCTGAACTCCTGGGATCCTGAGGGTATACAAGACTGGGACCAGGACATTTAGGTCCCCAAGCGGGGAGTGTGAACAGAAGTCAGAAGTCAGAGAACTGCATTAAGAATCACATTCCGGGTCCCCCAAAGGAAGCGAGTCATGGCGCCTGAGTCCCTCAGGGAGCAGATGCTGGGTGCCAGGAGGTTGAGTCTGTGTGTCTGCAGGGCACAGGGGCTGAGAAGCAGAGCAAACGCTGGGGAACGGGATTCCTAGGTTCTGACGGGGTGAGGGCTACCAGCTGGGGCCAGCAGAGGTGTAGGCACGGACAGGTGGGAGCTGCATGCCCGGGTGCCATGGTCCCCACGGCGACCAGAACAGAAAAATTCAGAAGCCCTGGCTCCTCAGGGAGCAGCTGGAGTCCCAGGAACCTGGAGTGCCGAGGAACGGGCCACGAGCCTGGCCGGCGGAACCCTGAGGCCGGGGCG
>NW_012102033.1:464460-468846 GCF_000951045.1 Mandrillus leucophaeus
CTCCCGGCTGTGGCGCGCCTTAGCCCTCGCGCCGCACGGTACACGAGGGCTGGGCGGGCAGCGGGATGGGGCTAAAGGTTGGATTTCAAGGCGGGGGCAGCTTCCGGAAAGACGCGCTCTGGTTAGAAGGTGGAGTGAGCGCCCGGTGGGCGAGGGCACCTCATTCTGCACCCCTGCGCCCGTCTCGGGAACTGCACGCGGCACCCCCACCCGCGACACCCCCACCCGCGACTCCCACGCAGACGGTAGTGCGGCCTGCAGGGTTCCCCCGGCGGACGAGGCTAATGGTTCGCTCCGCCCCGCCCACACAGAGGCCGCCCACTGGCTCCGGCTGCGTTTCAGGACTCTGGAGGAAGGGACTTGGCCTTCGCCCTCAGACGCTCTTAAGGGTAGGCGGCGTTGTCCTCAGTTCTGCCCCTGCACTCAGACCCAGACTGGGTCCCGGCCTCCGCCCTCGGACTAGTCCCTTGGAAACCGGCCTATCTCCGCCTTCAGACCTAGGGAGAGGTCTCAACCTCTGTCCTCAGACTCTGAAAAGGGCTTCTCAAGGGCTTGGCCTGACCTCAGCTCCTCGCATTCCCTCCACATCTCAAGACACCAACCCAGGGATGCAGGACAGACACACAGACACTCAGTGAGGGTAAAAGACCTTTAAATAAAGTGCTAGGGACAATAAATACTGTACAGGGAGAGAATGCGTGTGAGCGTCCAGATCTGTGGTTTCAGCCTCGAGACTCCAAGGACCTGCAAGGAGGGTGGAGAAGGGACCCGGGATCAGGGGGGCTCCGGGTCATGAGAGAGGCAGGACTGGGGTTGCAGAGTCAAGGGCCCGGGGAAGTGGGCTGAGGGATCCCAGCCACAGTAGGTTCCATATCTTGGGATGGAAGGAAGCTAAGGGGTCCCCAGGGGATTTGGCCAGAATAGCCTGGGGTGAGAGGCTGGGCCAGGGGTCAAGGGTCAGCATCCCAGAGAAGGGGCCAGGGCCGGAAGGTCCAGGAAGAATTGGCCTGGTTTGGGAGCCTGGGGTTAAAGGGAGCCAGTGGAGGCCCCAGAGATGTGGTGACCCAGGGACTCACGAGTAGCTTTGGTGCTGCTGGCGCCGGCGGGCAGAGCGCATCTTCTCGAACCGGGCCTCCATCTCCTCCAGCACTCGCGGCGTGTAACGGACGACCAGCTTCACCGAGCCCTGGGCCGCCTTCAGCAGCTCCACCGCCTTCTCATGCTGCTCACCCTCAACGCTCTGCAGGGCCCAACACAGACAGCTGGGCCTGAGGCCCACTGCCCTCACCCAGCCCCCACTGGGAGATGGGACCCACTGCTGGTGAGCCTGGTGGCAGCCCTGAGATGCCAACACCTCATGTCCTCCTCGTGGGAGAGTCATTAACTCCTGGTTCAGTGTCCTCCTCCAAAACCTCCCAGGTTTCCCACGTCAGGGACAGCCCCATGTTCCCTCAGTCCCTGGTCAAACATCTAGACCCATCTTTGTGACTTCCCTGCCCACAGCCCACTAATGCCTGCCTGCTTTGACTCTCTCTTCTTTGTCCCCACAGCCCTGGGCCAGCTCAGGCCTTGTCCCCTTTCCTTGGACTCTTAGCCCAGCCTTCTGGCTTCTAGTCTCTCCCCTCAGTTCATCTCCATAGGGTCCCAGAGGGGTCCTTCTGTACCTGCAAGCTGAGCTTATCCCTGGCTCACCCCTCCCATAGCTCCCCAGCACCCATGGGACAAAGTCCCAGCTTCTCAGGCTGGCACTCAGGTCCTGTATGGCTGACCCCAGCCACCTCTCCAGTTATGCCTTCCTCAACTCTAACCACAGTGATTTTTTTTTTTTGAGAGGGAGTCTTACTCTGTCACCCTTGCTGGAATGCAGTGGCACTATCTCGGCTCACTGCAACCTCTGCCTCCCAGGTTCAAGTGATTCCCCTGCCTCAGCCTCCCAAGTAGCAGGGATTACAGATGACTGCCACCACGCCCGGCTGATTTTTTGTACTTTTAGTAGAGAGGGGGTTTCACGATGTTGGCCAGGCTGGTCTTGAACTGCTGACCTCAAGTGATCCACCTGCCTCGGCCTCCCAAATTGCTGGGATTACAGGTGTGAGGCACCACACCCGGCCTAACCACAGTGATTTTAATTACCTGCATGCCCCAGACCTCCATCAGAACTAAGCCCTTTCTTTTCAGCTCAGAGGTATGCCAAGTCATTATCCTTATCTACAGTACCCTCAGCAGGAACACCCTTTACCTTGTTTGCCTGGAGAACTCCTACTCATCCTTCAACACCCAACCCAAATGTTCCTTACTCTGCAAAACTTTCCTGTATCTATGTTGGCCTGGTGCCACATCTGGGCTGTCACAGTACTTTGCAGTTCCTCATTATTATGTCTCTGGCTTAGGACTATTTCAGCCGAGGCCTACTGCCCTCCCCAGAGAGGGAAGGTTGAGTGTAGGAGCTGAGATCAACATCTCTCAGGGTCTGTAACACTGGCCAGCACAGGGCTAGCCATAGAGGCAGAGCTCAGTCAGTGTGTGTTGAGTGAATGTCAAAAGCAGGGGCTATGCTACCTTAGACAGACTGTGTCCCACAGTCCTGCCTCAGCCCTCCACTCACCACACCGTTCACCGACAACAGTTGGTCCCCACGCTTGAGGCCTCCATGGCGGTCAGCCACACCCCCCGGGATGACCCGGGAGATGTAGATGGGCGAGTTCTGCTCTTTGCCACCCATGATGTTGAAGCCCAGGCCCTCATCCGTCTTGGGTAGCTCCACTACCCTGGGATGTGCGTGGCCCTCGCTGGCTGTGAAGGCAGCCACTGTGGCCTGGGAGAGAGAAAGCGACTGAAGATGAGGGCCCCTGCCAGGTGGGCAAGAAGGCTGGGGTGGGGGATCTGAACCGAGGACAGCGATTTAGCCTGGGTTACTATCCCCAAACATGGGACACGTGCCATGGCACAATGCAAGATCCCCCTGTAATGACTGTGCGTCCCTTTCTGTTCACTTGCAAGAGAAAGTGTCCATTTGGTGTGTGTCTTGAATACCCCATACTTGCCAATCTTTTTTTTTTTTTTTTTTTGAGATGAAGTCTCGCTCTGTTGCCCAGGCTGGAGTGCAGTGGCATGATCTTGGCTCACTGCAACCTCGGCCTCCTGAGTTCAAGCTATTCTCCTGTCTCAGCCTCCCAAGTAGCTGGGATTACAGGCACCCGCCACCACGATCGGCTTTTTTTTTTTTTTTTTTTTTTTTGTATTTCTATAGAGATGGGGTTTCACCATGTTGGCCAGGCTGGTCTCGAACTCCTGACCTCAAGTGAGCCACCTGACTCGGCCTCCCAAAGTGTTGGGATTATAGGCGTGAGTCACCGTGCCTGGCCGCAATCTTACTTTTAAACAGAGGAAAGCCAGGCTTGGAGGGAGATCCGAGCCTCTGGGCAGCAGCAAGAGGTAGCATCTCACTATTGTGCAGTGAGAGATCAGAGCGCCATGACTTCCCCAGTTTGCACTGTACAGATGTTGAAGGTTATCTTCTAGCCAGTCATGCCACACTGGTTTCCATTTGCAGTTGCTAAAGACGCCTTCGTATGACATTTAAGTTAAAAATGTGCGATTATTTAATAATGGTAAGAGTGGCACATAGATTTAGCAAAAATCATGAGGGAGGAAACAGAAATGACTGGCATGAAGGAGATACTGAGCTCGACCAGGCAGTTAAATAGACACCAGGAGCAATGAGGTGCGGGGCCCACCTTGGCTGTGGCATGGGCTCGGATTTCGGCGCTGCCAGTGATGTCCAGCGTGTCATAAAGCTGCTCATACACCTGGGTGAGGAGGCAGCGGCATCAGGGAGCTGCCAGTTCCTCCAGCCCTAGACGCAGGAGTCCGGGCCCCTAGACCCTCTCCTGCTGCCACGCAAGGATCCGCCCCGCCCCCGCAACCGGAGCCGGAGGAAACTACAACTCCCGAAGAACCACTGAGCTGAAGCGTGGGCACCCCAAGGCTGGCCGCCTCGGGAGCTGCCGGGAGGCGTAGTCCCCGGGCTCGGGACTAGCAGGAGGAGGAGGAAGAGGACGGCGGCCACCAGCTCGCGCCCTTGCGCCGCGCGCCGCTCACCTCTCGAATAGCGGAGCAGAAGCGGCTCTGCAGGACTCGCTGGAGGGCCTGCAGCTTCTGCGGGGGCAGCTCCCCGCTGCGCTGGAGCCGCTCGAGGAGCTCAACCGCCCGGGACACGTCTGCGGGGCGGGGGCGGGGCGCAGAGACCCCGAGACGCAGAGAAGCAAGGAGAGCGGCGGAGTGAGGCCGAGCGCACAGTCCGGGGAGGACCGCCGAAGCCCAGTCGGACACCCCGCAGAGTCCAGGGTGGCGCAGGAGAGACCGCCACCAGCCGGGCGCCCTGCA
>NW_012102033.1:469781-472640 GCF_000951045.1 Mandrillus leucophaeus
TATTATTATTATTATTATTATTATTGAGACGGAGCCTCGCTCTGTCGCCTAGGTTGGGTCTCAGATTTGTATTTTAAGATCACTGGGGCCCGGCGCGGTGGCTCACGCCTCTAATCCTAGCACTTTGGGAGGCTGAGGGGGGCGGATAGCCTGAGCTCAGAAGTTCGAGACCAGCTTGGGCAACATGGTGAAACCCCGTCTCTACGAAAATACAAAAAAAATAGCCGGCATGGTGGTGTGCGCCGGTACTCCCAGCCACACGAGAGTCTGAGGCAGGAAAATTGCTTGAGCCCAGGAGGCGGGGGTTGCAGTGAGCCCAGATGGCAACTGCACTCCAGCCTGACAGAACGAGACTCCATCGCTTAAAAAATAAAAAAAATAAAAAAAGCTCTGGGCAGAGCGGGCGCTGTGTCTCAGGCCTGTAATCCCAGCACATAATCCCAACACTTTGGGAGGTTGAGGTGGGAGGATCACTTGAGCCCAGGAGTTTAAGACCAGCGTGGACAACATGGTGAAACCCCATCTCTACAAAAAAATTCAAAAATTAGCTGGGCCTGGAGGCGTGTGCCTGTAGTCCTAGCTGCTCTGGAGACTGAGGTGAGAGGATCACTTGGGCCCAGGAGGTCGAGGCAGGAGTGAGCTATGATCACACCACTGCACTATACCTGGGTGAAAGAGTGAGTCCCTGTCTCAAAAAAAAAAAAAAAAAAAAATCACTGGGCTGAGCGCAATGGCTCACACCTGTAATCCTAGCACTTTGGGAGGCTGCATGCAGCGAGAGGACTGTTTGAGCCCAGGAATTCAAGACCAGCATGGGCAATATAGTGAGACTGCATATCTACTGGAAAAAAAAAAAAAATCACTGTAGCCACTATGGAGACTGGTTTGGACAAGAACAAGACGAGAAGCAGCGGGGCAGCTTAGGAGGGTACCACAGCCATCCCAGTGGCAGCTGGCACCAGGGCCAAGGCATAGAAGATGGGTGGGCAGATGTGGAAAATGTCTGGACAAGCCTTGGTGCTTGGCTATATATGGGGATTGAGAGATGCAGGAGAAGACAGTATTGAGGTGCTTTGGTGCCATTTTTAAGATGGTCTACACTGAAGGAGAGATACTGGATATTTTGTCTGTTTTCAGAGGCAGAGTCTTCCCTCTGTTGCCCAGACTCAAGTGCAGTGGCGCAAGCTCAGCTCATTGCAACCTCTGCCTCCCGAGTTCAAGTGATTCTCCTGCCTCAGCCTCCTGAGTAGCTGGGACTACAGACGCGCACCTCCACGCCTGCCAAATTTTTGCATTTTTCGTAGAGACGGGGTTTCACCATGATGGCCAGGCTGGTCTCGAACTCCTGACCTCAAGTGATCCACCCACCTCAGCCTCCCAAAGTGCTGGGATTACAGGCGTGAGCCACCTTGCCTGACCGATACTGGATATTTTGAATTTGAGGAGCCTATGCAGAATCCATGGGGAGAAACTATCGATCTAGGTCTGGGGCTCAAAAGAGCAACCTGGTCTGCAGGCATGTTTGAGTATTGGGGCATAGGTGGTCAATAAAACCACAGGAGTGGATAAGAATGTCAGGGGCAAGCGAATATTAAGAGGGCCTAGGACTGGTCCCCAAACCTCTCTAACACTTAAAAGTCAGGAGGACAGCAGAGAATGGCCTGAAATGTAGGCAGAAACCGAGGTGGGAGAAACCATGAGAAGAGAGGTTTTTAAATTTTATCTTTTTGTTTGTTTTAGATGGAGGGGTCTTTGTTGCTCAGGCTGGTCTTGAACTCCTGGGCTCAAACAATCCTCCTGCCTCAGCCTCCCAAAGTGTTGAGTTTACAGGCGTGAACCACTGTGCCTGCCTGAATGTGTTCTTCAAAAGAAGTATAGCTGGGCGTGGTGGCTCATGCCTGTAATCCCAGCACTGTGGGGGACCAAGGTGGGTGGATCACCTGAGGTCAGGAGTTCAAGACCAGCCTGACCAACATGGAGAAACCCCGTCTTTGCTAAAAATACAAAGTTAGCCAGGCGTGGTGGTACGTGCCTGTAATCCCAACTACTGGGGAGGCTGAGGCAGGAGAACTGCTTGAACCCAGGAGGCGGAGGTTACGGTGAGCCGAGATCGTGCAATTGCACTCCAGCTGGGGCAACAAGAGTGAAACTCCCTCTCAAAAAAAAAAAAAAAGTAAGGCTAGGCGTGGTGCTCACGCCTGTAAGCATTTTGGGAGGCTGAAGCGGGTAGATCACTTGAGTCAGGAGTTTGAGGCCAGCCTGGTCAACATGATGAAATCCCGTCTCTACTGAAAACTGAAAAAATTAGCTGGGCATGGTGGCGGGTGCCTGTAATTCCAGCTACTTGGGAGGCTGAGGCAGGAGAATCGCTTGAACCCAAGAGTGGAGGTTGCAGTGAGCCGAGATTGCGCCATTACATTCCAGCCTGGGAAATAAGAGTGAAACTCCGTCTCAGAAAATTAAATAAATAAATAAATAATAATAAAAGGAAGTGGTCAGTGGTATCATGCTCTAGAGAGGCTGAGATGTGGACAAGACTTTCTTTCGAGAAGTCTGGCTGCTGCTCTTCTGTTTCCGCTGGGTGGCGATATGGAGTCCAGAAAAAGGCTTGTTCCAAGTGGGAGGACTAAAGTAGGTTGGTCTGGCTCCTTTACTGTAGTTCTCTCTTTAGCAAAAAGTAATGTCTTTATGGGATTAAAAACAAAATCAAATAACACAGACAGGCTAATAGTGAAAAGCACCAGCCTCTGTACCTCTGCTAACTCTACTCACTGCGAGAGGGAACTTACAGATGTTTAGTTTGAGAGCTGCTTCTGTGTCTAAGTAACATGCTATTTATCTCTCTCTCTATATATATCC
>NW_012102033.1:475535-485194 GCF_000951045.1 Mandrillus leucophaeus
TTTTTTTTTTTTTTTTTTTTTTTTTTTTTTTTTGAGGCAGGGTCTTCCCGTCACCCAGGCTGTAGTGCAGTGGTGTGATCATAGTTCACTGTAATTTCAAACTCCTTGGCTTAAGGAATCCTCCTACCTCTGCCTCTGAAGTAGCTAGATTCCAGATATCTCAACATTCTCCATCTTTTCCTTCCTTTGTGAATATATCTCATAGTTATAATTCCAACATCTGAATCACCCCTGCCTGGGTCTCTTTCTATTGTCTATTTTGTTTCCCTCTTGGTTTTCAGCAAATTAAGTCCTTTCTAGCAAGGCTGGTAACTATTGAGTAGATGCTGAGTAATGGGTACTAAAAATGGTACATGTGGAGACTCGGAACGTTATCTTCTTTCAGACTTTTCTTCTGGCTAGAAGATTGCCTAAATCCTGAAAAAGTCTGGTTTTAGGCTTTCTTAGCCTGATTATTATTTATTCTTTCTGAGATGCAATCTCACTCTGTTGCCCAGGCTGGAGTGCAATGGCACCATCTTGGCTCACTGCAACCTCCACCTCCCAGGTTCAAACGATTCTCCTGCCTCAGCCTCCCAAGTAGCTGGGATTACAGGCGCTCACTACCATGCCCGACTAATTTTTCGTATTTTTGGTAGAGATGGGGTTTTGCCAAGTTGGCCAGGGTGGTCTTGAACTCCTGACCTCAAGTAATCCACCCACCTCCGCTTCCTGAAGCACTGAGATTACAGGCGTGAGCTACCACGCTCAGCCTCTTAGTCTGATTTCTTCTGTTATGGCCTTACTCTGACATTGAGGCACCCTGGCCATCTCAAGCAGGGTCAATCCACCATGGTGGGCCTTGAACCACCACCTGTCTGCCCCAAAACAGCATGGCTGCTGCAGTCTCCAGGCCACCAGTTCCTTAGCCTCACAGTTACTGCATTCTGACGAGTTTCTTGGGGGTCTTGCATAGACAGTGAGCAGCTTGAATTGGCAGATGCTTCTAAGGGAGGGTGCACATAGATTTGGGAGCTCAGTGCCCTCCTCTCCTATTTTGTCAAGTCCCAGCTGCCTGGCTGAACCTCTGTGAACTTGGCCCAGTGGAAGTCAGTCCCGCCTGATAGTCTCTTCCCCATGCTAAATGGCAAAACATCCTCAAGGAAAAGGCAAGGTTAAGCACGAAACACACCTGTAAGTGTTCTTTTAAGGGATCACACCCCACCCCCTCAAGCCTCATCAAAGCTGGCCTCTCTCTGGCGCCTTTCCTAAGTTTTTGCCTATTGTCCAGCGTCTATATAACCAGTTTGTGCCATGTGAGTCCAAAATGGGCTTTTTGTAGCCAATACTAGAAGTCTATAGTTGCAGTATCTGGGGTATCTATGAAATATACTAATTAGAGGTAAGAAGTTCTTTTAATCCTAAGTCATTTCTTCCAGGGTCAGATTTTCTGTTTATCTTGTGGTCTGCTTTTCCTCAAATATCTGGGTATCCTTAGTTGGTTAAACTGAAACCATTAAAAAGCAGACTAAAATCCTGAGTGTCAGTCACAGACCCTCTGAGTTACCAGGCCAAGTTTGCCTTCAGGTTGAGATGCTTCTAAAAGACACAAGCAGGTCTGAACACAAGCTGGTTTGCCTAGGCACCCCCCAGCCCATCTCCCAGGCATCCTGAGTGCCAACAAGCAGGCCAACTGTTCTATACCAAGCTCTGCCTTTGGCCTCCCACCCTCGCTCTCCTGGAGCTGCAGCCTTGACCCTCTAGGGTTCTGCAAGGCTGACTGGCTTCCTTCTCTGCACTCACCAGACTGAAGTGTTCTCACCAGCGATGGCTTTAATCTTTTGTTCAGGAATTTGCTTGAAATCTCAATTGCTGGACCTCTTCTGTGTTTCTGCTCATTACACCTGTCACTACTAAGTATGATGTGAGTTCATCCTTCCTGCTCTGCCCCATCTCACCCATGCCCAGTGCGTTCATTCTGCCTTTCCTCACCATGTATGCCGCTCTCCCTTGCAGATTGTAGCTTCCCTTGCATATTCAAAACTGCGGCTTCACCTGAGTAATCAACTCTCCTTCTAATTAATTCCCAGCCCCCGACCAAGACAGGGGTATGGTCAGCCCTGAGGAATGTATGCCAGAGATGAAAAAGAAAAAAGAGAGTGAAAAACCAAGGGAGACAAGGAGCCCTAGAGAGGCCTCCTCCCCGACGTTCAACAGCTCTGGCTACTGGGCAGAGCCAGCCTCACGTCCTAACCCTCAAGTTATAACTACTCCCTGGAAACCAAACCAAGCAGGGCTATCGAAAGTCAGGGACAACCTTCTGGTGAGGACAGCAGTGAGGAAGAAACCAAGGTGCCCACTATCAACAGGAAATTAATTTTATTTTTAAATCCAAGGGGCCAGAACAAATCAGACACCTACCCTTGGAGGACAAACTCAGGTGGCCAAGGTTGGGGGAGGGGATGACAGCAAGGGGGTGGGCAGGAACGCGTCCAAACACAGCTGGTGGAGAGAACCTCTTCACTCCGGCGCAGCCTCCATCAAATACCCATTCTCCGGAGCCAGGTAGCCATCGCCGCCCTCAGACTCCATGTACATGTCTCGGCTGTCGTTGCCCAGACCCTCCAGCCCGTTGTCCTGGCCGCCGCCCCCACCTCGGGCCTCATCCCTGCCCCGCTCACTG
Source organism: Mandrillus leucophaeus (assembly GCF_000951045.1). Classification (NCBI taxonomy): domain Eukaryota; kingdom Metazoa; phylum Chordata; class Mammalia; order Primates; family Cercopithecidae; genus Mandrillus; species Mandrillus leucophaeus. Next base: position 478,198 of record NW_012102033.1, read on the forward strand.
CCCCGCTCCCCCCGTTTGTGCTCGCGGTCACGGTCGCGGTCACGATCCCGGTCCCGGCGCCGCTCGCGCTCACTCCGGTGGCTCCGCCGTCGCTCCCGGTCACGATCCCGGCCCTTTTCCTCTGGACCGTCAGGGCCGTCAGGCCCGAGCTCCCCTGGAGGCCCATCATCAGGGGGCGCATCACCCGCCTCGGAGGGCTCCGCCATGTCGCCACCGCCCCCACGCAGCTCCTCCTTGCGCTCCCGCTCCCGCCGGGCACGCTCCCGGCTCCGGCTGCTTCGCCGCTTCCGGTCCCGGTCCTTGTCCTTGCTCCGCTCCCTGGAGCGCCTCCGCTCCTCCTTGTCGCGACTCCGTGAGCGCCTCCGCCGGTCCCGAGAGCGGGAGCGTCGCCGTTCTCGCTCCTTGTCTCGCTCCCGGCTCCGCTCTCTGCGCTCCCGCTCACGGTCCCGGTCCCGGTCCCTATGCGGAAGCGGGGAGGGGCCGGGCCTGGATGAGGTGGGCAGACCTGTGTGGCCGGGCTCCCCCCGTGACCGCCCCCGACCCCAGGACCCCAGTCGCCCAATCTTACCTCTCATCATAGCGGGAGGTGTCATCGCGGCCTGAATGCCGGATGTTCACATCAGCCCCTCCTCTTCTGGTACCACCGAGGCCGCCTCCTGGGCAGGGCAGACAGACAAGAGGGTCAGTATGGGCAGGGGCAGGGCCCGGAGGAGCAGAAATCAGCCAGCTCCAAGAGCAAAAAGGCAGCCCCTGGCTTAGTGTTCACAGGGCCGGGTCCCCCTCTGCAGTTCATCCCGTGCACTCCCATCACAAGACAGCCACATCTTCCTTAAGTAACTCACACAAGGCATTCGCTAGGAAACAGCCGTTACTGGAACCCACATTTGACCCCAAAGCGCATCATATTAACCACAGCGCACTTCACAGCCTCCTCAAATCCCTCCCTTCCAATCATCCTCATCCTCACACAAGCCCGAAGCTAAAGCTCTTTCCACCCAAAAATGTGATCGGCTTAGAAGCCTCTGGTGGCGTCCCCCAGCCTGAGGTCCAAACTCCTCGTCAACTGGTGGTAGAAGCAGCGAGTGGGCCCCGCTAGTGTGTGAGCCGCAGCCCCTGGCTGCGCGTCCCAGGCCTTTCCCAGAGTCTGCGCATTCTCCTTGCCCTGGACTGGTCTCCCCTTCCTTCTCTGGCGAACTCCCACTCACCCTTAAGGCTAGCCCGAACATCCCTTCCTCCAGAAGCCTCTCCTCACAGTCCTATGTACTCACAGTTGCAGAAATGCTTCCTTTCCCCGGAGTTTCAGGTTTGCTACCTGTCTGAGTCGACCCCTACCTGCCTCTCCCACCAGACTGCAAGGCACCGGGACCGTGGGCGCACTCGGCTCTTGCTCACGGTACCAGCAGGTGGCGCTGCAGCTGGTATAGAAAGGTGGATGTGTGTGTGTGTCAAGTGAATAGATGAACAGCCCCAAGGAACCTCATGGTTATGATGGGGAAACAATCTCAGATCAAGTCACTGGCCCACAGTGACTCAGCAAGGAAGGTGCAGAACTGGGCTGTCACTGCCGTCTGCTGCAGAACCTGCCTTCTCAAGCGCTCCTCTATCCCACACTGCCTGGAAAAGCTTCCATGAGGCAGGGCTGAGTTCTGTATAGAAAAGAGGCTGCAGGGAGACATTCTTACAGGAAGCCGGCAGCAGACCAGGCACCTGCCATGTCACAGGCACAAAGCAGCTAGACTAGCCTTTACTATTTTCAAGTCATGACCCAGCAATGAGTCACATCATCAATCTGATGGGTTGCAACCAACATCTTAAAAAACAAAACAGCAGAATATAAAATACAACTATATACTTACTACATAGAAAAAACTGTTTCCTCAAACTTTAGGTTATAGTATTTCTGCGGGTGCACCGAGTCAAGCTGTTACTGGCTAACACCAACAAAAAGTTTGAATGGCAATTGAACTAGAAGATTCTGAGATTCTGGAAAGGCTGAGATTCCAGAATTCTCCTGCCCCAACAGGAAACAGCAGAGCTGTAAGAACCCACTCCACCCCGGAGAGACCAGAGTCGAGTAAGAACATGCCTGGTAAACTCAGAGGCTCAGCAGCTTACAGTGTGGTCTCCCTAGCACAGGTGAATCCAGAGCGAGGACACAGGGCTGGGAGGCAGGAGAGGAGTCCCAAGTGGCTACTACTGCCTGGGGGTCTGCCCAGGGATCATCATCTTCTCTGACAACTGTCACTCAGCTTTGCAGGATTCAGTCGTCAATAAGCATGCCTGAGTAGCAGGACCCCACGCCCAACATTAAGTCAATCAGATGTGCCCACCTCGAAACAAGAGACCCGTCCAGGACTGAGTGTAAAGCCGGGGCCTGTGGCATGCTGCGCTGGGCCAGTGCAAAGAGGCATGGGACAGACCCAGCTGCATGGAGGCTAAGGAGGCAGAAGCAAGCTGTGGGCCGTCACACATCACAGGTGAGTGGTCCCAGTTTTTTTTTTTTCTCTGAGACAGAGTCTTGCTCTGTCACCCAGGTTGGATGGAATGCAGTGACTCGATCTCGGCTCACTGCAACCTCCGCCTCCTGGGTAGATGAGATTACAGGTGCCCGCCACCACGGCCACTTAATTTTTGTATTTTTAGTAGAGACGGGGTTTCAACATCTTGGCCAGGTTGGTCTCGAACTCCTGACCTCGTGATCCACCCGCCTGGGCCTCCCAAAGTGCTGGGATTACAGGTGTGAACCACCGTGCCTGGCCTGGCTGCCCCAGCTCTTAACAGCTTCAGCTACCAGGTCCTCTTAGATCCATGAGCATCACATACCTCTGAACTCCAAAGGATGCCCATAATTCTGTATCAACAGAATTACGTTTCTTTTTTTATGTTTTTATGTTTCAGGAAGCTCAAGTTTATTTCTGATACCTGCAGCCAAACTGACCTTGCCTGAGACAGCACACGACAATGAGGAGACTGAATGCAGGAGGCTCAGAGGGCAGAGGCTGCCTCTGTGTTGCTCTTGACTAGAAGCCTGGCACAGGGCTGGTGATCAAATAGGCACTTGCTGAATCAGTAAAAGAGCGAACAAGAGCAAGAACAAGCAGCAGAAGCAGATGAGCAAGTGACATTTACAACCCCAGCATGCGTCACTGCCAAGCTGGGCACCCAGTACACTGAGCTCAGCAAACTCAGGTTATTTCCACTAAGAGGAGGACAATGAGGCAGGTAGAGGGGGCCCCCAGCAAGCAAGTGGGGACGCCAGCATGTGGGCTCAGGCCTCTCCAGGTTGGTGCCCCTGTTCCTCACAGTAACCCAGAACGAGGAGACAGGCGGCTGTCAGAAATGTGATGGCCACGAAACAGAGAAGCTGGAGATGAGGACGTGATGGGACACGTGAGCCGGCAGCAGACAGAGAAGCAGAAAGCAGCAAAGAAGGGAGAACAAGGCCACCAGGTCCAGGGTCCCCGAGAGCCCGTTGAGGGTGGGACGTGCTCACCTAGCCGCCGGGGCCTCCAGCCCTTCACAGTTCGGCCCCTCTCCACGTCCACAAGGACCCTCCTGCCATCAATCTTCTTGCCGTCTGCGTGTTTGTAAGCGGCTGTAACAGATGTGGGGAGGGGGAGGGGAGGAGTCCCCAGAGGGTCCTCTAGTCAGGACAGGCCCGGGTCTACAGAATCCCCGCCCCGTGTCCCCATCATCACCCACACGCACACGCCCAACAGACAGCCAGGCAACTGACAGCCAGACCAACCCTCTCCCAAACCGGCGAAGGGCCTGCTCCATCTCAGCCTCTGCTTCCTCTCGGCGCCCCAACCACTCCTGGTCGAGGGAGATGTTCACCCTCACCCACCACCCCCTGGGCTCCCCCGTCCTTCCTCTCCCACATGATGGAACAGCCCCCTCCCGCCAGGGCGGCCAAAATCGCTGCAAAGAAACTGAAGGTTAACTCCACGCTGGACTCTGCTGTGGGGGAGGGGGCTCCTCCACAACCCCAAGCATGCACCCTGAGACACCAAGCCAGGGCAGGAGGCCCAGCTGGGACGCTCCGCACCCCAGACCACACCGGTTTTTCTGTTTTTGTTTTTTTTTGGAGGGGGGTGAGTGTGGGGGGAACAGACATCAGAACAGAAAATGAACCAGAAGGGGGTGGGAGAAATCTTCAGGAAATGGCAGGGAGCAGAGAGGCGGGTTATACACTCCCAGGGGGCCTGGTAGGGCCCCTGCAGCAGGGGAGAGGGGCAGTGGAGGAAGCATGGGGAGCCGTGCGGTGCTACTGAAAATCCCTGCCTTACCTGAGATGACTGACTCTGCCTCCCCCCCCAGCCCCGCCCCATCTCGCCCTCCACACCCCCGGCTCAACACATGTTGGGAGCGCACCCCAGCCTGAGCCTGCCAGGAAAGGGGAGTCGTAGAGGGGAGATGGGGGAGAGGCTCACTGCTGCTCTCGGGTAGTGCACAGCAGAAGGCAAGCCTGAGGCCCTGGCCTGTGATCACGTGGGGCTATCGGGAAGGCCAAAAAGTCCCTGTTCCCCCACCCAGCCCTGGCCTAGGGGGCTGTCCTCAACCAACCGTAATACCCTGCCCCGCCCCAGCCCGCTCCCCCCCAAATAACAACCAGAGGAAGAGAAAAAGGTGCCATTTACCGATGCCGGCCTTGCGGGTGTCCAAACCGAGCGGGATGGGGGGGGCTCGGCAACTCCTGGGGGCCTGGCGAGGAGGCGGGCTTCCCGGGGGGGGACACGGGACCGCTTACCTGGAGCCCCCAAGCTTACCTGAGCACGCGCACAGACCCCACACCCACCACCATGGGGTCAGCTAAAGCTACAGGGAGGGGAAGTTGGGGGTTCTAGGGAGCCAGGAGAGGGAGAGGAACCACATCTCCTGTACCACCTGGAGACAGGCAGAGGATGTGGTGGACCCCAGAGAAATCTCAAGGAGGCCTTAGAGTCGGGGAGACGAGGATTATCATCCAAGCTGGGCTCTGGAAAGCCCTGGACTATCTCGTGTGAATTTACAAAGAAGGCTGGGGAGGCCTCAAAAACCTGTCCAACCTCACCAGTCCCCAAGTCACACTGAACTAGGCACATAGCCCACCCCCCGCGACTTCTCCACCTCCAACTCCATGCTCCCTCCCACCAGCTGCGTCTGCAGAGGCTGGCACACAGGGGTCCAGGAGACGGTGCTGCCTGTACTCTGAGGAGGGGCCACTTGGCCCCTGAACCCACAGGAGGGGAGTGGGGAAAGGCATTTAAGGACCAGGATCAAAGTCAAGCGAAGGAACCCCGCTCGGGTTCAGAGTCCCAAACCCCAAAAGAGGCCCATCCCGGGAGGAACAGCAAAGAAAACATGTGATTGTGTTCGTCTAGGCCTCTCTCTCTCTTTCCCTCTCTCAAGTCTCTAGACAGTGGAAGGTTCTTTAGTAAAAACCTACTGACACCTTCAGCTGCTGGCAGCCTACCCCTTGGTCCCTCCCACACCCCAAGCCCCAATTCCATGCACTTTGGGGAGCTCCTGACCACCTCTGGAGAGCGGCTGGACACCACAGCCAGCCCCCTCAGGAGGCCTCAACCACAGTAAGGAAGACAGGAAGGGCGCAGAGCACCCCAAAACTAGCAGCCAAAAAGACTCTCCAGGGCCAGCACAGTAGCAGCCCCACAGAAAGCACGGGGGCAGGGAGGGAAGGCTGAAGGGTTCCAGTGGAGCCCTGGCCTGGTGCCCTGCCCTCGGTGTTCCCGCCACCTCGCCACTGACATCGAGAAGCCGGGTCATCAGAGGCTGGGTGGAACCCTAGCGGAGAGGCCACCGCCTTTCCTACCGGGTTCATCCTTCCCCTCCTGGGATCAGCAAGATTCTCGGAGAGCATACGGATCGGGGCAGGAGGGACAAAGGGCACCCAAACAAGGAAAGGGCCATGGGTGCGGGGAGGCTGCGGGGGCGACTGGGGCGGGAGGAGGGGCGCCTCGCTGCTCCTGAGCTGCCTGGCTAAGCTGGGCTGGTGTGCGGTGCTGAGTGATCTTACCCATGATACAAACCCTTATACCAACCATACACTGAGGTGTTGTAAGGGGAGCGTAAGCATCAGCTGCAAGCCAGCTGCGTGGTGGCTGCAGTGACAATAAGAACAATCAATTAATACGGCGGCCCCTGGACACGCCGCAGCCCTGCCCACCCTCCCCCACCCATCCCTGCCCATGTGGACGCCGCGGCAGCCTCAAAGGGGGCTTTGGAACTGTAGGGGCAGGCGCTCAACATGCCTATCACCCCACTGCCCACTGAGGAACAGGGTGGGGGGCCAGGGTTGGGGAGGCAGAGGGTCGGGTGGCCCAGCCCCAGTTCTACTGAGGGGGAAGAGAGGACAGGTTCAAAGGCCAGTCCTCATTGCAACCTGGCCACCCCCAACTTCAGTGGGGGGAATAATGGGGAGAGGCTCCCCCAAAATCCGACCCCTTCCCCCACCTCCAACTGGCCCCAGCCCCTCACCCAGTTCCCTCTTTGCCCCTGAGGTTCAACGTGTGACACTTACCTCCCCAGGTTCACACACACACACACGTTGTGGGGGATTTGGTTTTTTTTAAAAATCACATATATAAAAAAAAAAAAGATACATCAGAAACAGAGGGAGGAGGAAAAGAGACATCGCTAATGTCAGGTGTGGCAGGGTGGGGGAGGGGACAGACTGGGAGGGGCTGGGGCAGCAGAGAAGTGAGAGCGGGTCAGAGGGCAAGGCTCGGCGGGAGGTACTCACAGTGCATGTCTCGCTCGTGTTCGTACTCAATGAAGGCATAGCCGCGGGGCTTTCCTGACCGCTTACTGTAGACCATGTGTATCTGTGGGGCGCATGGGGACAGGGGTGAGTCCCGCCACAGAGTGGCTCCACCCCACCAACCCCACAACAGCCTGCGCACCAGGCCCTGGGCCAGGTGAGGTCTCAGACCCTCTCTGTCCTTCAAGAGCCCTGAGTGATTTATGTTGTAATTGTAGGACCAGAGGGCACAGAGGC
>NW_012102033.1:486059-486890 GCF_000951045.1 Mandrillus leucophaeus
GGGGGTGGGGGTGGGGTGGAGGTCCACGAGGCCACACAGCTTGGGGAAGAGTCCTGTAAGGTCAGATAGTCACAGCTGGACATGTCCTAACATGCTAGGGACGTCGACCGCTGAGGAGATGGGGTCAGCTCTGGATGTCAGAAAGACCCCTCGGGGACCATGTAAGGGAGAACAATGGGCAAGGAAGGGCTGTTGAGACGGAGGTGGCCAGAATGAACCAAGGAAGATTTCTGGGAGGTGACAGCATTTGAGCTGGTCCCTCAAGGATGGCTAGTTCTCCATTCACATCACTACCAGTCGGCGACCAACCGCTATCATGGATGAACCTGGGACCCCACAGCCTCCAAAACACAACCGAGATTCCTGACTCGAATGGGATCAGAGGGACAAGGGTGGGGCCAAGGTTGTCACTGGACTGCGCAGGGCAGAACAACGTGTGTGTGTGTATACACACATATATACAGGCATATACAGATATATGCAAACACACACACAGACACGAGACACCACAATTGGCTAATATTTTGTATTTTTGTAGAGACAGGGTTTCGCCATGTTGGCCAGGCTGGTCTTGACTCCTGACTACACCTGATCTGCCTGTCTTGCCCTCCCAATGTGTTGGGATTACAGGCATGAGCCACCATGCCTGGCCCAACAATATTTTTTTTTCCTTTTTGTGGAGAACTGCAACCTCCACCTCCCAGGTTCAACTGATTCTCCTGCCTCAGCCTCCCGAAGAGGACAGGTTCAAAGGCCAGTCCTCATTGCAACCTGGCCACCCCCAACTTCAGTGGGGGGAATAATGGGGAGAGGCTCCCCCAAAATCCGACC
>NW_012102033.1:491060-494542 GCF_000951045.1 Mandrillus leucophaeus
CCTGGGGCATCTCTGGCCTCTCGTCCAGTGGGGCGGGTCCACGGGCAGCTCCTTCTGAACCCGGCTGCCTGGACCCTCACCCTCCCGAAAGTCATAACCATGGAGGGTTTTCAGTTGCACAGCAAGAAGGCAAAAAGAGAGAAGGGGATGCCCGGAAACTGAATGTGTGCGTGCGCGCGCGCGCGTGAGAGTATGAGTGAGTGTATGTGCTTTTACGTGAGTCAAGTGTGTGTGCATGTGTGCGTATGAGTGTGTTTTGTGCATGTGTGGACTGTGTGCTGCGCGTGTGAGCCCAAGTGTTTGTGGTTCCTCCTCCCCAAACCACATGAGGAGGAGGCCCCACCACTCGTTACAGGGAAGGAAATCAACTCAGGATCCCATCGGTTCACGGGGCTCCTTTGATGGCAGTCATGTTCCTTTAAAACTCAGCTAAGCTTCTGATCCCCCCTAGAAGGAGGATGTGGCCATTCCCATTTTACAGAGAGGAAAACTGAGGCCCAGAGAAGTCAAGGGACTTGGCCGAGGTCACGTGGTGAGTTGGTAACTAAAGCAAGGCTGGAACCCAGGCCTCACAGCCACGAGTCCTCAGCCGGTCCACTCCTGTGGGCACCCAGCCCAGCATGGGGAGTGGAGTGCTGGCGAAAGAGGGATCAGCTCCCAAAGGCACTAGCTGCCTGCTGTACCAGTTGGGGAGTGAGGAGAACATCAATTTTCAGAGATTAAAATGCAAATAAAGCACACCTCGGGCAAACCCAAGGAAAACTTTCCCAGATGTTTCCTTCAAAACAGCATGATTTTATCAAGTCACCTCATCTTCCTGAGGCTCAGTTACCCCTTCCGTAAAATGGGATGAATTATCCCTGCATTCAGGGCTTTGAGGATTCAACAAGGTAGAATCCTGCCAAACCATCTAGTTTAGTTTTCATGGTCATATCATGAGGGCAGTATCATCACTTCTATTGTCCAGATGAGGAAACCGAAGCTCACAAGGTCAAAAAGAGGTTCCCGAGGTGAGCAGTTGCTAAACAGTGAGACAGGGATTCAAATCCAAGCCGGACACACCTGGATCCCCTACTCCACACCAGCTCCCTGTAAGCCGAGGCCATAACCCAGAGACTGGGGCCAGTGAGCACCAGATGCAAGACAGCTGTGCTTTTGAGGCAAAGTCCTTCCCACTGCTGAGAGGGGAAAACTGAGGCAGAGGAGGGGTTCACGGAGGCACCGGGCAGAGGTCCTGGGTTCTGCACCAGGCTCCCACCCCCAGCCTGGAGCTCAGCACACTGACTGTCCCAGCAACATCCTGGGCCCATCTGTGCTGCATCCTTCAGCCCCACCACCCGACATCAGGCAGAGCAACCAACAGGAAACTCACTTAAACAAGGAGAGGGTGAGCGGAGCGCGGTGGCTCACGCCTGTAATCCCAACACTTTGGTTAGCCGAGGCGGGCAGATCATGAGGTCAGGAGATCGAGACCATCCTGGCTAATACAGTGAAACCCCGTCTCCACTAAAAATACAAAAAAATTAGCCGGGCGTGGTGGCGGGCGGTGTAGTCCCGGAGGCTGAGGCAGGGGAATGGCGTGAACCTGGGAGGCGGAGCTTGCAGTGAGCCAAGATCGCACCACTGCACTCCAGCCTGGTCAACAGAGCAAGACTCCATCTCAAAAAAAAAAAAAAAAAGGGTGCTGGGCGCAGTGCTCACAGCTGTAATCCCAGCATTTTGGGAGGCGGAGGCAGGCGGATCACTTGCAACCAGGAGTTCGAGACCAGCCGACTAACATAGCAAAACATCGTCTCTACTAAAAATACACAAAAAATTAGCTGGGCATGGTCCAGCTACTCAGGAGGCTAAGACAAGAGAATCGCTTGAACCAGGGAGGCGACGAAGGCTGTAGTAAGCTGAGATCACGCCACTGCAGTCCATCCCAGGCAACACAGTGAGACTATCTCAAAAAAAAAAAAAAAGACAAAAAAGGTGTCTACCCTCATGGGGTTCCTATGCTAATGGAAGAAGTAAATAAGGAGATCATATGATCACATCAGATGACCAGAGATAGAAACAGGTGATTTTATAAGGCAGGCTAGGAAAGGCCTCATAAGATGCTAATATTTAATGAGGAGCTGAAGGTTGTCACAGCAGCAAGGAAACACACCCAGCAACACCAGACAGCAGGCATTCTAACAGTTACTGTGGAACACTACAGTGGGACCAATGAATGCTGCAGGGTTGGGGGGTGGAGAAGGCCAAACAACAGCTGAGTTTCCTGAAGGACAGCCGTAAGGAAACCACCCCAGCACACCGCCTGAGTTTCCTGGAGTGCTTGCTTACCTGGGGTGGGGGGGCCACAAATGTGCCTAAAGGTAAAAGAAAATGCAGCAAAGCAATGGTACCCAAGTCCTGAAGACAGAGCACGAAAGCTCAAAGAAGGTAGTACAGACCCAAGGCCAGGCAGTGCCCCACCAGTGTATGCGTGCAGAGCCCTGCCAGCACCTCTCCCTTAGGAAATCATTGGTTAGGGGCTCATCTTAACCCAGAGCAGAGACTCAAAGGAACTGGGCCGTGGAGTCGGGAATTAGGCTTTGAGGTGCTCGAGGTCCCATCTCCGCACTCTCACTCTTTGTAAGCGTGCTTGCCTCAACAAGCCTCCATTTCTTTATCTTAAAAATGGGAGTAGCAACCCCTGCTGCACTTGGAAGCTGTGAGAAGTCAGTAACACGAAGTACAAGTACTCAGGAAGGAGGCACGGTCCCCTTGACGGGAGCTGTTCATTGTGATAAGGCACAGCAAGCTTCTATAGTTACGAGTGGAGGCTCTGAAGGGCACAGAAACCCTACTGAACTTGATTCGTTCTTTTATTTCTTTTCTATTATGGAGAAGTTCAAGCACTAAATGGAAGTAGAGAACAGTACAATGAACTCTCATGAGCCCGCTTCCATTATCAACATGTGGCCAGACTTGTTTCATCCCTATCTTCCCACAGCCCACGGCGTTGTTTCTTGTTTGTTTTTGTTTTTTGAGATGGAGTCTCGCTCTGTCACCCAGACTGGAGTGCAGTGGCATGACCTCAGCTTACCCCAACCTCTGCATCCTGAGTTCAAGCGATTCTCCTGTCTCAGCCTCCCAAGTAGTCGGGATTACAGGCCCCTGCCACCACACCTGGATAATTTTTATATTTTCACTTGAGACAGGGTTTCACCATATTCACCACTTGAACTTCTGACCAGCCTGGATCACTCAAGTGATCTTCCCACCTCAGCCTCCCAGAGTGCTGCAATTACAGGCATGAGCCACCGCGACCAGCTGAATTATTTTAAATGAAATTCAAGATAGCACACCACTTTGGTCTCTAATAAAGACTTTTAAACATCATAACCACAGTGCCACTATTACATCTTAAAGAGCTAATATTTACTAATTCCTTAACCTCATCTATGACCCAGTATCCAAATTCCTCAATTGGAACTTTGTTTGTTTGTTTGTTT
>NW_012102033.1:495017-498364 GCF_000951045.1 Mandrillus leucophaeus
CTGGGATTACAGATGCCCGCTATCACGCCCAGCTAATTTTTGTACTTTTTTAAGTAGAGACCAGGTTTCACCACGTTGGTCAGACTGGTCTCGAACTCCTGACCTCAGGTGATCTGCCCATCTTGGCCTCCCAAAGTATTGGGATTACAGGCATGAGCCACCATGCCTGGCCCAACAATATTTTTTTTTCCTTTTTGTGGAGAACGGGGTCTCACTATATTGCCCAGGCAGGTCTGGAACTCCTAGGTTTAAGCTATCCTCCCGCCTCTGCCTCCTTAAAAGCTGAGATTACAGGTGTGAGCCACCGCACCCGGCCTGACATGTACAAGTATTTTAAAAAGATATATCAAAAACAGAGTAGGGAGGAGGAGACATGGCTAACATCAGTCTGTGTGTAGGGTGGCCTCAAGCCCTCACTACTGCCCAGGGAAGGCATGCGTCTCCCATGTTAGATAAAGGAAATCAGGAACAGCACTTAAGTGACTTAAAAGAAAATTGGTAAAACAAAGCCTTTCTCTAAAACAAGACTCAGCATACGTATTCTGCCAAGACGCAAAGAGTATATATTTCCAGTTTTGACGGCCACATGCTCTTGCAACAACCCAACCCTGCCTTACAACAGTAGCAGCCAAAGACAATGTGTAAACAGACAGACCTGCCTGGCTGCGCAGCAGGAAGACTTTACTACAAGCAGTGAGTCTGCGGTTTGCCAACCCCTGCTCTCAATCAACCACCAGCAGTCATTACTTCTCATTTTACTTCTGCTACCCAAGGTCTGCTGCATGGAAATACAGTCAGGATGCACAAACCCAGGCCCTGAAATGCTGTGAGCCATGCTCAGGCCTGGGACCTCTCTCCCTCCCTTTTAGGATACAGCCCCTCCTCCATGCACCCCCAATTCAAACACCCTGACCCCACTCCACTTACTCTTTTGATGGGTCCGTACACCTCAAACTCTCTCCGGAGCTTGGATTCTGTGGTGTCATAGTTCTACAAGGAGATGGGTATGACGTTAAATGGGAGAACAGAGCTGTCCCACAGCCCCTGGAACATTCCCCAGTACCTAGCCTATCTGCCCTTTGGGCCAGACCCAGGCTCTCAGCAGTGTGGGGTTCCAGGAGCTGGGAGCTGGGGACTTACCACTCTCGCCACGAAGAGAGTCTTGAAGGCATCACCCTGAGCATTGGGATCATTGTGAGGGTCCCCTGTGCAGGAAGAAGGGAATTTTGTAAGTTGAAGGTGTCCATGGTCTCAGGTAGCAAAACAAATACGATGGACAGAGGCCAAGAAGAAAACAGTGGCACTGGGAGAGGCCCCTAGCTGGAGGAACATGGGTGGTGACCTGGCAACCTCAGGCACGCCCCTCTCTGAACCTGTTTCTCTGAGGCACAGTGGGCTTTATCAGAGTGGCTGAGAGAGAATCCAGGCTGCTGAGGGGAGGAGGTAAGGCTGACTTCAAGCTGACAGGATGTGGCAGGCCCAACTGCCATTTCAGACCTACATAAACCCTAAGGGCCCCATAGCTCCCAGATGCAAGGTGATCCAAACAGTAACAGCCCAACTGGGCCTCCCTGGAAATGCAGCTGATGCCCCCAGGACCCATCAAAAGAGTAAGTGGAGTGGGTCAGGGTGTTTGAACTGGGGGTACCTGGAGGAGGGATCGTATCCTGAAAGGGAGGGAGAGGTCCTTCCTGTAGGCAGGGCCACACTGCCACCCACTGGACACAGACTGCAACTACAGCCCACAGGAAAACCTGAGACCAAGCCACCCCAAGGCTGCGAATGAGAGCCAGAAGAGCAAAGGCTAAGTAAGCTCTGCTTTCCCGTCTGTGCCCTGTGTCTCTAAAAGGAACCCAGGAACTGATGAGCATCAGATTAGATCCTCACTCCAGCCTCGCTGTGAGGCAAACTGTCCTACCTGGCGACTAAGGAATAACAATCTCCAAAGAAAAGAGCCAGGAATCTCCTGAGAAACCAATTCCATAGTGATCCTGCTGGGTGAGGCCTGGGAATAAGTCCTTTTCACCAAATATGGCGGCCCCAGCACATAACGACCCTGACTCCTGCCGGGGCCTTAAGGACACTCTGCTGGTTCTTCCATGGCATAGGGCTCCCCTCAGAAGCCCTGTCACATTCTGGGAGAGTATGAGAAAAGGAGTAACATTAACCCAGAGGTTGCAATTGTTTGAACTGCAGATGTGTGAAAAATCAGATCCTGGAGATGACCCTGTGCAGGATATAAATAACTCCCACAAGCTTAGCATTCCAATAATGGAACACTAGGCATAAAATTTACTGAGCACATACTATGGCCCAGACACAGTGCTGGACACTGATATTTATTTATTACTGTTTTGCCAATGGAAGCAAAACAGAACTCGAGACACAGAAAAAGGGCGGTGTCAAAGTGGCAAAGGGCCAAGGCAGACTTCACCTCTCACCCCAGGCACTCGAACTACCAGGCTCCTTCCCCGAACCCCCGGGTGCTACCTTTTCAGGAAGACGGTGTGGGTGTTGCCAGAAGCTAGAGAAATAAAGTATCAGATTTTTTTTTTTGAGACAGTGTCACTCTTGTTGCTCAAACTGGAGTGCAGTGGTGCCATCTTGGCTCACTGCAACCTCCACCTCCCGGGTTCAAGCGATTCTCCTGCTTCAGCCTCCCAAGTAGCTGGGATTACAGACACACACCACCACGCCCAGCTAATCTTTTGTACTTTTAGTAGAGATGGGGTTTCACTATGTTGGCCAGGCTGGTCTCGAACTCCTGACCTCAGGTGATCTACCTGCCTCAGCCTCCCAAAGTGCTGCCATTACAGGCGTCAGCCACTATGCCTGGCCTAAGGGATGTTTTAGAAAGCAGAAGCTTGAGCCACAATTTAAGGGAATCGCTATCTGGGACGAATGGAAATATCTGAAAACAACTCCATTTCGGTGTTCTCCCCACCCACTCCTCAAAGTTGCTTGCCAGGCTGGGCTCGGTGGATCACACCTGTAATCCCAGCAATTTGGGAGGCTAAGGCAGACGGATCACCTGAGGTCAGGAGTTCGAGATCAGCCTGGTCAACATGGCAAAACACCATCTCTACTAAAAATACAAAATTACCAGAGTGTGGAGGTGTGCGCCTGCAGTCCCAGCTACTCAGGAGGCTGAGGCAGGGGAATCACTTGAACCTGGGAGGCGGAGGTTGCAGTAAGCCAAGATCGTGCCACTGCACTCCAGCTGGGGCAATAAAGCGAGACTCTGTCTCAAAAAAAACAAAAAAGTTCCTTGCCATACCACATCCCTGAGCGTTGCAATTTTCTATGGCCAGGTCTCTCAATTTGCACTGGCTTTTTTTTTTTTTTTT
>NW_012102033.1:500269-504541 GCF_000951045.1 Mandrillus leucophaeus
AAAAAAAAAAAAAAAAAAAAAAAAATGGCAGGGAGGGCTAGGCACAGTGGCTCATGCCTGTAACCCCAGCACTTTGGGAGGCCTAGGCGGGCAGATCTCAAGGTCAAGAGATCTAGACGATCCTGGTCAACATGCTGAAACTCTGTCTCTACTAAAAATACAAAAATTAGTTGGGCGTGGTGACACACGCCTGTAGTTCCAGCTACTTGGGAGGCTGAGGCAGGAGAATCACTTGAATCCGGGAGGCGGAGGGTGCAGTGAGCTAAGATTGCACCACTGCAGCCTGGCGACAGAGCGAGGCTCTCTCAAAAAAAAAAAAAAAAGACATAGGTAAACTAGTTATAACAGACTGTGACTGTGCTGTCCAGGCAAGAGGTGACCTGGGTGGTGGTGATAAACACAAAAAGAAGAGTCAGGTTTGTGACACTTAGAAAGTAACACAAATAGGTCTTGGTGAGAGACTGAGCAAAGGGTTAGAAAAGGTGTTAGAAACAAATTGCATGGCAAAAAATGAGGTCATGACCAGCACACTTGAATGTCTACGTCCCAGAGAAAACACCCAAAGGAAACGAGGTTGGTGGCAAGGAAAAACCCCTGTGGTTTGGACACTGATTCTGAGATGCCTCTGAGGCATCTGAGGAAGGACATCAAGGCAGCGTTCTGACAGCCAGTGTCCAAAGAGCGCACCACCAGATGCCTCTGTCACACTTCTGTGTAAGCACCCTGAGGAAACCCTGCACTCCACGATTTGGAGGAAAGGGATTCATCGAAGTTCACAGGTATAGGAGGAAAACCTGTCTTCTCACTAGAGTCATGTCATGTTCTGAGAAGTGCGTCATTTGATGGTGATATCGATATGCAAACATGAGACGGCACTTCCACGAGCCTAGATGGTATACCTCACAACACTCCCGGGCTAGAGGGTGCGTCCCACCGCTCCGAGGCCAAGCATGTTACTACACCAAATACTACAGCAACCCTAACACAATACTAAGTATTTGTGCATCTAAACGTATCTAAGCATAGAAAAGGTACAGTAAAAATATGGTATAACTTTTTTTTTTTAGATGGATTTTCGCTCTTGTTGCCCAGGCTGGGTTGCAGAGAGCGGACGCGATCTCGGCTCACTGCAACCTCCGCCTTCCGGAGATTCTCCTGCCTCAGTCTCCCAAGTAGCTGGGATTACAGGAGCCCGCCACCACGCCCGGCTAATTTTTGTACTTTTAGTAGAGACAGGATTTCACCATGTTGGCCAGGCTGGTCTTGAACTCCTGACCTCATGATCCACCCACCTCGGCCTCCCAAAGTGCTGGGGTTACAGAAGTGAGCCACTGCACCCGGGAAAATATGGTATAATCTTATAGGATCACCATCACATCCACAGTCCCCTGCTGACTGAAACACTGTTATGCTGCGTGTGACTGTACAGTTTTCACCCTCACAATAAAGAATCACTGGAGGTTGACATCTGACCCTCTTATGAGTTTGCTTAATGGCAACAATATATCTGTCTTGTACTCCAATTCCTCCTCTATGTGGAGGGGAAGGAACAACCTCAGCCCAAGGGTTGAGGAGCTAAGGTTAGAGCCAGAACACACCCACTCACCCACAACTCATCGCCTCAGCCTGTGACTCCCAGCTAGGTTGTGGGAGTCCCTTAACTGTCCTCCCCTGCAGGAGGAGCCCAAGGTACCGGGGTCTCCCTTCCTGCCAACTTTTACCCTATGTTCTGCTGCTGAAAAGCCTAAACCAAAAACAGTGCTTGCCAAGTGGCAGGGGCTAAATAAATGAACTAACAACCCTGCTCCCTGCAAAACAGGCTTTGGGCGACAGCAGGGTCCTGGGTATGACCTGGGAAGAACATAGAGGGTTTGGGGGAGGAGAGAGCCGAATGGCGGATGAGAGACTTACACATTTTAAGCTCTGTCTCCACTTCTTGCTGTCGCCGCTCAATCTTTTCCCGTCTCTGTCACGAGAAAGGGAAAGTAGAGAAGTAAATGCAGATAGAAGTGTCCTAGTGTCAAGGACCATCTGGAAACAGTGGCAAAACAGGGGGTCAGGAAGCAACAATGACATACTTTCCTCTCCATGCGCTCCTCTCGGGTTTCTGCACGAGTTGGAGGCGGGGCATCTCGAGGGTCCTGGGAACAAGAAGAGAGGTGACAGGGTGGGAAGGACTAGGGGAAATGGCAAGGGTCACTCACCAAAGAAATAAGCAGGTCAACCCTCCCACCCCCACCCCCTACAAAAATAAACATCCACTCACACTTCCCCTGTCACAGTGCAGGGAGGGGAGTGGCACAGATCAAAGCATGGTCTGCGGCCACGCACAGTGGCTTTCCACTTGTAATCCCAGCACTTTGGGAGGACGACACAGGAAGAATGCTTGAGCCTAGGGGTTTCAGACTAGCCTAGGAAACAGTGAAACACCATCTCTACAAAAAATTTAAAAATTAGCCAGGTGTAATGGCACACACCTATAGTCCCAGCTACTAGGGAGGCTGAGGGGGGAAGAATCTTTTGGGCACCAGAGGTTAAGGCTGCCGTGAGCCATGATTGTGACACTGCACTCCAGCCTGGGTGACAGAATAAGACCCTGTCTCAAAAACTAAGCATGGTCCATGGACCAGTACTATCCAAACTGTTGCTGGACTGTGATAAGTACAGGTAAGTACAGAAACCATGAGTAAGTGTTCAGAAACTTCTACAGTAATTTCACAGTTTGATGTCCACTGACTGTAATATAAATTTGGTCTTTTATTCTGCAGGTCTTTTTTTTTTTTTTTTTTGAGACGAAGTCGTGCTCTGCTGCCCAGACTGGAGTGCAATGGTGCGATCTGAGCTCACTGCAACCTCTGCTTCCCAGGTTCAAGCGCTTCTAAACCCCACTTTCCCCTCTGTGTTTCTGTGTCTCTAAAAGGAACCCAGGAACTGACTAGAATCCTTCAAGCGGTTCTCCTGCCTAAGCCTCCTGAGTACCTCGGCTTACACGCACACAACAGCATGTTGGCTAGTTTTTGCATTTTTAGTAGAGATGGGGGTTTCACCATGTTGGCCTGGCTGGTCTCGAACCCCTGTCTGAGGTCTTTCTTTAAAAAGTAATTCTATCACATATACCAAAAGCAAACAGATTGGAAATAGTATCTATCCTTCACCAAAAACAGTTTAAAAAGCACTGGTACGGGTGACATCTAGCTTAAGAATACAGTATTTAGAAAACACATTGCTTCTCACAGCTCCAAGTATCACTTGCATTGAACAAACTGCCAGAGGAGTGATGGGAATGAGTGATGACAAGGCCCTGCTGATGAGTGCCAGTGAAGAGGACCAGGCCTGAAACAACATGAGTTGACAGAACAGGGCTCCAAAGCCCACAACTGCACACCCTCTGAGGGCCAAGGCAGTTCTTCAAGGTCTCACCAACCACACATTAAATAGGAACTGGCTGGTGGGGTGCGGTGGCTCACGCCTGTAATCCCAGCACTTTGGGAGGCCGAGGCAGGCAGATCACAAGGTTAGGAGTTTGAGACCATCCCGACCAACATGGTGAAACCTCGTCTTTACAAAAAATACAAAAATTAGCCAGGCATGGTAGTGCATGCCTGTAATCCCAGCTACCCAGGAGGCTGAGGCAGGAGAATCCCTGGAACCCCAGGAGGCGGAGGTTGCAGTGAGCCAAGATCGCGCCACTGCACTACAGCCTGGGCAACAGAGCGATACTCCGTCTCAAAAGAAAAAAAAAGTACCTGGCTACCAGGCATGGTGGCTCACACCTGTAATCCCAGCACTCTGGGAGGCCAAGGGGGGCGGATCACCTGAGGCTAGGAGTTCGAAACCAGCCTGGCCACAATGGTGAAGCCCCATCTCTACTAAAAATACAAAACTAGCCAGGCGTGGTGGCGCATCCCTGTACCCCTAGCTACTTGAGAGGCTGAGGCAGGAGAACTGCTTGAATCAGAGGTTGCAGTGAGCTAAAATCACGCCACTGCACTCTAGCCTGGGCAACAGAGCAAAACTGTCTTATAAATAAATAACTAGTAACTGAGACCAGGCACGGTGGCTCACGCCTGTAATCCCAGCACTTTGGGAGGCCGAGGTGGGCGGATCACGAAGTCAGGAGATCCAGACCATCCTGGCTAACACGGTGAAACCCCGTTTCTACTAAAAATACAAAAAATTAGCCGGGCGTGGTGGCAGGCACCTGTAGTCCCAGCTACTCCGGAGGCTGAGGCAGGAGAATGGCGTGAACCCAGGAGGCGGAGCTTGCAGTGA
>NW_012102033.1:504692-509214 GCF_000951045.1 Mandrillus leucophaeus
CTGTAATCCCAGCTACCCAGGAGGCTGAGGCAGGAGAATGGCGTGAACCCAGGAGGCGGAGCTTGCAGTGAGCTGAGATCGCACCACTGCACTCTAGCCTGGGCGACAGAGCGAGACTCCCTCTCAAAAAAATAAATAAATAGAAACTGGCACTGACCTGCATCATCAAAGGGCACCTACCACCGCCTGTGCCCATTAAGTTAATTTAACTGGCCAGTAACACTTCTCAAATGCGGGTTCACCAAGGGTGGCAAATCCCACTGAAGATACACCTTTCTGTTATCTATGAACTTCTGCTGTGCAACTCCCTCGCCTCCAGCTGCCCTTCCCTACGCAATGCCAGAATGTTCTTGTAACTTCTGGCTGTGTGCCAGTTTTTCTCAGGTGTGCTCTGATGCACCTAAGAGAAGACCTTTGTCATCCCATTTCACAAATAAAAACACAGAGGTCCAGAAGCCTAAGTCATTGATTCCTATTTACCCCGAAGGTGCAGAGCTAAGATCCCCATCTGCAGTTTTAAGTCCTCCAATACTCAATACTGGGTGCTAAGTCTTTATGAACATCATCTTATTAACAATAAAAACAGTAAACAAAGTAACAAAGGCTGACATGTGCTGACTGGTTGGTGCCAAGCCCCTGATATACACTTTGCCATTTAATTCTCCAGCATTATGAGGGTGCTACCACTATCCCCTTGCTAAAGATAAAGAAACCAATGCATGAAGAGGATACAACATTTGCCCAAAGTCAGAGCTGATAAATGGTGCGGGTGAAGTGCAAATCCTCAACCACTACTCACTGAATTTTCACAAAAATTCTACAAAAGGGGTACTATCAAACCCTACTTTTTTTTTGAGACAGTCTTCTTCTGTTGCCCAGGCTGGAGTGCAGTGGCACGATCTCAGCTCATTGCAACCTCCACCTCCTGGGTTCAAGCGATTCTCGTGCCTCAGCCTCCCAAGGAGCTGGAATTACAGGCATCATCATGCCCGGCTAATTTTTGTTATTTTTAGTAGAGACGGGGTTTCACCATGTTGGTCAGGCTGGTCTTGAACTCTTCACCTCAGGTGATCCACCTGCCTCAGCCTCCCAAAGCACTGGGATTACAGGCGTGAGCCACCGCACTGGGCCACAACCCCACTTTAAAAAAAAAAAAAAATTTTTTTTTGAGAGACAAAGTCCTGCTCTGTCACCCAGGCCGGAGTATAGCGGCACAATCACAGAGCACTTCAGTCTCCAACTCCTGGGCTCAAGCAATCCTCCCATCTCAGCCTCCTGAGTAGGTAGAACTACTGCTGCACTCGACCACACCCGGCACCCGGCTGCAACACCATTTAAAACAGCGAAACTGAGGATCACAAAGATTAAGCCCCTCGCTTAAATCACACAGCTAGCAAAATAGTCAGAGGCTGGACTCGCAAATCCAACCCCTTGCTCCCCAGAACACAAACCATTCCTGGCCTGCTCAGTGAACTCACCTCAAACTCTCGAATGTACGGCGCAATGCCACAGTAAGGTTGATTGTGGTGTTTTTCATGTGGCAGTTTCTCCAGGGGTGGCAGGTATGGGATAGGGTCACGGGGGGCAAAGAGGGCCAGAAGGTTGGGCGGCAGGAACTGGGTCATCTTGCCAAGTCTGAGAGCGAAGCAGGACAGCCTTAGGTTAGATCGGGTCTGCAGAGAAAGCGCCTATTACTCCTTGACTCTCAAAATAAGAAAGAAAGGAGAGAAGTCTCGGAATTAAAACAGGCTTTGTAAGGGCAGAGAACGGTCCTGTGTTACGGAGAAAAGGGTAAAAGTCTTGTTGGAGGTGGAGGTGAAAGGCCGGTAAAAGACACAAAAATAAGGGCTGAAAAAGGGTTCCTGAGTAGTGAAGTCTCAGAGTTCTGAGACACGAGCTGTGGGGCGGAGAGGTTCCCTGGGAATTTCTGGGGGAATCAAGGACCCGAGGAGAGAGGCCCAGAGCAGTTGTGGCTGCTCGTCCCGTACCGTGGACAGCAAATTACTAGACGCAGTTTGCAAGGGCCTGGGGGTCGGAAGTCTCCGAGCAAAGAAAGAGAAACATAAGGAGCGAAGCCCCAAAACCAAACGCTTGTGGGTAACAGATCTGGGCCCCGCAAAGGCGAAAGGAATTATGGGTAAGGGTCCAGGACAACATAGAAAAACGAAAAAGAAAAAAGGCTACACACCGCAAGGGCCTGTGGGTAGGGAACCGCGAGGGCGACGTGGGGACCGGGCGTGGGTGCCCAGAGAACTCGGGGTCCGGGAAAGGGATGCAGAAATGACCTGCGGCGAGGACGCGGGAAGGGGGCCTGGCCGCGGGGAAGAGGCCCGGGCCCACCGCTGGGGCTTCTGGGTAGTGGCCCCGCTCCCCGTCGGGCCACTCAGTCACACTCACTCGCCGCACAGCGCCCTCCTAGCTCTGGTGTCTGTCCGGAGGCTCGCGGCGGCTGCGGCGGCCCCTCAGCAGCAACAGCTCCTGCTTGAGCTTCCACTCTGCGGGCGTCCGCGTCCGTCTGATTCCGTCGCCCGCGCAGCGAGCGCACCAGGCCGCTGCTCAGGAACCCGCGCGGCCTCGGCTAGCGACTGGAGCAGGGGGTGGGTCCCGGCCGCAAATCCCTCCGCCGTCTGCACTGCGCACGCGCCGCGCGAGGCCAAGACCAACCCACACGCTAGGACCCAGGGCCGCCGCGGCAACAGCGCACGCGCGAGGTCACTACCCCGCCTTCGGGCACCTTGAGTATTTCAACCGCCGGGAGCTGGCGTCTGCACTGCGCGCGCGCGCTTAGCCCTCCACCTCTCGCTTTCCGCTCCAAACCGCCTATGTCCGCGAGGCTCTCCCTGATGCTCCGCCCCTTTCCAATCACACTTCCCGGATCTTGCGCGCATGCGTTCTGCGTAGGAAACTATAATGTACCTCTCCGCCGACTAGCAAAGAGTCCCTAAGTGAATAGCCTGATTGCGTTGATGTTTAATCTATTCAATCGATAACTGTTCATCGAGCATCTCGTGTGTGCTAGGCACTGTCTGGGCTTTGGGGCTACAGCACGTGATTAAAGCAAAGTCTTCTCCTGCTAGGGCTTACACTGTACTGGGAGAGACAATAAAAGCATTTAACTGAGTAAAGATAATTTGAGGTCGGGCGCGGTGGATCACGCATGTAATCCCAGAACTTTGGGAAGCTGAGGCGGTCGGATCACCTGAGGTCAGGAGTGCGAGACCAACCTGAACAACATGGTGAAAGCCCGTCTCTACTAAAAATACAAAAATTATCCGGGCGTGGCGGTGCGCGCCTGTAATCCCAGTTACTCGGGAGGCTGAGGCAGGAGAATCGCTTGAACTCGGGAGGCTGAGTTTGCAGTGAGCCGAGGTCGTGCCACTGCACTCCAGCCTGGGCGACAGAGCGACTCCGTCTCAAAAATAAATAAATATAAAAAATAAAAGATATTTTGAGATAGTGGCCAGCATAATGAAGAACGATGGAGCAGAATAAAGGGATGGGAAGTGAGAGCGAGTCTATTTTAGAAAGGGTGATAATGGAAGCCTCTTCTGAAGAGGCAACATTTGAACAAAAACCAGATAGAAGCGAGATCTGGAGTGGGGGGGGGAGCGGGGGGGTGGTGTTTAACAGTTTAAGTGCAAAGGTCCTGAGCGAGGACCAGATGGCAGAAATCTCAGGTTGTTAGCCATGAGATCAGAGAGCTGGCACTTACGTTATTTGGAGCCCTGTTGTTAAGTATCTTAAGTTTTGTGGATGGATTCAGTAGCCTGTTTAATAACTACAGAAATTACTGCAAAATTCAATTGACTAATTTTGTGTTTCAATAAAAAGGCCAAGTGCAGTGGCTCACACCTGTAATCCCAGCACTTTGGGAGGCCAAGGCGGGTGGATCACTTGAGAGTTCAAGACCAGCCTGGCCAACATGGTGAAATCCCATCTCTACTAAAAATACAAAAATTAGCTGAGAGTGGTGGCACGCACCTGTAATTCTAGCTACTCGGGAAGCTGAGGCAGGAGAATTGCTTGAACCCAGGAGGCAGAGATTGTGCCACTGTACTCCAGCCTGGGCAACAGAGTGAGAATGTGTCTCAAAAAAACAAATAAATAAAATAGGCCGGGTGTGGTGGCTCACATCTGTAATCCCAGCACTTTGGGAGGCCACGGTAGGAGGATCCCTGAGATCAGGAGTTCAAGACCAGCCTGGGCAACATGGCGAAACCCCTTCTCTACTAAAAATACAAAAATTAGCTGGACATGGTGGCATGCACCTGTAATCCCAGCTACTTCGAAGGCTAAGGCAGGAGAATTGTTTGAACCTGGGAGGTGGAGGTTGCAGTGAGCTGAGATTGTGCCACTGCACTCCAGCCTGGACAGAGCAAGACTCTATCTCAAAAAATAATAATGATGACTGGGCACAGTGGCTCACACCTGTAATCCCAGCACTTTGGGAGGCTGAGGCAGGCAGATCATGAAGTCAGGAGATTGAGACCATCCTGGCCAACATGGTGAAACCCCATCTCTA
>NW_012102033.1:510129-511653 GCF_000951045.1 Mandrillus leucophaeus
AAGAATCGCTTGAACCCAGGAGGCAGAGGTTGCAGTGAGCCAAGATTCCACCACTGTACTCTAGTCTGGGCGACAGAGCAAGACTGTCTCAAAAAAAAAAAAAAAACAAAAAACAAATACAGCTCCAAAATAATCCCTGATTCCATGTCCTGCATCCAGGGCACACTGGTGCAAAGAGTGGGCTCCCAAAGTCTTAGGTAGCAGAGTCCAGCCCCAATGCCTCCTCACACAGGTTGGAGTTTAGTGCCTGTAGCTGTTGTAGGCTCAGGGTACAATCTGCTGGCAGATCTATCACTCTGTGGTCTAGAGGGCAGGGGTCCCCTTCTCACAGCTCCACTAGTCAGCGCCCTGGTGGGGACTCTATGTTGGGCCTCCAACCCCACCTTTCCCCCTTGGCAATATCCTAGTAGAAGCTCTCTGTAGGGACTCCAACCGTGCAGCCAACTTCTGCCTGGACAGCCAGGCTTTCCTACACATCCTCTGAAATCTAGGTGGGAGCTGCTAAGCTTCCTTCACTCTTGCATTCTGTGCACCTACAGGCTTAATCCCACATGAAAGCTGCCAAATTTTATGGCTTGCACCCTCTGGAGTGGTGGCCCAAGCTATACTTGGGGCCCTGTGAGTCATGGCTGGAGATGGAGCAGTAGGGATGCAGGGAAGCAGTGTCTCCAGGCTGAACAAGAGACAGGGCCCTGGATCTGGCCCAAGAAACCACTCTTTCCTCATATGCCTCAGAGCTTCTGATGGGGGAGGTTGTTTTGAAGACTCCTGAAATGTCTTCAAGGCCTTTTTCCCATTGTTTTGGCTGTTAGCACTTGGCTTTCTTTTAGTCACGCAAACCTCTCTACCAAGGCAATACAGCCTGCTTGTATTTCTCTCCTAAAAAATGCTCTTCTCTTCTCTACCACATTGCCAGGTTGTGACTTTTCCAAACTTTTATGCTGTGTTTCCTATTTACTGATGGATTTTTCAGAGACAGGGTCTCACTGTGTCACTCAGGCTTGTGGGCAGTGGCTATTCACAGGTATGATCCCACTCCTGATCAACACAGGAGTTTTGACCTACTCCACTTCCAGCCTAGGTCAGTTCACCCCCTGCTAGGCAACCTGGTAATCTCCCACGCCTGGGAGGTCACCATATTGAAGCCAAACTTGGTATGGACACCCAATCAGCATAACACATTACAGCCCAGAACTCCTGGGCTCAAACAATCCTCTTGCCTCAGCCTCCAAGTAGCTGGGAGTACAGGCACATGACACAGAGCCTGGCTGCCTCCCTTTATTTATTTATTTATTTATTTACTTATTTAAGACGAAGTCTCGCTCTGCCACCCAGGCTGGAGTGCAGTGGTCCATCTCGGCTCACTGCAAGCTCCGCCACCCAGGTTCACGCCATTCTCCTGCCTCAGCCTCCCGAGAAGCTGGGACTACAGGCACCCACCACCATGCCTGGCTAATCTTTTGTATTTTTAGTAGAGACGGGGTTTCACTGTGTTAGCCAGGATGGTCTTGATCTCCTGACCTC
>NW_012102033.1:515993-517648 GCF_000951045.1 Mandrillus leucophaeus
TGTAAATTATCCGGGTGTGGTGGGTCAGGTCTGTAGTCCCAGCTACTTGGGAGGCTGAGGTGGGAGCATCTGCTTGAGCCTGGGAGGTCAAGGCTGCAGGGAGCTGCAATAGCCACTGCATTCCAGCCTGGGCAACAGAGTGAGACCTTGTCTCAAGAAAAAAACGTTAACATCACCAGTGATACGGCATATGGACGTCATATGCCCCCAGTATGATATAATGAGAAGAGCAATGCCTCTCTGTGGCATTCTCTCTACCCCCACCCCACAAAAAATATAACCTCAAACCAATCAAGATAACAGATCAGAAGAACACAAATTGAGAGACAGTCTACAAAACAACTGACTAGTATTCTTTCAGTTTCCAGATCTTGAAAGACAAGGAAAAAGTAACAAACTATCACAGATTGCAGAAGACTAAGCAGGTATGACAACCAAATGCAACATAGTAACCCAGACTGCAGCCTGGCATGGGAAAAAGACCTTAGTGGAAACACAGAAAACCTGAATGAACTCTGTCATTTTGTCAAAAGTATTCTGCCACCTCAACGTCTTGTTTTTTTGTTTTTTTGAGAGAGTCTCGCTCTCTCGCCCAGGCTGGAGTGCAGTGGCACGATCTTGGCTCACCGCAACCTCCACCTCCCAGGTTCAAGCGATTCTCCTGCCTCAGCCTCTGGAGAAGCTGGGACTACAGGGGCCCGCCACCATGCCAGGCTAATTTTTGTACTTCTAGTAGAGACAGGGTTTCACCATGTTGGCCAGGCTGGGTCTGAAACTCCTGACCTCAGGTGATCCGTGCCCCCCAGCCTCCCAAAGTGCAAGGATTACAGGCATGAGCCACTGCTCCAGCCAATGTCTGAACATTAACAAACGTTGCCAAAGCAATGCAACATTTTAACATTTGGGGAACCTGGGTGATAGATATTTTTTAAATGTCTGTACAATATTTGTAGTTCTTCTGTAAGGCTAAAAAAAGTTCAAAGTGAAAATGAAACAAAATGGGCCCAGCACAATAGCTTCACACTTGTAATCCCAGCACTTTGGAGGGCTGAGGTGGGTGGATTACCTCAGGTCAGGAGTTCAAGACCAGCCTGGCCAACGTAGTGAGACCAAAAATCAGACTGGGCACGGTGGCTCATGCCTGTAATCTCAGCACTTTGGGAGGCCAAGTCGGGTAGATCACAAGGTCAGGAAATCGAGACCAGCCTGGATAACACAGTGAAACCCCATCTCCACCTAAAATACAAAAAAAATTTAACCGGGCATGGTGGCACGCGCCTGTAGTCCCAGATACTTGGGAGGGTGAGGCAGGAGAATTGTTTGAACCTGGGAGGTGGAGGTTGCAGTGAGCCAAGATTGCGCCACTGCACTCCAGCCTAGATGACAGAGCAAGACTGTCTCAAAAAAAAAAAGAGCAGGGCCAGTGGCTCACACATATAATCCTAGCACTTTGGGAGGCTGAGGCGAGAGGATTGTTTGAGCCCAGGAATTTAAGACCAGCCTGGGCAACATAGTGAGCCCTTATCTTTATCAAAAATTTTAAAGAAAATTAGCTGGGCATGGTGGTGCACACCTGTAATCTCAGCTACTCGGGAGGCTGAAGCAGGAGACTTGCTTGAACCTGGGAGGCGGAGATTGCAGTGAGCTGAGATCGC
>NW_012102033.1:520098-521578 GCF_000951045.1 Mandrillus leucophaeus
GGAGGTTGCAGTGAGCCGAGATTGTGCCGCTGCATTCCAGCCTGGGCAACAAGAGCAAGACTCTGACTCAAAACAGAAGCTAAAACAAACAAACAAGAAAAAACGAGAATGGGAGAAAAGAGGAGACAGAGACCAGAAAGTTGGGGGACAAAGAGAAATAGAGAAGGCCAAAGACCATGAAATAAATGAACAGACTCAGACAGAGGGAAGATGGAGACCCAGAAAGAGGGATACAGAAGTCCAGGGGACACAGCACCCCAAAAAGGGTGGGTGCGGTGGCTTACACCTGTAATCCTAGCACTTGGAGAGGTCTAGTATGGTGGATTGCTTGAGCTCAGGAGTAGAAGACCAGCCTGGGCAACATAGCAAGACCCCGCTTCTACAAAAATTACAAAAAATAGCCATGCATGGTGGCTCACGCCTGTAATCCCAGCACTTTGGGAGGCCAAGGCAGGCAGATCATCTGAGGTCAATAGTTCGGACCAGACTGATCAACATGGAGAAATCCCGTCTCTACTAAAAATACAAAATTAGCTGGGCATGGTGGCACATGCCTGTAATCCCAGCTACTTGAGAGGCTGAGGCAGGAGAATCACTTGAACCTAGGAGGTGGAGGTTGTGGTGAGCCAAGATTGCACCATGGCACTCCAGCCTGGGCAACAAGAGAGAAACCCTGGCCAAAAAAAAAAAAAACAAAACTGGGAGATCATTCGAGCCCAGAAAGTTGAGGCTGCAGTGAGCAGTGCCACTAGACTCCAGCCTGGGCGACAGAGTGAGACCCCATCTCAAAAAAAAAAAAAAAAAAAGGAAAGAAAAAGGAAGAAAAGAAAAGAAAGAAAGAAGAGCGCGGGGCGCGGTGGCTCACGCCTGTAATCCCAGCACTTTGGGAGGCTGAGGTGGGCAGATCACCTGAGATCAGGAGTTTGAGACCAGCCTGGCCATCATGGCAAAACCTCGTCTCTACTAAAAATACAACAATTAGCCTCGTGTGGTGGCAGACGCCTGTAATCCCAGCTACTCGGGAGGCTGAGGCAGCAGAATTACTTGAATTCAGGAGGCGGAGGTTGCAGTGAGCCACGATCACGCCACTGCACTCTAGCCTGGGCAACTGTGCAAGACTCTGTCTCAAAAAAAAAAAAAAAAAGAAAGAAAGGGCTGGGAGCGGTGGCTCACACCTGTAATCCCAGTACTTTGGGAGGCCAAGGCAGGCAGTTCACGAGATCAGGAGTTTGAGACCAGCCTAGCCAACATGGTGAAACCCTGTCTCTACTAAAAATACAAAAATTAGGTGGGCATGGTGACGGGTGCCTGGAATCCCACCTCCTCAGGAGGCTGAGACAGGAGAATCGCTTGAAATCCGCAGGCGGAGGTTGCAGTGAGCTGAGATCACACCACTGCACTCCAGCCTGGACAACAAGAGTGAAACTGGGCCGGGCGCAGTGGCTCAAGCCTGTAATCCCAGCACTTTGGGAGGCCGAGA
>NW_012102033.1:521974-523066 GCF_000951045.1 Mandrillus leucophaeus
GAAACTGTCTCAAGAGAAAGAAAAAAGAAAGAAAAGAAAAGATGGAGAAGGGAGGAAGGGAGGAAGGAAGCAGGAATGGAAAGAAAGAAGACAGATAAAGAGCGCCAGGATTAGCAGGGTGTTCTAACCCCTTAGTGCCTCTCTCCACACCCCCAGTAGAGGGCGACCGGGACTTCTTTCCTGGGAGTCTCGGTGATCAATCCCCTCCACTTTCCCCAAGCCCATCCGATGGGGCTATTTTTATGCAGTGTCACCGGACACCAGTGCCTAGAAGGCCACCGTCTTGTCTCTACGCCCTTCAGTTCCTGAGAATGACCCTGTGGCATCTCCCCGGCCCACACCCTCAACCCCCACCAGTTCCTGGCAAGCCCAGCCTCCTTTTGCGAGAGTCACAGCCCGGCCCTGCTGGATCTCAGAGTCTTGCGAAGAAGCCAGGTGGAGACTCCAGGGCGAACTCTGGGGAGAGAATGGGGCGTGCGTGCACTGCTCAGTGGTTTGCAGCTGCCAGAGTGACCCTAGGACGGGACAGCCACCGGGACTGTGGCAGGACCCACATGGGGTGATGGTCAGGGAGAGATTCAGAGATAATGACTCCCTAGACTCTAAGTCCTCTAGAGACGCTAAGGGGAGACCCAAAGGGGAAGGGGAGAGGAAGCCTGAGGCAGAGGCATGGAGGGCTAAGAGATAATGAGCAAAAAGAGACCTAGAGAGGAGAGACAAAGAGACCAAGAGAGACAAGAGATAAACGGAGACAGACCAAGAGTCAAAATAAAAACGGAGATCAAGACGTAGAGGCTGGCAGATGGACCCATACAGAGGCCCCCAGAACGACGAATCTCAGAAATAAATGACTCATGGAGATACTCAGAGATACATCCCAACATAGACAGAGACCCACAGGGGACAGCTGGATACAGAAACACAAGAGAGAGACAGAGGCGCAAAAAGGCAACTCCAGGCCGGGCGCGGTGGGTCACGCCTGTAACCCCAGCACCTTGGGTGGCCAAGGCGGAAATATCACTTGAGGTCGGGAGTACCAGAACTGCCTGGCCAACATGGCGAAACCCCGTCTCTACTGAAAAAAAAAAAGAA
>NW_012102033.1:523991-530990 GCF_000951045.1 Mandrillus leucophaeus
CCCCGCCGCGCCTTCGCGCGCCAGCTGTGGCTGCTCTTCGAGTTTCCCGAGAGCTCGCAGGCCGCGCGCGTGCTCGCCGTAGTCTCGGTGCTGGTCATCCTCGTCTCCATCGTTGTCTTCTGCCTCGAGACGCTGCCTGACTTCCGCGACGACCGCGACGGCCCGGGGCTTGCTGCTGTAGCCGCAGCTGGCCCGGTGAGAGGCGGGGCGTGGGTGGAGATGGGCGGGGTTTGGGAGGAGATGGGCGGGGTCCAGAGGGGGACCTGGCCAATAATAAGGCGGGGCCAGGGGCTGCGAGGGGTGGGCCAGCCAAAGACAGGGTGGACGGGAGGCGGGGCCTGAGGATCCGAGTCGGAGGACCGGCCCCATCAGAAGGTGGGGTTGAGGTCAGTGAGAAACCCGGTGAGCAGAGGGCAGGGCGCTTGGTGCAAGGGGTAGGAGGACAGGAACCTTAAAAATCAGAGCTGAGGGGCCCCAGGAGAGCCTGAAAACTCCGGGGTCTGTGCGGCTGGGAAGGATGTGCTGGGGGTGATGAAAGCCAGGCCCTGAATAACGCCAGCTGAGGGTGCTGGAGCCCGAGGGGTAAGAGTAGGGGGAATCTATGGAAAGAAAGCCAGGCTTAGGGGCCAGAGGAGGGGCCTAGTGCTCAGCTTGCAGAGGTCTTTCCTTTTTTTTTCTGTGAGACAGAGTTTTGCTCTGTCGCCCAGGCTGGAGTGCAATGACGCTATCTTGGCTCACTGCAAACTCCGCCTCCCGGGTTCAAGCGATTCTCCTGCCTTAGCCTCCCAAGTAGCTGGGATTACAGGTGCAGGCCACCACGCCCGGCTAATTTTTGTATTTTTAGTAGAGATTGGGTTTCACCATGTGGGCCAGGATGGTCTCTATCGCCTGACCTCGTGATCCGCCCGCCTCAGCTTCCCAAAGTGCTGGGATTACAGACGTGAGCCACCGCGCCCGGCCGCATTATAGTCTGGGCTGGGACAGGGGAGGGCAAGGAAAAGCTAGGCACAAGGTGGTGGGGCCAGGGCAGGGACCCTCCGCATCTAGAAAATCAACAGTGGAGGCGGGACTTTCGGAGAGAAGAGGTTGCACCCTACTCAAACATGAGTTCCCAGGCATGAAGGGGCAGGAACCACCTCTCCAGCCACCCACCAGGTCAGGAAACCAGAAAGTCAATGGCCCAGGGATGATTCCTGGGATCCTGGGAGGAAGTCTGGGACAACCAGGTCACCGAGGGCCTTGGTGCAGCGGCCACTGACCAGTGTGTAAAGAGGAGCTGGGTATTTAAATGATGATTAAGGCTGTCCCCATGTCCCAGCCCCAGCCTGACCCTCCCTGAACACTTTCCTCCCTGCAGTTCCCTGCTCGGCTGAATGGCTCCAGCCAAGTGCCTGGAAATCCACCCCGCCTGCCCTTCAATGACCCATTCTTCGTAGTGGAGACGCTGTGTATTTGTTGGTTCTCCTTTGAGCTGCTAGTACGCCTCCTGGCCTGTCCAAGCAAGGCGATCTTCTTCAAGAACGTGATGAACCTCATCGATTTTGTGGCTATCCTGCCCTACTTTGTGGCACTAGGCACCGAGCTGGCCCGGCAGCGAGGGGTGGGCCAACAGGCCATGTCACTGGCCATCCTGAGAGTCATCCGATTGGTGCGTGTCTTCCGCATCTTCAAGCTGTCCCGGCACTCCAAGGGCCTGCAAATCTTGGGCCAGACGCTTCGGGCCTCCATGCGTGAGCTGGGCCTCCTCATCTTTTTCCTCTTCATCGGTGTGGTCCTCTTTTCCAGCGCGGTCTACTTTGCCGAAGTCGACCGGGTGGACTCCCATTTCACTAGCATCCCTGAGTCCTTCTGGTGGGCGGTGGTCACCATGACTACAGTTGGCTATGGAGACATGGCACCTGTCACTGTAGGTGGCAAGATAGTGGGCTCTCTGTGTGCCATTGCCGGCGTGCTGACCATTTCCCTGCCTGTGCCCGTCATTGTCTCCAATTTCAGCTACTTTTATCACCGGGAGACAGAGGGCGAAGAGGCTGGGATGTTCAGCCATGTGGACACGCAGCCTTGTGGCCCACTGGAGGGCAAGGCCAATGGGGGGCTGGTGGATGGGGAGGTACCTGAGCTACCACCTCCACTCTGGGCACCCCCAGGGAAACATCTGGTCACCGAAGTGTGAGGGACAGTTGAGGTCTGCAGGACCTCACACCTCCCTAGAGGGAGGGAGGGAGGGCAGGGTGGAGGGCAAGGCTGGGGGGAGGGGATTGGGTTTAGGAAGAGCTAGGTTAAGTGGTAACGAGTGGGGAAACACTGAGTCTTGTTGGGTCTTGGGTTGTGTGGTTTGGTAGCTCCTGTGGGTATCTCCTGAAGCAGCAGCAAATGGCAATGGGTTGTGTTGTGTTAATGAAGACTCAATTGGTTCATATTACACTGAGTTGTGCAAAGCTCATGGAGCCTTTTGGGGTAGTGTTGAGATAGGTTTGGTCATATCATTTTGTGAGTTTCCTAGTCAGTGTTGGGTTTCGTTGGGTTGTGAGTCTGGGTGAGTGTTGTCTAGCTGCATTATGTAGGATTCTGTGGTTTGGTGGGTCCCCTAGGGCCATGTTGGGTCAAGTTAGATGGTCCCCCATGGCATGGTTGAGATTGATTGTGTGTGGTGTTCAGTTTCATTGAGACATGGTAGAAATTGTGTAGCTTTGTGATTCTTCCAGGGCCATGTTATTTTAAGTTCTGTGAACTTGTGAGTCATGTAGAAATGTAAAGAGTCAAGTGGTAGAATTTGAGCTTTCTAGGTAACATTGGGTTAAGTATGTATGACCAAATTAATCTTGTAGAATTCTGCTGGGCTGAATTGTGTAGAGGTGTGTGGCTAGACATTTTTCACGGCCACAGCGAGTTGAGTTGTGTTGAGTTGTACAACCATATGGGCCTTGTAAGGCCAGTTCAGTTGGGTCATGCCACTGTTTGAATCTCATAGGGCCATGTTGAGTTGAGTTCCATTGAGTTGTGTCACTATGTGAGTCCTACAGGAAGTTGGAAGTTGAGTGTGAGTGAGTTCCATAGGGCCACATCGGGCTGTTTTGCGTTTAGTGGTAGCACCAGGACCCAAAGGTAATAGCAATGAGGAAGCATCGTGTATCAGGGAGCAAATGCGGTGGCGAGGGCTCTGGGAGATATGCTGAGCTGGCTCCCCAGCTCACTGTAGGGGGCGGGACTGGATTCTGTATCCATGGTATTGGGTGTTCATCCAGAGGTGACTGGGGTGAACTAGGAAAAGGTGGATGCTCCTCCTCTTTACCCCACATCCACTTTATTGTGCTGTTCACCCCCAATCTCCCCTACAGTTTTATGCCAGACATGGAGGTCAGAGCCACAAGGGAAGAGGGAGAGGGGGAGAAAACTGTACTCTGTCCAGACATGATAGAGGGACAGAGCCAAAAGGATGGGGAAAGAGACCCAGAAAAAGGAAGAGATGGAAACCCAGAGAGACAGAGACCCAAAGGGAGCAACATAGAGACTCAGGGAGAGAAAGACAAAGACCTGGAGGGTGGGGTATGGCAGAGATGCAGAAAAGGGGAACAGAAATCCACAGTGAGAAGGTGACAGAGACCAAGAGCAGGGGATAGAAGCCGGGTGAAGTGGCCCACACCTGTAATCTCAGCACTCTGAGAGGCCAAGGAAGGGGGATTGATTGAGGCCAGAAGTTCAAGACCAGCCTGGGCAACATGGTGAGACCCCATCTCTACAAAAAATATAAAAATTAGCTGTGGTGGCACATGCCTGTGATCCCAGCTACTCAGGAAGCTGAGGCAGAAGGATCCCTTGACCCTGAGAAATAGAGGCTGCATTGAGCCATGATTGCATCACTGCACTCCAGCCTAGGTGACAGAGGGAGCCCCCGTCTCAACAAACAAACAAAAAGAGTGGGGGGACAGAGACCCAGGGGAGAGTGTCAGGCAACCAGAGTTAGAGACAGAACAACAGAGTCTCAGGGAAAGAGAACCACAATAGAAAAAGGCAGAAAAGGCCAGGCGCGTGGCTCACGCCTGTAATCCCAGCACTTTGGGAGCCTGAGGTGGGCAGATCACGAGGTCAGGAGATGGAGACCATCCTGGCTAACATGGTGAAACCCCGTCTCTACTAAAAATACAAAAAAATTAGCCGGGTGCGGTGGCGGACACCTTTAGTCCCAGCTACTCAGGAGGCTGAGGCACGAGAGTGGCGTGAACCCGGGAGGCGGAGCTTGCAGTGAGCTGAGATCGCGCCACTGCACTCCAGTCTGGGCGACAGAGCGAGACTCTGTCTCAAAAAAAAAAAAAAGAAAAAGAAGAAGAAAAAGGTAGAAAAAGTTGGTGCCCCCGAACCCAAGAGTGACGTACAGTCTATTCCATAGAATCACAGAACGATCCTGAACCAGGCCTGTCACCTACCCTCCCCGAGGCTCAGGAAGGCTGTCAGACAGGCTGGGGGCCTCACTCTGTTTTCCAGGGGAGAAACCTGAGTCTCAGAGCAGGGGAGTGGCTTCCCAAGGTCTCGCAGCTTGTCCCCAGGGGCCAGGCAGGCTGTCTGTCTGCTTCACATGTCCCCGTCAGCCTGCTGGGACACACAGGTCCTCCTGAGTTCCATAGCCTCATTTCTTACAGACAGGGAAACTGAGGCTCAGAGCGGCGGAGGTTACCCAAGGTCACAAGGCCGAACATTTTCAGAATTCTTTCAGAACTCAAAGGGCATTTAGAGGAGAAGGAAGACTGAAATCACTAACACATATAGGGCTTCCTTTGGTATCAAAGTACTTTACTTGGATTAATTTATTAAAACCTATCCAGTGGTTTACAGACTGTTGTTGTTATTTTTAGCCATACCCACCCCTTTTTTTGGGTCAAATAAATCTTCCTTAGAGACACCAGTGGGAAGCATGGGAAGGGAACTGGTTGGAGAAGAACACGCCTCCTCTTGGCAACTCGAAATGCAGCTCAGGAATTCAGTGTGGAAACCCCTGGTTTCATCTGAGCACCTTTTCATACAGCTAAAGAGACGAAGGTACAGGTGGTGGGAAGAGTTTGATAATGGTTGAAATTAATAAAAGCTTTAGGTAGTCACTTGTCTCTGAAATGGAGAGAAAGCCACATTTAGGGATAGAATGGAGACGGACCTCCCAGTGACAAGAGACAAGTCAGACTCCAGCACAGAGACCTAAAGAGGAGATGCAGAGACGAACTGAGGCCAGGAGGGAGGAGGGGCCCAGAGCAAAAGAGAGAAATCCAAGGGCGAGGGGGAAGAGGGCAGATGGCCGGGAGTGGGGACAGAGACCCCCACAATGGGAAAGAGAAGCAGATAGTGACCCCGAGAGAGAGGATGCAAGAGACTCAGAGAGAAGGAGACTGTGACCCAGTGAGGGGAGACAGATATCCAGAGAAGAAAACTGGGACCCAGAAAGCGGGGGGGAACAGGCACCTGGGGGGGAACAGAGACCACAGAGAAGGGGGACAGAGACCCAGAGAGAGAGGGGGCCAGAGACTCAGAGAGAGAGGGGGACAGAGACCCAGAGAGAGAAGGACAGACCCAGAGTTGGAGGGAGACAGAAATCCAGAGACAGGAGGACAGAGATCCAGACAGGGAGAGGACAGAGACCTGGAGATAGGGGGACAGAGACTGTTTCTCAGTCACTCTGTTTGGAAACCTCATCCCTACTATCCCCTCCAGGACTAGAAGCTAGAAGCTAGAGTCTAGAGTCCTCCTGCTATGGGGCAGGATGTATTGGGTGTTTAGGAACAGGGAAATGTGGAGAAGCCAGAGAAGTGACCCGAACACACACCCAAAGCCTGGGAAGTGGCCCTTCCCCCCGCCAATAAATAACTGTGAGGAGCAGGAAACACCCTAACCGGGGACACCCTCCTGCCACCTTGCCATGCTATATTTAGGCTGAGGGGGTGTGGGATGACCCCTGAGGCAGGTGTCAATTTTCCTTCTGAAAATAGCACAGGCAGAGGGAGGCAGAGTCTCAGGGTGGAGGTGTGGTGGGGTGAGGAGCCCGGCTGCCCTCATGACTGTCCTGAGACACTCTAGCTCCGATCCCATCCCTGTCTTTCTGAGGGTCTCTCAGGGGCTCTGTCCCCTTCTCCGGAGGGTCTGCCCTCAGTCTCTCTGGGCCTCTGTCTTCTCTCTGGGCTTCTGCCCTCCCCCACTCTCTCTAATCTTGATCCCCCTCTTTCTTTTGGTCTCTCCCCACTTTTCCATGCCTTCATCTGTCACCGCGCACCATTTCTGGAAGGAGCTGATTGTTCTTAAGACACATCTGTCTATCTCTGGGTCCTATAATACCTTGCATGTCTCTTATCTGAGCTCAGGACAAGACCCTCTGCCCGGTCCCCATCCAGGAAATTCCAGGGGAGAGGAGTATGTGGGAGCCCCCACATCCACTGTCTCCCCGGGCCTGGGGCCTTATCACTGCCCAAGCCCAGCTGGTTAATGTCTGGCGTGGAGCTCCTGGGAAGTGGGGAGGAGAGCAGAGAGTGGGAATCTGCCCCGGGATTGACACGCAATTGGCAAAAGACGGCAAAGGAATCTCAGGCCCAGACTCCTGGGGCTAATGGAGGAGGAGGCTGGGGGCTGGACTCCTGAGTCTGAGACGGGGCGGGGTTGGGAGGTGGTGGGGGGAACTGTGGGCTTAGTACTCTGGCGCCTGGGGCTCGGGGGAGAAGTGGCTGGGGTCGCAAGTCCCGGGTCTGAGGAAGGAGGGGCTGGATGCCTGGACTCCTGGGTCTGAGGGAGGAGGGGCTGGGGGCCTGGACTCCTGGGTCTGAGGGAGGAGGGGCTGGGGGCCTGGACTCCTGGGTCTGAGGGAGAAAGGGCTGGGGACCTGGACTACTAGGTCTAAAGGAGGAGGCAGCTGGAGACTGGGACTCCTGTGACCAAGGCGGCCGGGTTGAACGAGCCAGGCCTGGCTTCCAAGGTCCCGGCACGCCTGTGCAAGGCAGGATCCCCCGGCCCCTCCTCTGCCGTCCG
>NW_012102033.1:531975-532870 GCF_000951045.1 Mandrillus leucophaeus
GTCTGAAGGAGGAGGGCGCTGGGAGCCTGGATTCCTGGGTCTGAGGGAGAAGGGCGCTGGGGGCCTGGTCCTGGACTCCTCCTGGGTCTGAGGGAGAAGGGTGCTGGAGGCCCGGATTCCTCCTGGGTCTGAGGGAGGAGGGCGCTGGGGATCTGAACTCCTGGGTCTGAAGGTGGAGGCCCTGGGGTGTGAAGGAGAAGGCAGTCCTGGTTGGGTCAGCCTGGGCTCCTTTCACTCTCCACCCTTCCCCTTTCCTGTACGGAGGAGCCAGGGCAGGCAGTCACTCCAGGTATGTGCAGAAGTCTTGGGCGGGCCCTGGCCTGTCCTGTGAGGAGGGAACATTCCAGGAAGCAGCTTGGGGAACCAGGGCTTCTTGAGTGTGGGCCCTCAGGGACCCAGGTGTCCAGGTCAGTTCCGCCCCATCTGGGAGATGAATGGGCCGAGGGGGATGTAATCTCTTCCAGCCTGCTTCATCCACTGCTTCTCCCTTCCCCTCTTCTCCCCTCCCCTCCCTCCATCTGCTTCCCATCCCAGCTAGGAGCCATCACCTGGGTAGAAAAGGGGCCTCTGGAAAGGGGGCGGGGCCTTGACTCTTGGGTACCCTGAACTTCAAGAGGAACTCTGGGGAGGGGGTGTTCAGGGATTTGACCCCTTCCCCACTTGCCTCTATAACCTGTCTATTCCTTTCTTCCCCTAGGTGGTTGCCCCCTCCCTCTCCTGAGATGTCAGGAAGGAGGGGGCCACCTGTGTCCTCCACAGGGGCCCCCCGAAGCCTGGGGACTCCCAGCCCCAGAGCTCCGAGGTGGAGGAGGTGCTGACAGGTCTGGTAACCACTGACTGTTTCCCAGTCTTCTCCACACCACCCTTTCCTAGAACCACAGGCTTCCAGAATGTT
>NW_012102033.1:534100-540022 GCF_000951045.1 Mandrillus leucophaeus
CAGTGGCGCAATCACGGCTCACTGCAAGCTTCGCCTCCTGGGTTCACGCCATTCTCCTGCCTCAGCTTCCCAAGTAGCTGGTATTACAGGGGCCCGGTACTGCACCCAGCTAGTTCTTTGTATTTTTAGTAGAGATGGGGTTTCATCGTGTTAGCCAGGATGGTCTCGATCTTCTGACCTCGAGATCCACCCGCCTCAGCCTCCCAAAGTGCTGGGATTACAGGCCTGAGCAATCACGCCTGACCATTATTATTATTATTATTATTGTGGTTTTTTTCTTTTTTTTTTTTTTTTCTTTTTGAGATGGAGTCTCGCTCTTTCGCCCAGGCTGGAGTGCAGTGGAACCATCTCGGCTCACTTCAAGCTCCACCTCCCGGGTTCACGCCACTCTCCTGCCTCAGCCTCCCAAGTATCTGGGACTACAGGCACCCGCCGCCACTCCTGGCTAATTTTTTTTGTATTTTTAGTAGAGTCGGGGTTTCAACGTGTTAGCTAGGATGGTCTCGATCTCCTGACCTCATGATCTGCCCGCCTCAGCCTCCCAAAGTGCTGGGATTACAGGCGTGAGCCACCTTGCCTGGCCTTATTTTTATTTTTGGGACAGAGTCTCACTCTGTCCCCCAGGTGGCAGGGCAGTGGTGTGCTCTCGGCTAACTGCAACCTCTGCCTCTCAGGTTCAAGTGATTCTCCTGCCTCAGCCTCCCGTGTAGCTGGGATTACAGGCGCGCAGCACCATGCCCAGCTAATTTTGGTATTTTTAGTAGAGACAGGTTTTCACCATGTTGGCCAGGCTGCTCTCGAACTCCTGACCTCAAGTGATCCATCCACCTCAACCTCCCAAAGTGCTGGGATTAGAGGTGTGAGCCACAGTGCTGGCCTGTAGTAGTTGAATATTTATTATTAATCTACAAGTTGGACATTACGAAAGTCCTAGATATAGGGTCCCCCAAACTTCTAGAACAAGGGCTTCCCCACAATCCTGGCAGGCAAGCCTCCCCTGGGGTTCCCAACTTCTGTCCCCACTGAAGTTTTCACCCCCTTCTCTAATCCCAGCCTCCTGCTCTCTGTCTCCAGGTGCTCCAAGAGATGCTCCTCCTCCCCTCATGCTCCCTCCCCATCCTCCTCCTTTTCCTCCTCCCCAGTGTGCCAGTTGAGTCCCAACCCCCACCCTCAACATTGCCTCCTTTTCTGGCCCCTGAGTGGGACCTTCTGTCCCCCCGAGTGGTCCTGTCTAGGGGTGCCCCTGCTGGGCCCCCTCTGCTCTTCCTGCTGGAGGCTGGGGCCTTTCGAGAGTCAGCAGGCACCCCGGCCAACCGCAGCCGGCGTGGGGTGAGCGAAACTGCACCAGCGAGTCGTCGGGGTGAACTGGCCGTGTGCGATGCAGTCAGCGGCTGGGTGACAGACCGCCGGACCGCTGTGGACTTGCGTGGGCGCGAGGTGGAGGTGTTGGGCGAGGTGCCTGCAGCTGGTGGCAGTCCCCTCCGCCAGTACTTCTTTGAAACCCGCTGCAAGGCTGATAACACTGAGGAAGGTGGCCCGGGGGCAGGTGGAGGGGGCTGCCGGGGTGTGGACCGAAGGCACTGGGTGTCTGAGTGCAAGGCCAAGCAGTCCTATGTACGAGCATTGACCGCTGATGCCCAGGGCCGTGTGGGCTGGCGATGGATTCGAATTGACACTGCCTGCGTCTGCACACTCCTCAGCCGGACTGGTCGGGCCTGAGACCCATGCCCAGGAACTGATCAGGCAGAAAAAGAACTGAGCTGGATGCTGAGAGACCTCAGGGATGGCCCAGCTACTCTAAGGACTCCAGTTTGGGAACTCATCAAATAATCACAAAATCACAGTTCTCTGATTTTGAGCTCAATCTCTGCAAGATGGGTGAAACCACATGGGTTTTTGGAGGTTGAATAGGAGTTCTCCCGGAGCAACTTGAGGGTAATAATGATGATGGTAATAATAATAGCCACTATTTACTGAGTGTTTACTGTTTCTTAGCCCTAATACGTAACTCCTCAGATCAACTCCCATGGATTTGATCATTGGTGGCCCTTGGCGTTAAGTTGCTGGCTACTCAGTCTCAGAGGACATCACCTTGCTCATCCTGGAGAGTGGGAGGGGACATTTCACGATGGGGGAGGGAGGTGGGAGAGGAGAGAAACTGGAATAAGCAAGCAGATGGCCAGGGGACCTTGAGAATGTGGTCCACAGAAGGCCTTTAAGTATCTGGGAGCTGGGGTTCAAATGGGAAATCTTCCTTGGTGAGAGTGAGTAGGGGTTGGCTTAGAATATTCTCTTGTGAGGTAATGAGCCTGCCATCACAGGGGGAGTACAAACAAGGTTGAATGAGAAGTGATCAGGATGCTGGAGAGTTCGGCCCTGGGCGGGGAGCTGGAGTCAGGTTTCTAGCCCTCTTCCCTGTCTCAACCTCTACCCTACATCGGGAAAGCAACAGACCTTAAAATTGTCCAGCTTGATGGCTGGGTATGATGACTCACACCTGTAATCCCAGCACTTTGGGAGACCGAGGCCGGCAAATCACCTGAGGTCAGGGGTTCGAGACCAGCCTGGCCAACATCTGTCTCTTATACACATCTAGATGTGTATAAGAGACAGGCCAGGGACAGACCACAGTCCTTCACAATGGCCCTTCACGTGTTACCCATCACCCCACATGTGTTGCCAACACTCTCCTCTCTCTCTCTCTCTCTCTCTCTCTCTCTCTCTCTCTCTCTCAGGTCCAGCTTTGAGCAAAAGACTTAGGCATGCCCTCCCCCCATCTATACAGACCAGACCCCTGGGCGGGCTGGGGCGTGACTGCCTCAGTTTCTATATCTCCTTGTTTTCCATCTGTGATTTTGGTCTTTTTTGCCACCTTCCTCTCTGTCTCTA
The DNA here is from genome assembly GCF_000951045.1 of Mandrillus leucophaeus. NCBI lineage: Eukaryota > Metazoa > Chordata > Mammalia > Primates > Cercopithecidae > Mandrillus > Mandrillus leucophaeus. The sequence continues at coordinate 536,990 of NW_012102033.1, forward strand.
ACTTCCAGTGGCTCTCGCCTCTGGGTCAGTCCTAATAGCTCCCTTTCCATCGTAGCCTCTTTCTTCCTCCCTGTCTCTCCCCTTTCTTGTTGAATTTCTTTCTCACTCATCAAAGCTCGTCTTTTTCACTATGTCCCTGTGCACTTCTCTGTGGGTCCTTCCTCTTCCCCGACCCAGCCTACCCCGTTGGAAGTTTTCAACCAAATCAAAGGCAGGTAGGACAGCCAATGCCAGCGCGCCAGCGCTGACTCTTTGGCATGTGCGGGAAGGGTTGGGGAGCCCCGGGAAGTCTACCCCGGGTGGGCAGGTATGGCAGAGGAAGGAAGCAGCTGGGAGGTTCTGGATGCTGGAGCAAAGAGGGGTGTTTCTCATGGCTGTCCTGAGGTGCTGGCTGTAGTGCAGGGGTCTCTGTCTCTGTCTGGATCTCTGACACCCCCAGGTCTCTGTCCCTCTTTCTGGGTCTCTGTCTCCCCCACCCTCTGCGTCTCTGAAATCCTGAACTTCTCCGTCCCCTACTGCCTGCCTCTCTTTGACTCTCCATCCCCCTCCCCGTGTTTCTCTGTGCCCCTCTTGGGGTCCCTGTCCCTCTGTCTCTGGGTCTCTTTCTCACTCCATCCAGCCACGTGCCTGCAGGCCCTTCATTGGCTGGATTCAGAGTGGCGGGTACTGACACCCGGGGCAACAGCAACAAGCCAGCTCTTGCTTGGCTACAGGGAGGGGGAGGAACCATGGCCAGTGGCACCCTGGCTCTGCGCTGTGGCCCCCTGTGGTCTTCCATCTCTGCAACCGAGGTACCTGGATCCTGGCCCAGCTGGCATCTCACCAGCAGCTGCCTTGCCCACCGCATTATCCCACCACTGCCCTTCACCCCGCCCACGGTGCAGGTGAGCAGATCCTAGGCTGAAGCACTGCAGGGACTGGGTACCCAGAAAGCTGGGGGCTGAGAAAAGCGGATTGGAAGCTTGGACTCCTCTCTGAAGGAGGGTCCTGCAGTCCTGGGTCTGAGAGAGGAGGCACCAGGGAAGCTAAATGCCAGGGACTGTAGAGGAAAGGGCTGGGGGGCGACTGGAAGAGGTCAGAGTTTGGGGTGGGGGGTGATACGGACTCCTGAGTCTTTCTAGCTGATGTGCAGCGCCTACTCTCCAGTCCAGGGTCGCGGACCCTCTACCACCCGGCTGCAAAGCAGGATTCTCGCATCTGGGCTTTCGACGAGGTCCTCAGCAGATGGGAGACAACCTCTGGCTCGGCCTACGTGCCCAAGACCCATGGAGGGCCCTGCGCCCAGCCCAGAGCCCCAGAGCCTGCAGACCCCACGCCGACTGTGGGAATCAAGGATTTAGGAGAAAAGGTAAGGTTTGGGGAGTGCCTGAGTCCGCGGGGGACAGGGCGGGAGACTGCATTTGAGTCCCCTGCGCCTTCACAGAGGTCTCCCGGTCGCCTTTCCCCAGCTCAGACGCCGTGGCTGACTCCTACCACTGACCACGACGTACCAGCGCAGCGAGACGAGGGCGCAGTACACTGGCTCTCCCGATCGGGACGCGCGAGTCTCCGAATACGTAGGGGCCCAGCCCCCACAACGCCCAGACCACCTCCACGGGGGGCCTTCCCAGGTGACGGGGTGGAAGCCGGCGCTGGCGAGACGGGGCGGAGTTCCGGGAGCCTGGGGCGGGGCCAGAAGAAATCACAGCCTTGGGGCGCGGCTAAAGGGTCGGGGGCGGGATCCCGAGGTTAGAGGAGCCTGGGGAGGGGCTGGGCCTCGAGGCCAGGCCAGAAGGACCAGGGGCTGGACACTCGCCTTCAGGGCTCCGAAGCTGCTGCGGGGCTAGAGACGGGCTGTGGGTGGGGACGAGATTAGAATATTCTGAGAGGGCGTCAGGTGGGAGCTGGGAGAGGTAACGTGGAATTGTTGCTCAAGATGCAGCTCAGCTCCAGTGGCCACACCAAGACGGTTTAAGACCCAGAGAGAAACCGGGGAGGAGGGTTTGTGGTGGCTGGGGGCCTGGGTTTGAGTTCCCTGACCAGCAGGACGTGCTTGAACTTAGGGAAGTGAGGCTGGGAAGGGTTCGGGTTTGAGGAAGGAAACTGAAGTTCCCTGGCGTGGGTGGCAGGAAGGGCTCTGACTCTGGGGCGGGGTTCTAGGACCGTGGCCGTCATGGCTGTCCAGGCCGAAGAAGAAGGATTCTGAACTGGGGACCCAAGGCTTGGAACGGGGTATGAAATCTATGTCTTGGGTATGCCTCCTCCCACAATCTTGCTCGGGCTCTAATCGCCTGGACGAAGAGCCCTGAGTTGTCTGGCCGACCTTTCACAGTATCCGACCGGGGCGTCCTGGACCGCCGCCAGCTCTATCTGACCACCTCGGCCCGGCCCGGGACTTTCGGTTCTATCCCAAGTAAGCCGGGCTCTCGCTCCGCACCGCCTCCTGCACAGCACTCGCCTTGGCCAGTGCACGCCGAGCCCCTGGGCTGGCTTCCATTCTCTGACCCGGTGGTCTCAGCCTCGAATCCTGTAGCAGCAAGAACCAAAATTCAGGCCCCAGCCCCTCCCTCTTTTAGTAACCAGGAGGCCTTAGTGTCAACTCTCAGGTAGGGACAGGAAGCCTGCACAGGCGCTCAGGGGGATTCTGGATCTGAGGACTGGGCCTCCTTCGGTACTTAAGCCCCCAGATACTCCTTCCCAAGGAAGCGAAAGCCCGCGTTTCCTTCCGAAGGATGCGAAAGCCTAGTTTCCAGGACCTTAAGTACCTCGAGGACCCAGGAACACGGGCTACGCACGCCGGGTCCCGTCCTTCCTAAGGGGCCCTCGCCTGGAAATGCAGGAGTTTGGGTGTGCAGACTCCTTAGATACCGAGGTCTGAACCTCGTCCCCAAGGATTCAGCTGTATCCTCACCATCCTGCCCTGCTCCCACAGGAGCTGTCCGGATACCCCCTCAAGGACTCCCTGACCTACTGGAGCTTCGAAGGGACTCCCTAACTCTGGGGTCACGACCCGCAGCGGCCGCCCCGTTCGCGCTCCTCCCGGCCGCCCCGATC
>NW_012102033.1:542607-546680 GCF_000951045.1 Mandrillus leucophaeus
TGCAGTGAGCCGAGATGGTGCCACTGCAATCCAGCTTGGTCCACAGAGTGAGACTCCATCTCAACAACAACAAAAAGAAAACAGGGTGGGGACAGGGGATGACATCCAGCTCAGGAGGTGTCCATGGTCTCACCTTCTGTGGGGAGAAGGAAGGTCACATGGTCATTGTGCCCCCATGGGGCAGGGCCTGAGTCTTCAAGGCCGAGCTCCCTCTTCCTCCCTCTGAGGGTGGCACAGGCAGTACAGCTGGGGGGTGGGGACCTGAATGGGATGAATGGTGTGAGGTGGATGTCATCTCTTCCATTCTGCTTCATCCACTGCCTCTCCCTTCCCCTCCTCTCCCTGTCTCTTATACACATCTAGATGTGTATAAGAGACAGGGCACAGGCAGTACAGCTGGGGGGTGGGGACCTGAATGGGATGAATGGTGTGAGGTGGATGTCATCTCTTCCATTCTGCTTCATCCACTGCCTCTCCCTTCCCCTCCTCTCCCCTCCCCTCCCTCCATCATCTTCCAATCCCAGTCAGGAGCCATCACCTGGGTAGAAAAGGGGCCACTGGAAAGGGGGCGGTGCCTTGACTCTTCAGTACCCTGCACTTGTTCAGCGATTTGTCCCCCTTCCCCACCTGCCTGTATACCCTGCCTGATCTTTTCTTCCCCTAGGTGGTTGCCCCCTCCCTCTCCTGGTATGTCAGGAAGGAGACAGCGATGTCCTCCACAGGGGCCCCCCAAAGCCTGGGGACTCCCAGCCCCAGAGCTCCGAGGTGGAAGAGGTGCTGACAGGTCTGGTAACCATTGGCTGTTTTCCAGTCTTCTCCAGGCCACCCTTTCCTAGAACCGCAGGCTTCCAGAATGTTGCAGAGAAACTGCAACATCCACGCCTCCACCAGCCTCTCCCAGCGCCAGGTCAATTTCACACACGGGAAAACTGACACCTGTCTCAGAGGGGCAGCGTTTTACCTCCTTAGTGGCAGTTTTGAGGTGAACTGGGGTCTCCCTAGGATTCCAGGTTGTGGCCTTTCTCCAAATTGTGGAATGTGGCCAGGCGTGGTGGCTTGAGTCTGTAGTCCCAGCTACTCAGGAGCCACAACAGGAGGATTGCTTGAGCCCAGCGGTTCAAGTGCAGTGGGGAAATATAGCGAGACCTGGTCTTAAAACAATTTGTTTCGGGCCGGGCGTGGTGGCTCACACCTGTAATTCCAGCCGTTTGGGAGGCCAAGGCAGGGGTATAGCTTGAGGTTGGGAGTTTGAGACCAGTCTGAACAACGTGGTGAAACCCCATCTCTACTAAAAATATAAAAATTAGCTGGGCATGGTGGCAGGTGTTTGTAATCCCAGCTATTCAGAAGGCTGAGGCAGGAGAATCACTTCAACCCAGGAGGCAGATGTTGCAGTGAGCCAGGGTTGTGCCACTGCACTCCAGCCTGGCCAACAGAGTGAGACTCTGTCTCAAAAACTAATAATAATAATTGATTGGAACATCCCCCAAGATGCAAGACTCACGGTTCCTCAGAGTTGTACAGGAAGGATGGCAGAATGCAGTTACCCAGACTTTAAGTCCCATCTCTTACATTTGTTGACTGTGTGACCGGACACAAATCATTAATTTCTCTGAGCCTGTATTTCACGATCTGTTGCTATTAAGTAACAGTAGTTGAATATTTTTTATTTTTATTTGATGCTTATTATTCTTTTGAGATGGAGCTTCGTTCTTGTTGCCCAGGCTGGAGTCCAGTGGCACGATCTTGGCTCACTGCGACTTCCGCCTCCTGGGTTCAAGTGATTCTCCTGCCTCAACCTCCCAAGTAGCTGGGATTATAGGTATGCACCACCACTACTGGGCATATTTTGTATTTTTAGTAGACATGGGGTTTCTCCATGTTGGTCAGGGTGGCCTGGAACACCTCACCTCAGTTGATCTGCCCACCTCAGCTTCCAACAATGCTGAGATTACACTCATGAGCCACCACGCCCAGCCTTATTTTTATTTTTGGACAGAGTGTCACTCTGTTTTCCAGGTGGGAGGGCCGTGGCACGATCTCGGCTCACTGCCATCTCCGCCTCCCAGGTTCAAGCGATTCTCCTGCCTCAGCCTCCCAAGAAGCTGGGATTACAGGTGCGTAGCACCACGCCCAGCTAATTTTGGTATTATTAGTAGAGATGGGGTTTCACCATGTTAGCCAGGCTGCTCTTAAACTCCTGACCTCAAGTGATCCACCCACCTCAGCCTCCCAAAGTGCTGGGATTACAGGTGTGAGGCACAGTGCCTGACTTGTAGTAGTTGAATAATTACTATTAATCTACAAGTTGGGCGTTATGCAAGTCCGATATATAGAGTCCTCCAAACTTCTACAGCAAGGGCTGCCCCACAATCCTGGCAGGCAAGCCTCCCCTGGGGTTCCCAACTTCTGTCCCCACTGAAGTTTTTATCCTCTTCTCTAATCCCAGCCTCCCTTACTCTGTCTCCCTGTGCTGTGAGAGCTGCTCCCCCTCCCCCAGACTCCCTCCGCATCCCCCTCATTTTCCTCCTCCCTAGTGTGTCAATGGATTCCTAATCCCCATCCTGGACATTGTCTCCTTTTCTTGCCCCAAAGTGGGACCTTCTTTTCCCCCAAGTGGTCCTGTCTAGGGGTGCTGCTCTTGAGCCCCCTCTGGTCTTCCTGCTGGAGACTGGGGCCTTTCGGGAGTTAGCAGGCACCCCGGCCAACCACAGCCAGTGTGGGGCAAGTGCAACTGCACTGGCGAGTCATCAGAGTGAACTGGCCGTGTGCGATGCAGTCAGCGGCTGGGTGACAGACCCCGGGACCGCTGTGGACTTGGGTGGTTTCGAGATGGAGGTGTTCGGGAAGGTGCCTATAGCTGGGGGCAATTCCCTCTGCCAGTACTTCTTTGTCACCCGCTTTGAGGCCCATAACTCTGAGGAAGGTGAACCGGGGACAGGTGGAGGGGGCTGCCAGGGTATGGACCAAAGGCACTGGTTGTCTGAGTGCAAGGCCAAGCAATCCTATGTGCGGGCATTGACCTCTGATGCCTAGGGCCGTGTGGGCTGGCGATAGATTTGAATTGACACTGTGTGTGTCTGTACACTCCTCAGCTGGACTCACCAGGACTGAGGCTTATACACAGGAACTGGTAAGGCAGAAAAAGAACAGAACTGGATGCTGAGAGACCTTAGGGATGGGCCAGCTGCTCTAAGGACCCCAGTTTGGGAACTCATCAAATGATCACAAAATCACAACTCTCTGAATTGGAGCTCAATCTCTGCAAGATGGGTGAAACCACATGGGGTTTTGAAGGTTGAATAGGAGTTCTCCTGGAGGAACTTGAAGGTAGTAATTATGATGCTGATGATAAGAATAACCACTATTTACTGAGTGTTTACTGTTTCTCAGTCCTAATACATAAGTCTTCGAATCAACTCTCGTGGATTTGATCATTGGTGGCCTTTGGTATTAAGTGGCTGACTGCCCAGTCTCAGAGGACACCACCTTGCTCATCCTGGAGAGAGGGAGGGCACATTTCATTATGTGGATGGGGAAGGAGAGAAACTGGAACATGCAAACAGATGGCCAGGGGACCTTGAGAACGTGGTCCACAGAAGGCCTTTAAGTATCTGAGAACTGGGGTTCAAATGGGAAATCTTCCTTGGTAAGAGTGGGTAGGGGTTTGCTTAGAATATTCTGTTGTGAGGTAATGAGCCCCCCATCATAGGGGGAGTACAAGCAAGGTTGAATGAGAAGTGATCAGGAGGCTGGAGAGTTCAGCCCTGGGCAGGGAGTTGGAGTCAGGTTTCTAGCCCTCTTCCCTGTCCCAACCTATACCCTACATTGGGAAAGAAACAGACCTTAGTATTATCCAGCTTGATGGCCGGGTGTGATGACTCACGCCTGTAATCCCAGCACTTTGGGAGGCCGAGGCAGGCGAATCACCTGAGGTCAAGCATTCAAGGTGAAACCCCGTCTCTACTAAAATCATAAAAAGAAATTAGCTGGACGTGGTGGTGAGTGCCTGTAATCAAGCTGCTCTGAAGGGTGAGGCAGGAGAATCACTTGAACCTGGGAGGCAGAGGTTG
>NW_012102033.1:546990-548294 GCF_000951045.1 Mandrillus leucophaeus
GCTGGAGGCGCCCTGGGGTGACCCCCACTGGAAGCCCTTGCCGGGCATCCACAGCGTGCCGAAAGCCTACAACACCGAGAACTCCCGCTCTGGCAACTTGAAGTCGGCGCTAGTGGGAGCCGGCCGGGCCCGCCCCACCCCAGACACGTCCTCTGGCCTCGCGGAGGAGCCAAGCTCCGGACCTCCGCCCACTACGCGGTGTCCGGACTTAGTTGGGCTACCACTCATTACGTCTACCGGCAATGTCGGGGCCGGACTACCCCAGACACGCACACTCAGCTGCGGCATCCCGGAGAAGGGACTAAGTCCAGATATTCTCCTCGAAGACTGTGGCCCCGCGGGCAGGACGCGCCCCCTGCGGGCGTATTAGATAATGAGTTAAGTTACCTGAACCACACGCATTTCCGGGGACCGCTCCGGGCATCCTAGCTTGAGGGTAGGGTGGGCGGAGGTCCCTAAGGGAGAGGTAGGTCTCTGGCTGAATCCCTCGTTGGGGGGCATCTGGGTCAAGCGGCTTCCCCGGCTGCAAAGTCACGGGGAGGCCCTCGCGGATTGGGCAGGAGCTAAGTCCGAAGCCGCGCCCCTCCTGGGAGGTTGGACTGTGGCGCAGGAATGCCTCAAGTGGAGGAGGGTTGAGGCTTCAGTCCAGCACCTTTCTCGGGTCGCGGCCTCCTCTGGCTCCCAAGACCGCACGATAGGCAGAGGCAAGTTTTCCTACACCCTACGCCTGTGCCTCCAACGCCGACTAGACCCTAGCACTGAACGACTGAGTCTCTGAGCTCACTTCACCGTGGTCTCTGCCTCACTCTTGGCGCTGGACCACTGAGGGGAGAGGGCTGGGACGCCCCGCTGAGCCACTCCTGTGCCTCCCTGGCCTTGTGCACCTCTCACCCCCCGGGGTGTTAGTGTCGAGGTCACCCCAGCATCCTACCACCTCCTGGTGGCCTTGCCGCCCCCACAACCCGAAGGTATAAAGCCAGGTACACGAGGCAGGGGACGCACCAAGGATGGAGATGCTCCAGGTAAGACTGCAGGGCCCCTGGGCACCTTCCACCTCCTTCCAGGCCATCACTGGCATGAGAAGGGGCAGACGAGTGTGAGCCGTGGAAGGAGGCCTCTTTCCGGAGGGACGTGATCCCCAGTAAGCTTCAGGTGGGGCAATCCCTGAGGGTGGGTTTCTGAAATGTTGGGGTATCTCAGGTCCTCTGGGCTGTGGGGTGGGCGCTGAAAGGAAGGTGTCTGGGCGGTGGGTCCTGACTAGGAGATGCCGGGAAGGGTCTCTGGGTCGTTGCTCGTGGTGTACC
>NW_012102033.1:550720-553521 GCF_000951045.1 Mandrillus leucophaeus
GCCCGTCTTTTTCACTATGTCCCTGTGCACTTCTCTGTGGGTCCTCCCTCTTTGGCCACCCAGCCTACCCAGGTGGAACTTTTCCAGCAAATTAAAGGCAGGCAGGACAGCCGACGCCAGCGCTGACCCCTCCAGCACATGCGGGGAGGGTGGGGGAGCCCTGGAGATGTCTGGAAATCATTATCCCCAGGTGGGCAGGCCTGGCAGAGGGAGGAGCAGCCCGGAGCTTCTGGACCCTGGAGGAAAGAGGGGTGTTTCTCATGGATGTCTGGAGGTGCTAGGTGCAGTGCAGGGGTCTCTGTCTCTCTGGATCTCTGACATTCTCAGGTCTCTGTCCTTTCTGGGTCTCTGTCTCCCCATCTCCCTGGGTCTCTGAAATTCTGAACTTCTCCTTCCTCTTCTGCCCTCCTCTCTTTGAGTCTCCATCTCCCTCCCCATGTTTCTCTGTGACCCTCTTGGGGTCCCAGTCCCTCTGTCTCTGGGTCTCCTCACTCCATCCAGCCACAAGCCTGCAGGCCCTTGATTGGCTAGGTTCAGGATGGGCGGGTTCTGTCACCTGGGGCAACAGCAACAAGAAGCCAGCACCTGCTTGGCTACAGGGAGGGGGAGGAACCATGGCCAGTGGCACCCTGGCTCTGCGCTGTGTGCCCCCCTTCGCCCCCCCGTGGTCTTCCATCTCTGCAACCGAGATGCCTGGATCCTGGCCCAACTGGCATCTCACCAACACCTGTGCTGCCCATCGCATTATCCCACCCATGCCCTTCCCCCCGCCCACGGTGCAGGTGAGTTGACCCTAGGCTGAAGCCCTGTGGGACCTGGGGACCCAGAAAGCTAGGTGCTGAGTAAAGGGGATTGGGAGCCTGGACTCCTCTCTGAAGTAGGAGGGTCCTGGAGCCCTGGGTCTGAGAGAGGAGGCACCAGGGAAGCTGGATGCCAGGGATTGCAGAGGAAAGGGCTGGGAGCCGACTGGAAGAGGTCAGAGTTTGGGATGGGGGGTGTGATACCGACTCCTGAGTCTTTCTAGCTGATGTGCAGCACCTACTCTCCAGTCCAGGGTCCCGGACCCTCTACCTCCGGCTACAAAGCAGGATTCTTGCATCTGGGCTTTCAATGAGGTCCTCAGCAGATGGGAGAAAACCTCTGGCTCAGCCTCTGGCTTGGGCCTAGGTGGGCAAGCCCCATGACGGGCCCTGCGCCCAGCCCAGAGCCCAGAGCCTGCAGACCCCAGGAGGACTGGGGGATCAAGGATTCAAGAGAAAAGGTAAGGTTTAGGGAGTGCCAGAGTCCGCAGGGGACAGGACGGGAGACTGCATTTGAGTCCCCTGCGCCTTCACAAGGGTCTCCAGGTCGCCTTTCCGCACCTCAGACGCCATGGCTGGCACCTCCCACTGACCACAAAATACCAGCGCAGCGAGAGGAGGGTGCAGTACACGGGCTCTTCCCACCCGGACACCCACGCCCTCGAATACAAGTTGCAGACCACCACCGCCCAGCCCCTCACAAGTCGCAGACCACCACCGCCCAGCCCCTCACAAGTCGCAGACCACCACCGCCGGGGTCTGGGCCTCGAGGCCAGGCCAGAAGGACCAGGGGCTGGAAACTCATCTTCAGGGCTCCCAAGCTGCTGCGGAGATAGACAGCGGGCTGTGGATGGGAAGGAGACTAGAATATTCTGAGACAGGGTCGGGTGGGAGCTGGGAGAGGTAATGTCAAATTGTTGCCTAAGAGGCAGCTCAGCTCCAGTGACCACACCAGGACAGTTTAAGACCGGGAGCGGAACCAGGGAGGTTGTTTTTGGTAACTGGGGGCCTGGGTTTGAGTTCCTTGACCAGCAGGAGGTGCTTGGATTTAGGGAGGTGAAGCTGCAAAACGTTCGGGTTTGAGGAAGGAGGCTGAAGTTCCCTGGCGTGGGTGGCAGGAAGGGCTCTGACTCTGGGGCGGGGTTCTAGGACCGTGGCCTTCATGGCTGTCCAGGCCGAAGGAGAGGGATTCTGAACTCGGGACCCAGGGCTTGGAACGGGGTGTGAAATCTGTGTCTTGGGTATGCCTCCTCCCACAATCTTGCTCAGGCTCTAATCGCATGGACGAAGAACCCCGAGTTGTCTGGCGGCCTTTCACAGTATCCGACCGGGGCGTCCTGGACCGCCGACAGCTCTATCTGACCACCTCGGCCCGGCCCGGGACTTTCGGTTCTATCCCAAGTAAGCCGGGCTCTCGCTCCGCACCGCCTCCTGCACAGACCCCGCCTTGGCCGGTGCTCGCCGAGCCCCTGGGCTGGCTTCCATTCTCTGACCCGGTGGTCTCAGCCTCGAATCCTATAGCAGCAAGAACCAAAATTCAGGCCCCAGTCTCTCCCTCTTTTAGCACCCAGGAGTCCTTAGTGTCAACTCTCAGGAACGGCGGTAGGGACAGGAAGCCTGCACAGCGGGTCGAGGGGATTCTGGATCTGAGGGCAGGGCCTCTTTCCGTACTTGAGCCCCCAGATACTCCTTCCCAAGGAAGCGAAAGCCCCCGTTTCCTTCCCTAGGATACGAAAGTTCTCTTTCCAGGACGTTAAGTACCTGGAGTACCCAGGAACGCAGGCTACGCGCACCCAGTCCCGTCCTTCCCAAGGGGCCCTCGCCCGGAAATGCAGGAGTTTGGGTGTGCAGACTCCTTAGATCCCGAGGTCTGAACCTCGTCCCCAAGGATCCAGCTGTATCCTCACCATCCTGCCCTGCTCCCACAGGACGGAGCTGTCTCTATACCCTCGCAAAGACTCCCTGATCTACTGGAGCTTCGAAGAGACGCCCTAACTCTGG
>NW_012102033.1:559826-560442 GCF_000951045.1 Mandrillus leucophaeus
CCCCGCCGCGGTCTTCCATCTCTGCAACCGAGATGCCTGGATCCTGGCCCAACTGGCATCGCACCAGCACCTGCGTTGCCCACCGCATTATCCCACCCGTGCCCTTCCCCCCACCCACGGTGCAGGTGAGTTAACCCTAGGCTGAAGCCCTGCGGGGCGGGGGACCCAGAAAGATAGGTGCTGAGTAAAGGGGATTGGGAGCTTGGACTCCTCTCTGAAGCTGGAGTGTCCTGGAGCCCTGGGTCTGAGAGAGGAGGCACCAGGGAAGCTGGATGCCAGGGATTGCAGAGGAAAGGGCCGGGGGCCGACTGGAAGAGGTCAGAGCTTGGGGTGGGGGGTGACACGGACTCCTGAGTCTTTCTAGCTGATGTGCAGCGCCTACGCTCCAGTCCAGGGTCGCGGACCCTCTACCCCCGGCTGCAAAGCAGGATTCTCGCATCTGGGCTTTCGACGAGGTCCTCAGCAGATGGGAGACAACCTCTGGCTCGGCCTACGTGCCCAAGACCCATGGCGGGCCCTGTGACCAGCCCAGAGCCCAGAACCTGCAGACCCCACGCGGACTGTGGGGATCAAGGAATGGAGAGAAAAGTTAAGGTTTGGGGAGTGCCGGAGTCCT
>NW_012102033.1:560492-561125 GCF_000951045.1 Mandrillus leucophaeus
GAGCTGAGATCCGGCCACTGCACTCCAGCCTGGGCGACACAGCGAGACTCCGTCTCAAAAAAAAAAAAATAAAAAAGGCAGGCAGGACAGCTGACGCCAGCGCTGACCCCTCTAGCACATGCGGTGATAGTGGGGGAGCCCCGGGGACCTCTAGAAATCATTACCCCAAGGTGGGCAGGCCTGGCAGAAGGAGGAAGCAGCAGGAGCTTCTGGACCTTGGAGGAAAGAGGGGTGTTTCTCATGGATGTCCTGAGGTGCTATGTGTAGCGCAGGGGTCTCTGTCTCTCTCTCTGGATTCCCAGGTCTCTGTTCCTCTTTCTGGGTCTCTGTCTCCCCTATCCCCCTGGGTCTCTGAAATTCTGAACTTCTCCTTCCTCTTCTTCCCTCTTGTCTGAGTCTCCATCCCCCTCCCCGCGTTTCTCTGTGCCCCTCTTGGGGTCCCTGTCCCTCTGTCTCTGGGTCTCCTTTTCACTCCATCCATCCACGTGCCTACAGGCCCTTCATTGGCTACTTTCAGGATGGGTGGGTTCTGTCACCTGCCGCAACAGCAACAACAAGCCAGCACTTGCTTGGCTATAGGGAGGGGGAGGAACCATGGCCAGTGGCACCCTGGCTCTGCACTGTGCTCCCCCC
>NW_012102033.1:561175-561482 GCF_000951045.1 Mandrillus leucophaeus
TCGCGGAGGAGCCAAGCTCCGGACCTCCGCCCACTAAGCGGTGTCCGGACCTAGGTGGTCTCCTACTCATTGCGTCTATCGGGAATGTGGGGGCCAGACTACCCCACACACGCACACTCAGCTGCGGCTTCGCGAGGAAGGGACTAAGTTCAGATATTGTCCTTGGAGGCCGTGGCCCCGCGGGCAGGACGCGTCCCCTGCGGGCGTATTAAATAATGAGTTAAGTTACCTGAACCACACGCATTTCCGGGGACCGCTCCGGGCATCCTAGCTTGAGGGTAGGGTGGGCGGAGGTCCCTAAGGGAGA
>NW_012102033.1:561532-563351 GCF_000951045.1 Mandrillus leucophaeus
GGATTCTCGCATCTGGGCTTTCGACGAGGTCCTCAGCAGATGGGAGACAACCTCTGGCTCGGCCTACGTGCCCAAGACCCATGGCGGGCCCTGCGACCAGCCCAGAGCCCAGAACCTGCAGACCCCACGCGGACTGTGGGGATCAAGGAATGGAGAGAAAAGTTAAGGTTTGGGGAGTGCCGGAGTCCTCAGGGGACAGGACGGGAGACTGCATTTGAGTCCCCTGCTCCTTCACAAGGGTCTCCAGGCCGCCTTTCGGCACCTCAGATACCGCGGCTGCGGCCTCCCACTGACCACAAAATACCAGCGCAGCGAGAGGAGGGCGCAGTACACCGGCTCTCCCGACCAGGACGCGTGCGCCCCCGAATACGTCGGGCCCCAGCCCCTCACAAGTCGCAGACCACCACCGTGGGGGGCTGGGCCTCGAGGCCAGGCCAGGACCGGGGGCTGGAAACTCACCTTCAGGGCTCCTAAGCTGCTGCGGAGCTAGAGGGCGGACTGTGGGTGGGGATGAGACTAGAATATTCTGAGACGGGGTCGGATGGGAGGTGGGAGAGCTCAGCTCCAGTGGCCACACCAAGACGGTTTAAGACCGGGAGCGGAACCACGGAGGTTGTTTTTGGTAACTGGGGGCTTGGGTTTGAGTTCCTTGAGCAGCAGGAGGTGCTTGGATTTAGAGAGGTGAAGCTGGGAAGGAAGGGTTCGGGTTTGAGGAAGGAAACTGAAGTTCCCTGGCGTGGGTGGAAGGAAGGGCTCTGACTCTGAGTCGGGGTGCCAGGGCCGTGGCCGACATGGCTGTAGAGGCCGAAGGAGAGGGATTCCCGCAGCACCGCGGGGCCTTGACTCTGGCTCAGGAGTCCTACAGCCCCTCGCTGCACCCGCTCCGCCGGCTCGACCGCTTCCGCCCGCTGGAGGCGCCCTGGGGTGGCTCCCCTGGAAGCCCTTGCCGGGCATCCACAGCGTGCCGAAAGCCTACAGCCCCCAGAACTCCCGCTCCGCCAGCTTGAAGCCGGCGCTAGTGGGAGTCGGCCGGGCCAGCCCCACCCCGACACGCCCCCTGGATCGGGGCGGAGCCGAGCTCGGGACCTCCAAGGATGTAGATGCTCCAGGTAAGACTGCAGGGCTCCTGAGCACCTTCCACCTTCTTCCAGGCCATCACTGGCATGAGAAGGGGTAGACGCGTGTGAGTTGTGGAAGGTCTTTATCTGGAGGGGCGTGACCCCCAGTAAGCCCACTACGAGGGGTCCAGACTCAGGCTGGCTCCCACTTATTACTTCTGTCCGCAATGTGGGGGCGGGACTAACCCAGACACGCCCACTCAGCTGCGGTATCGAGGGGAAGGGACTAAGTCCAGATAACGTCCGTCGAGGCTTGACCCCTCGGGCAGGACACGCCCCCTGCGGGCGTGTTAAATAATGAGTTAAATCATCTGAGCCACCCCATTTCCGGGGACCGCTCCGGGCATCCTAGCTTGAGGGTAGGGTGGGCGGAGGTCCCTAAGGGAGATGTGGGGCTCTGGCTGAATCGTTCGCTGCGGGGCATCTGGGTCAAGCAACTTCCTTGGCTGCAAAGTCACGGGGAGACCCTCGCGGATTGGGCAGAAGCTAAGTTCGAAGCCGCGCCCCTCCGGGGAGGTTGGACTGTGGCGCAGGAATGCCTTAAGTGGGGAAGGTTGAGGCTTCAGTCCCGCACCTTTCTCGGGTCACGGCCTCCTCTGGCTCCCAAGACCGCACGATAGGCAGAGGCCGGTTTTCCTACACCCTACGCCTGTGCCTCCAACGCCGACTAGACCCTAGCACTGGACGACTGAGTCTCTGAG
>NW_012102033.1:564311-566368 GCF_000951045.1 Mandrillus leucophaeus
CATCCAGGGAGCCGCTGCGGCCACTGTGCCGCCCCATCAATGCCACCCTGGCTGCCGAGAAGGAGGCCTGTCCCGTGTGCATCACCGTCAACACCACCATCTGTGCCGGCTACTGCCCCACCATGGTGAGCTGCCCGGGGCCAGGGGCAGGTGCTGCCACCTCAGGGCCGGATCACAGAGGCAGCGGGGGAGGAAGGGCGGTCTGCCTGTCTGGTCAGGGGCTGGGGAATGGGGTGTGGGAGGGCGGGAACAGAGGGCTTCCTGGACTCCTGAGTCTGGGACCTTTGGGGGCAGCTTGGGAGGTCAGCGGAGGCGCTGGCCCCAGGCACATGCTCACTCCCCTATCCACACATCCTCCAGATGCGGGTGCTGCAGGCGGTCCTGCCGCCCCTGCCCCAGGTGGTGTGCACCTACCGCGAGGTGCGCTTCGAGTCCATCCGGCTCCCTGGCTGCCCGCCTGGCGTGGACCCTGTGGTCTCCGTCCCCGTGGCTCTCAGCTGTCGCTGTGGACTCTGCCGCCGCAGCACCTCTGACTGTGGGGGTCCCAAGGACCACCCTTTGACCTGTGATGACCCCCACCTCCAGGCCTCCTCTTCCTCAAAGGACCCTCCCCCCAGCCCTCCAAGTCCATCCCGACTCCCGGAACCAGCAGACACCCCGTTCCTCCCGCAATAAAGGCTTCTCAATCTGCACTCTGGAGGTGTCTTTCTGTGGACTCAGGGCAACCACACACACGCAGGGTGGGTCCAGCTTCAAAACCATTTTTTACAAAGTCACACTGTCAGAACTCTGGTAAAAACAGGGTGGGGACAGGGGATGACATCCAGCTCAGGAGGTGTCCATGGTCTCACCTGTGGGGAGAAGGAAGGCCACATGGTCAGTGTGGCCCAGGGGGCAGGGCCTGAGCCTTCTAGGCTGAGCTCCCTCTTCCTTCCTCTGAGGTTGGCACTGGCAGTGCAGGTGCCGGGGTGGGAACCTGAATTGAATGAATGGGCGGAGGGGGATGTCATCTCTTCCAGCCTCCTTCAAGCACTGCTCCTCCCTTCTCCTCCTCTTCCCTACCCTCTCTCCATCTGCTTCCCATCCCTGCCAGGAGCCATCACCTGGGTAGAAAAGGGGCCTCGGAAAGGGGGCGGGGACTTGACTCCTGGTTACCCTGCACTTCAAGAGGAACTCTGGGGAGGGGGTGTTCAGGGATTTGGCCCCTTGCCCACCTGCCTGTATACCCTGCCTGATCTTTTCTTCCCCTAAGTGGTTGTCCCCTCCCTCTCCTGAAATGTCAGGAAAGAGGCAGCCAGCTGTGTCCTCCACAGGGGCCCCCCGAAGCCTGGGGACTCCCGGCCCCAGAGCTCCAAGGTGGAGGAGGTGCTGACAGGTCTGGTAACCACTGACTGTTTCCCAGTCTTCTCCACACCACCCTTTCCTAGAACCACAGGCTTCCAGAATGTTGTAGAGAAACTGCAACATCTACGCCTCCACCAGCCTCTCCCAGAGCCAGGTCAATTTCACACATGGGAAAACTGAAGCCTGTCTCAGAGGGGCAGCGTTTTACCTCCTTAGTGGCAGTTTTGAGGTGAACTGGGGTCTGCCTAGGATTCCAGGTTGTGGCCTTTCTCCAAATTGTAGAATGTGACCAGGCATGGTGGCTTGAGTCTGTAGTCCCAGCTACTCAGGAGCCACAGCAGGAGGATTGCTTGAGCCCAGGATTTTAAGTGCAGCGGGGAATCAGCAAGATCTCGTATTAAAACAATTTGTTTGGGATCAGGCGTGGTGTCTCACGCCTGTAATCCCAGCAGTTTTGGAAGCCAAGGCAGAAGTATCGCTTGAAATCGGGAGTTCAAGACCAGTCTGGCCAAGATGGTGAAAGCCCATGTCTACTAAAAATACAAAAATCAGCTGGGCACGGTGGCAGGCGCCTGTAATTCCAGCTACTGAGAAGACTGAGGCAGGAGAATCACTTGAACCCATGAGGCAGACGTTGCAGTGAGCCGAGATTGTGCCACTGCACTCCAGCCTGGGCAGAGTGAGACTCTGTCTCAAAAAAAAAAAAAAAAAAA
>NW_012102033.1:566418-566815 GCF_000951045.1 Mandrillus leucophaeus
TCTTTCTCAGCCCTAATACATAACTCCTCGGATCAACTCTTGTGGATTTGATCATTGGTGGCCTTTGGTGTTAAGTGGCTGACTGCCCAGTCTCAGAGGACACCACCTTGCTCATCCTGGAGAGAGGGAGGGCACATTTCATTATGCGGATGGGGAAGGAGAGAAACTGGAATAGGCAAGCAGATGGCCAGGGGACCTTTAGAACGTGGTCCACAGAAGGCTTTTAAGTGTCTGGGAGCTAGGGTTCAAATGGGAAATCTTACTTGGTGAGAGGGGGCAGGCGTTGGCTTAGAATATTCTGTTGTGAGGTAATGAGCCCCCCATCACAGGGGGAGTACAAGCAAGGTTGAATAAGAAGTGATCAGGAGGCTGGAGAGTTCAGCCTTGGGCAGGGAGT
>NW_012102033.1:569131-570061 GCF_000951045.1 Mandrillus leucophaeus
AAAAAAAAAAAAAAAAGAAAAAGATAATGATGATAATAAGAGCCACTATTTACTGAGTGTTTACTGTTTCTTAGCCCTAATACAAAACTCCTCAGATCAACTCTCATGGATTTGATCATTGGTGGCCCTTGGCGTTAAGTTACTGACTACTTAGTCTCAGAGGTTACCACCTTGCTCATCCTGGAGAGTGGGAGGGGACATTTCAAGATGTGGTTGGGGAAGGAGAGACACTGGAACATGCAAGCAGATGGCCAGGGGACCTTGAGAACGTGGTCCACAGAAGGCCTTTAAGTGTCTGGGAGCTGGGGTTCAAATGGGAAATCTTCCTTGGTGAGAGTGAGTAGGGGTTGGCTTAGAATATTCTCTTGTGAGGTAATGAGCCACCCATCACAGGGGGAGTACAAACAAGATTGCATGAGAAGTCATCAGGATGCTGGAGAGTTCAGGCCTGGGTGGGGAGATGGAATCAGGTTTCTAGCCCTTTTCCTTGTCCCAGTTTTTACCCTACATTGGGAAAGAAACAGACCTTAAAATTGTCCAGCTTGATGGCCGGGTGTGGTGGATGACACCTGTAATCCCAGCACTTTGGGAGGCCGAGGTGGGCGAATCACCTGAGGTCAGGAGCTCAAGACCAGTCCGGCCAACAGGGTGAAACCCCGTCTCTACTAAAATTATAAAAAGAAATCAGCTGGGCATGGTGGCAGGTGCTTGTAATTCAAACTACTCCGGAGGGTGAGGCAGGAGAATTGCTTAAACCTGGGAGGCAGAGCTTGCAGTGAGCCAAGGCCATGTCATTGCACTCCAGTCTGGGCAAAAGGAGTGAAACTCTGTCTCAAAAAAAAAAAAAAAAAAATTTGTCCAGCTTGAGTGGGGCATGAGGTTCTGACTAACTAGCCTGCCTCCTGGCTAGGATCAGGGGTCACTGTGCAT
>NW_012102033.1:573341-575034 GCF_000951045.1 Mandrillus leucophaeus
CATCTGTTGCTATTAAGTAATAGTAGTTGAATACTTATTTTTATTCTATTATTATTATTTTATTTTTGATATGGATTTTCGCTCTTGTTGCCCAGGCTAGAGTGTAATGGTACAATCTTGGCTCACTGCAACCTCTGCCTCCTGGGTTTAAGCAATTCTCCTTCCTCAGCCTCTCGAGTAGCTGGGATTACAGGCACGTGTGCCACCATGCCTGGCTAATTTTGTAATTTTAGTAGAGACAGAGTTTCACCAAGTTGGCCAGGCTGGTCTTGAACTCCTCACCTCATGTGAGCCGCCCACCTCGGCCTCCCAAAGCGCTGGGATTACAGGCGTGAGTCACAGTAGTAGTTGTATATTTATTATTAATCTACAATTTGGGCGTTATGCAAGTGTTAGATATAGGATCCCCCAAACTTCTAGAACAAGGGCTTCCCCACAATCCTGGCAGGCAAGCCTCCCCTGGGGTTTCCAACTTTGTCCCCACTGAAGTTTTCACCCCTTTCTCTAATCCCAGCCTCCTGCTCTCTGTCTCCAGGTGCTCCGAGAACTGCTCCCCCTCCCCTCATGCTCCCTCCCCATCCTCCTCCTTTTCCTCCTCCCCAGTGTGCCAATTGAGTCCCAACCTCACCCTCGACATTACCCCCATTTCTGGCCCTGAGTGGGACCTTCTGTCCCCCCCCACCGAGTGGTCCTGTCTAGGGGTGCTTCTGCTGGGCCCCCTCTGCTTCTCCTGCTGGAGGCTGGGGCCTTTCGAGAGTCAGCAGGCACCCCGGCCAACCGCAGCTGGTGTGGAGTGAGCGAAACTGCACCAGGGAGTCGTCGGGGTGAACTGGCCGCGACGCAGTCAGCGGCTGGGTGACAGACCGCCGGACCGCTGTGGACTTGCGTGGGCGTGAGGTGGAGGTGCTGGGTGAGGTGCCTGCAGCTGGTGGCAGTCCCCTCCGCCAGTACTTCTTTGAAACCCGCTGCAAGGCTGATAACTCTGAGGAAGGTGGCCCGGGGGCAGGTGGAGGGGGCTGCCGGGGTGTGGACTGAAGGCACTGGGTGTCTGAGTGCAAGACCAAGCAGTCCTATGTATGGGCATTGATCGCTGATGCCCAGGGCCGTATGGGCTGGCGATGGATTCGAATTGACACTGTCTGTGCCTGCACACTCCTCAGTTGGACTGGCTGGGCCTGAGGCCCATGCCCAGTAACTGGTCAGGCAGAAAAGAACTGAGCTGGATGCTGAGAGACCTCAGGGGGCCCAGTTGCTCTAAGGATCCCAGTTTGGGAACTCATCAAATGATCACAAAATCACAATTCTATGATTTTGAGCTTAGTCTCTGCAGGATGGGTGAAACCATATGGGGTTTTGAAGGTTGGATAGGAGTTCTCCTGGAGCAACTTGAGGGTAAGAATGATGATGATGATACCCAGGTGCAGTGGCTCATGCCTGTAATTCCAGAACTTTTGGAGGCCAAGGTGGGCGGATCACCTGAGGTCAGGAGTTTGAGACCAACCTGGCCAACATGGTGAAACCCCGTCTGTACTTAAAATAGAAAAAATTGGCAGGGCGCGGTGGCTCACGCCTGTAATCTCAGCACTTTGGGAGGCCGAGATGGGCGGATCACAAGGTCAGGAGACCGAGACCATCCTGGCTAACATAGTGAAACCCCATCTCTACTAAAAATACAAAAAAAAAAAAAAAATTA
>NW_012102033.1:576044-579173 GCF_000951045.1 Mandrillus leucophaeus
AAAAAAAAAAAAAAAAAAATTTGTCCAGCTTGAGTGGGGCATGAGGTTCTGACTAACTAGCCTGCCTCCTGGCTAGGATCAGGGGTCACTGTGCATTAAGAGCCCTTGAGTAGGGCCAGAAAAATCCAACAGAAGGGCTCCAGAAGCCTGAATGGGGGAGGAGGGGTAAGTGGGATTCTGGGCCTGGCTGCAGAAGGCAGTCTCAGTTTTCCTTGTCTGAAGAATGGGCTGGTGGGATGAGCTAATGGGGGTGGAGGAGGCAGAGGCCTTGACCTAAAGCTCTTTTTTTTTTTTTTTTTTGATAGAGTCTTGCTCTGTCACCCAGGCTAAAGTGCAGTGGCGCAATCTGAACTCACTGAAACATTCACCTCTCAAGTTCAAGTGATTCTCCTGCCTTAGCTAGGATTACAGGTGCGCGCCACCAAGCGTGGCTAATTTTTGTATTTTTTGGTAGAGACAGGGTTTTGCCATGTTGGCCAGGCTGGTCTCAAACTCCTCACCTCAAGTGATCCGCATGCCTCAGCCTCCCAAAGTGCTGGGATTACAGGAGTGAGCCACCGTGCCTGGTGACCAAAAGCTCTTTATAGTGAAGAAGTTACAAGGAAGCCAGGGCGAGATCATAGGCCTTCACAACAGCCCATGACGTATTACCCATCGCCCCACATGTGTTGCCAATACACACACACACAATCTCTCTGTCTGTCTCTCTCCCTCTCTCTCTCAGGTCCAGCTTTGAGCAAAAGACATAGGCATCCCCTCCACCCATCTGCACAGACCAGGCCCCTGGGCGGGCTGGGGCGTGACTGCCTCAGTTTCTACATCTCCTTGTTTACTATCTGTGATTTTGCTCTTTTTTGCCACCTTCCTCTCTGTCTCTAACTTCCAGTGGCTCTAGCCTCTGGGTCAGTCCTAATAGCTCCATTTCCAATGTGGTCTGTTTCTTCCTTCCTGTCTCTCTCCTCTCCTGTACTTCTTTCTCACTCATCAAAGCCCATCTTTTTCGCTCTGTCCCTGTGCACTTCTCTGTGGTTCCCTCCTCTTTCCACACTCTGCCTACCCAGGTGGAACTTTTCAGGCAAATCAAAGGCAGGCAGGACAGCCAATGCTGGTGCTGATTACTTCAGCACGTGCAGGGAGGGTCAGGGAGCCCAGGGGATGTCTGGAAATCCTTACCCCGAGGTGGGCAGGCCTGGTAGACAGAGGAAGTAGCCGGGAGCATCTGGGCCCTGGAAGAAAGGGGGGTGTTTCTCATGAAGGTCCTGAGTTGCTAGGTGCAGTGCAGGGTTCTCTGTCTCTCTGTCTGGATCTTGACACCTCCAGGTCCCTATCCCTCTTTTTGGGTTTCTCTGTCCCCCACCCACTGGGTCTCTGAAATTCTGAACTTCTCCTTCCCTTTCCCACCTCCTCTCTTTGAGTCTCCATCCCCCTCCCCGTGTTTCTCTGTGCCCCTCTTGGGGTCCCTGTCCCTCTGTCTCTGGGTCTCTTTCTCACTCCATCCCATCCACATGTCTGCAGGCCCTCGATTGGCTAGGTTCAGGGTGGGCGGGTTCTGTCACCTGGGGCAACAACCACAACAAGCCAGCTACGGCTTGGCTACCGGGTGGAGGTGAAACTATGGCTGGTGGCAGCTTGGCTCTGTGCTGTGGCCCAGCGTGGTGCCGTATCTCTGCAACCGAGGTACCTGGATCCAGGCCCAACTGGCATCGCACCAGCAGCTACGTTGCCCACCGCATTATCCCACCCGTACCCATCATCCCGCCCACGGTGCAGGTGGGCAGACCCTAGGCTGAAGCCCTGCGGGGCCTGGAGACCCAGAAAGATACGGGCTAAGTAAAGGGGATTGGGAGTTTGGACTCCTCTCTGAAGGAGGAGGGTCCTAGAGTCCTGGGTCTAAGAGAGGAGGCACCAGGGAAGCTGAATGCCAGGGACTGTAGAGGAAAGGGCTGGGGGGCGACTGGAAGAGGTCAGAGTTTGGGGTGGGGAGTGACACGGACTCCTGAGTCTTTCTAGCTGATGTGCAGCGCCTTCTCTCCAGTCCACGGTCGCGGACCCTCTACCCCCGGCTGCAAAGCAGGATTCTCGCATCTGGGCTTTCGACGAGGTCCTCAGCAGATGGGAGACAACCTCTGGCTCGGCCTACGTGCCCAAGACCCATGGCGGGCCCTGCGCCCAGCCCAGAGCCCCAGAGCCTGCAGACCCCACACGGACTGTAGGTATCAAGGATTTAGGAGAAAAGGTAAGGTTTGGGGAGTGCCGGAGTCCGCGGGGGACAGGGCGGGGGACTGCATTTAAGTCCCCTGCGCCTTCACATGGGTCTCCGGGTCGCCTTTCCACAGCTCAGACGCCGCGGCTGGGGCCTCCCACTGACCACAAAGTACCAGAGCAGCGAGACGAGGGCGCAGTACAGGGGCTCTCCCGACCCGGACGCGCGCGTACCCGAATACGTCGGGGCCCAGCCCCTACAACTCGCAGACCACCACCGCGGGGGGCCTTCCCAGGTGGCGGTGTGGAAGCCGGCGCTGCCGAGACGGGGCCGAGTTCCGGGAGCCTGGGGCGGGGCCAGAAGAAATCATGGCCTTGGGGCGCGGCTAAAGGGTCTGGGGCGGGATCCGGAGGTTAGAGGAGCCGGGGTAGGGGCTGGGCATTCAGGCCAGGCCAGAAGGACCAGGGACTAGAAACTCACCTTCAGGGCTCCGAAGCTGCTGCAGGGCTAAAACTAGGGCTTGGAACGGGGTAGGAAATCTATGTCTTGGGTATGCCTCCTCCCCCAATCTTGCTCAGGCTCTAATTCCCTGGACGAAGAACCCCGAGCTGTCTGGCCGGCCTTTCACAGTATCCGACCGGGGCGTCCTGGACCGCCGCCAGCTCTATCTGACCACCTCGGCGCGGGACTTTCGGTTCTATCCCAAGTAAGCCGGGCTCTCGCTCGGCACCGCCTCCTGCCTTGGCCGGTGCACGCCGAGCCCCTGGGCTGGCTCCCATTCTCTGACCCGGTGGTCTCAGCCTCGACTCCTATAGCAGCAAAACCCAAAGTTCAGGCCCCAGCCCCTCCCTCTTTTAGCACCCAGGAGGCCTTAGTGTCAACTCTCAGGAACGGCGGTAGGGACAGGAAGCCTGCACAGCGGCTGA
>NW_012102033.1:579648-588172 GCF_000951045.1 Mandrillus leucophaeus
CTGCCCGCTGGAGGCGCCCTGGGGCGGCCCCCACTGGAAGCCCCTGCCGGGCATCCACAGCGTGCCGAAAGCCTACAGTACAGAGAACTCCAGCTATGGCAGCTTGAAGCCGACGCTGGTGTGAGCGGGCCGGGCCAGCCCC
This sequence comes from Mandrillus leucophaeus, assembly GCF_000951045.1. Taxonomy (NCBI): domain Eukaryota; kingdom Metazoa; phylum Chordata; class Mammalia; order Primates; family Cercopithecidae; genus Mandrillus; species Mandrillus leucophaeus. Next base: position 579,791 of record NW_012102033.1, read on the forward strand.
ACCCCGGACACGCCCCCTGGGCCGCGGGGCGGAGCCGAGCTCCGGATCTCCGCTCACTAACAGGAATCCGCACCAGGCCTGAGTCGCACTCATTACCTCTATCGGCAATGTGGGGGCGGGACTAGTCCAGACACGCCCACTCGGCTGCGGCATCGCGGAGAGGGGACTAAGTCCAGATGTCCTTGGAGGCTGTGGCCCTGCGGGCAGGACACGCACCCTGAGGGCGTATTAAATGAGTTAAATCACTTGAACCACACCCATTTCCGGGGACCCCTCCGGGCATCCTGGCTTGAGGGTGTGGTGGGCAGAGGTCCCTAAGGCTGAGGTGGGGGTCTGGCTGAATCCCTGGTTGGGGGGCATCTGGGTCAAGTGGCTTCCCTGGCAGCACGGTCACGGTAAGGACTGTGGCACAGGAATACATCAAGTGGAGGAGGGTTGAGGCTTCAGTCCAGCATCTTTCTCGGGTCACGGCCTCCTCCTGGCTCCCAAGACAACTCCATAGGCAGAGGCAGGCCTTTCTACCCCCTACTCCTGTGCCTCCAACGCCGACTAGACCCTAGCACTCCATGGATGAGTCTCTGAGGTCACTTCACCGTGGTCTCTGCCTCATCCCTGGCGCTGGACCACTGAGGGGAGAGGGCTGGGGTGCTCTGCTGAGCCACTCTTGTGCCTCCCTGGCCTTGTGCACCTCTCGCCCCCGGGGGGATTAGTGTCCAGGTTACCCCAGCATCCTACCACCTCCTGGTGGCCTTGCCGCCCCCACAACCCCGAAGTATAAAGCCAGGTACACGAGGCAGGGGACGCACCAAGGATGGAGATGCTCCAGGTAAGACTGCAGGGCCCCTGGGCACCTTCCACCTCCTTCCAGGCCATCACTGGCATGAGAAGGGGCAGACGCGTGTGAGCCGTGGAAGGAGGCCACTTTCTGGAGGGGCGTGACCCCCAGTAAGCTTCAGGTGGGGCAATCCCTGAGGGTGGGTTTCTGAAATGTTGGGGTATCTCAGGTCCTCTGGGCTGTGGGGTGGGCTCTGAAAGGCAGGTGTCTGGGCGGTGGGTCCTGACTAGGAGATGCCGGGAAGGGCCTCTGGGTCACTGCACGTGGTGTACCCCGGGGAATGGGAGGGCCAGGGCACGGGGCTGTGGTCTCAGACTGGGCTGAAGCAGTGTCCTTGTCCCAGGGGCTGCTGCTGGGGCTGCTGCTGAGCATGGGCGGGGCACAGGCATCCAGGGAGCCGCTGCGGCCACTGTGCCGCCCCATCAATGCCACCTTGGCTGCCGAGAAGGAGGCCTGTCCCGTGTGCATCACCGTCAACACCACCATCTGTGCCGGCTACTGCCCCACCATGGTGAGCTGCCCCGGGCCAGAGGCAGGTGCTGCCACCTCAGGGCCGGGTCACAGAGGCAGCGGGGGAGGAAGGGCGGTCTGCCTGTCTGGTCGGGGGCTGGGGAATGGGGTGTGGGAGGGCGGGAACAGAGGGCTTCCTGGACTCCTGAGTCTGGGACCTTTGGAGGCAGCTTGGGAGGTCAGCGGAGGCGCTGGCCCCAGGCACATGCTCACTCCCCTATCCACACATCCTCCAGATGCGGGTGCTGCAGGCGGCCCTGCCGCCCCTGCCCCAGGTGGTGTGCACCTACCGCGAGGTGCGCTTCGACTCCATCCAGCTCCCTGGCTGCCTGCCTGGCGTGGACCCCATGGTCTCCTTCCCTGTGGCTCTCAGCTGTCGCTGTGGACCCTGCCACCGCAGCACCTCTGACTGTGGGGGTCCCAAGGACCACCCTTTGACTTGTGACCACCCCCAACTCCCAGGCCTCCTCTTCCTCTAAAGACCCTCCCCCTAGCCCTCCAAGTCCATCCTGACTCCTGGAGCCAGCAGACACCCCGTTCCTCCCGCAATAAAGGCTTCTCAGTGCGCACTCTGGAGGTGTCTTTCTGTGGGCTCAGGGCAACCACACACAGAGTGGGTGCAGCTTCAAACCATTTTATACAAAGTCACAGTGTCAGAACTCTGGTAGAAAACAGGGTGGGGACAGGGGATGACATCCAGCTCAGGAGGTGTCCATGGTCTCGCCTTCTGTGGGGAGAAGGAAGGCCACATGGTCAGTGTGGCCCAGGGGGCTTCTAGGCCGAGCTCCCTCTTCCTCCCCGAGGTTGGCTCTGGCAGTGCAGGTGCAGGGTAGGGATTCTTACTGAGTTCATTGAAGAGGAAGGCGTCCTGGTACTCCTTCATGTACTGCGTGGAGCGGGACTCGTCCAGGAAGAGTGAGTAGACCCGCTTGATGTCATCCACCTGCACTTCTGTACCCTGGAGGGGGAGGGCGGGTCCTGAGTTGGGCCCCTCTCTGTGAGGCTCACCGACACAGACCCCAGCATATGCCACCTCCATGCTCTAGGTAGCAGAGGGTGGCATGTGAGGGGAGGGCATTCTGGGCCAGATCGTCTGGGTTCAAAACCTGCCTGGCCATCTCCTGGTTGTGGGCCCAGCCTCTTCATTCCTCAGTTTCTTTATCTGTAAGGTGGACCTAACAGCATCTACTTACAGTCAACAGAGATTTACTGAGCACCTACTGTAGGCCAGGCGGGGAGATACAGAAGACAACTTGAGGGATGAAAATTCCCTGCCTCTGAAAATGTACATCCTAGGTTGAAATTGGAACCCTGGCAGCCCCTGAAGTAGTGCGTCACTCACTGCCACCATCTGGCCCTGCTGGCTAATTCGGCCGGCTGACCTTGCGTTTCCGGCACACCAGACTTGCAGCCGTGATGAGCTGGATGGCGTAGCGCAGTGACGTCTCCAGCCCGATGCGGGTCAGCACCGTGTAGGCGTCCTCACTCATCTCCACATCTTCCTCCTCGCACCTGCAAGCAGTGGGGGACGGGGGTGGCTCAGCCAGGGCCCAGCCTCTGACTGCAGCAGAAGTGGCCACAGCAACCCTCTGGTCCTTCCCCACTGGGAATATGTGGCGCCTGCATCTTAGAACCATAGAATGCTGAGGCTAGAAGAGCCACGGAGACAGGGGCTGGGCTGGACCTAAAACCTAGGCCTCCTGACCACACCCAGGGCGCTGGCCCCCACACCAGTCACGGGTACCTCGCCTCCCTTTCCCACCACGGCTCCTGCTCCCGGATCGGCGGCCACTGTCTGGGTGCCAGATCAGCCCTCTCTCTTGCAGGCCCAGCCACCATGCCAGTCCGCCAGACCTCAATGTCAGCATTTGTCAAACAGGGTAGACCCCAGCCCCGCCTCCCAGGCGCACAGTCTGGTCCTGCCCGCACCGGATGCGGAGGATCTGCTTCGTGTCTTTCTCGCTGTAGGGGGTGGTGGAGACGATAAGCAGCCGGTCCAGCAGGTCTATGGGGATGCCGTGGGGGCTCTGGTAGCTGGTGCCCCGGATTCTGAGGAAGAGGCAGAAAGAGGGGGCTGTCAGGGGGATGTTCCCTTTTCATTCCCTTTGCTGGGAGCACTCCCACCTCCCATCACCACCCACTCAGTGGGCCCAACACCACTTAACCTTTAGCTCATGTCTCCTGTCACACGATGACATCACCCCCTGATGACGCAGCCTTCCACAACTGTGTCAGTCCCCCAAGGACACCTTTCCGCAGAGCTGGGCTGCTTTAAGCTAGCTCTCTGCCTCCAGGATTACTGGATCAAGGTCCCACTCCCGTGCTCGACATGAAGCTTCACAAAGGAGGGGACAGAACCTGTCTTGTTCCCTGTTACAGCCCGGCCAGCCCAGGGCTGGTGCCAGGGTATACAGTCAATTCCCCTTATTCACCACAGTGAGGTTCTAGAAAGTCACCGTGAACACTCCAATTAGCCGATCCTGAGCCACTGCTCCTAGTGGAATACAGGGTTAGGCTCTCTTGAGCCTTTACTCACAGTATTTTCGTCAATCAATATATATATAATCTGGGTCTATGTGTGTTTTCATTTGTGTGTTTCTGTTATGTTTTTTAAGACGGAGTCTTGCTCTGTTGCGAGGCTGGAGTGCAGTGGCATGACCTCGGCTCACTGCAACCTCCGCCTCCCAAGTTCAACCGATCCTCCTGCCTCAGTCTCCCAAGTAGCTGGGTCTACAGGCGCACGTCACTATGCCCAGCTAATTTTTTCTATTTTTAATAGACACGGGGTTTCATCATGTTGGCTGGGATGGTCTCGTCGTTCTCTTGACCTCGTGATCTGCCCACCTCAGCCTCCCAAAGTGCTGGGATTACAGGAGTGAGCTACTGCGCCTGGCCTCATTTATGTGTGTTTCTATTTTCATGTGTTTATGTAATATCACTGTTTATTCTCTAACATGGAGCTCATGTCAACAGCATTCTAACTTGGGCTCAGCGAAGCGTCTGTAACACGGTATTTCCTGCGTCCAGCATCACAGCCTCCTTGCACTTAGAATACCAGACAGCACTTCAGCACTGTACACAGGGGACATTTCAAACGGCAATATCACCAACAAATGGCCCCAAAAAGTTTTTTTTTTTAAAAGGCACAAAAATGTGACAATACTTTGGGAGGCTGAGGCAGGCGGATTGCTTGAGCCCAGGAGTTGTAGGCCAACCTGGGCAACATGGCAAAACCCCATCTCTACAAAAAAATACAAAAGTAAAAAATAAAAAATAAGAAATAAAAAAAATAAAATTAGGCCGGACGCGGTGGCTCACCCCTGTAATTCCAACACTTTGGGAGGCCAAGGTGGGCAGATCACGAGGTCAGGAGTTCGAGACCAGCCTGGCCAATATGGTGAAACCCCGTCTCTACTAAAAATACCAAAATTAGCCAGGCATGGTGGGGGGTGTCTGCAATCCCAGCTACTCGGGAGACTGAGGCAGGAGAACTGCTTGAACCCGGGAGGCAGAGCTTGCAGTGAGCCAAGATCGTGCCACTGCACTCCAGCCTGGCAAGAGAGCTAGACTCCGCCTCAAAACAAAAACAAAAATTAGCTAGGCATAGTGGTGCACGCCCATGGTCCCAGCTGATGAGGAGGCTGAGGCCAGAGGATTGATTGAGCCCCAGGGGTGGTGTGTGTGTGTGTGTGTGTATGTGTGTGTGGCAGGCACTGAGGCTGCAGTGAGCCATGATCATGCCTCTGTACTCCAGCCTGGGCAACAGAGCAAGACCCTGTCTCAAAAAACGAAAGTGAAAACGTAGCACTAAATAGAATACAACAAGGACACTTATTTATAGCATGAGCTAAAGGAAGCAGCCAGTGTTGCCTCATTCACACTCAGCTAGGAAAGTGGGTGTCAGGTGACTCGAATTTGTGGTCAAAAGCAGGACAGATATTTACTTGCGGATTACAAATAAATCTTAGCAAGCGAGGAGATTCTCAGATACAGAGTCTACGAACAACCAGGGCTGCTGGTAGCTGCTGCCTCCCACAGGAGGTGCCCCTGGGCAGTCCCCAGGCCCTGACCTGCGGTTTCTGTGAAAACACCATCAGCCCTGGGGGTCTCTTCCAGTGTCCAGCCACCGAGAGACCAAATTCGGGCTCTGCCACTTTCTAGACTTGTGACCTGGGCAAGTCACTGGGCCTCACTGTCCTGCCCTGTAAAATGGCACTGAGGTGATATCTACCTTCTGAGCTTCTTCTGCAGATCCAAGGAGTTAAAAGAGCCAACAGAGCCAGGCACAGCGGCCCACCATCCTCTGTAGGATGCCTGCTTCATCCCTTTTGTGGTGCCCACCCCAACCGCCCAGTTTCAGCTGGGCCCACAGCTGCAGTCCCCAGCCTTCTTTGCCACCAGGTACGGCCCTGAGCCTGAGCAGCACCGGGCAATGGGATGTGGGTACAAGGGTGGGGTGCAGCCTGTGGATCACAGCCTATGGGGGCTGCCTGCCCTCCACATCCCCTGCTTCCTGTGGGCCAAAATGTGGCGAGGTGGAGAAGACAGCCAGCAGGCATGGTGGCGGGTGCCCATAATCCCAGCTACATAGGGTGCTGGCAACACCTGGGAGACGAGGTTCCCAGGCTTCAGCACAGCACAATACCCTCTGTGTCACAGGAATCTGTCCCCGGCATCCTCAGACCAAACACAACACTAAGAGTTCCCCACGCACACGGTGCTGGCAACACCTGGGAGACGAGGTCCCCAGGCTTCAGCAGAGCATGGTACCCTCCGTGTCATGGGAATCTGTCCCTGGCATCCTCAGGCCAAACACAACAGTAAGAGGTCTGTGAATGAAGTTGTTGGGTCGAAGGGACTGAACAGTCGTAGTTTATGTCGTGTCTAACAGATGTCACTGTGCTTCCCTCAAGATTAGAAAACATCCCACAGCACTCCTGTGAGTTTCCTGCAGCGCCCTGGGGCGCTTCGCACGCAGTTTGAAAACTGCAGCCTTGGGGGCCAAAGGAGTAGCAAGACAGAAAAGCAGCAAGAACAGTCTCTGGGCTTCCTCGGGGAGCAGAGCTGCCTCCCACCCGCCTTTTGTAAGGGAAGAGCGCACACCGCAGTCACGGGTCCCTCCCTGATCAGGTGTCAACACAGGCTCCCTGTGGACCCTCTGACCACATCCACTGCCCGGAGCATCCCGTTTTCCCCAGAGGCCCCTGCAGCTGGCTCACCGCGTGATGCCACGGTTGGTGGCCATGATCAGGACGGGCGCCATGTCACTCTCCAGGGCCCGGTTGAGGAAGGAAAAGCTCTCGATGTCCAGCATGTGGACCTCATCAATGAACAGCACCTGGGATTGGGGTGTGTGTGAGAGTCGCCACCCACGTCCCTGCTTCCCCAGCCCACCCCCACCCCGCCACCTGCCCCGGCCATGTCCCGGGTCCTCACTCCAGGGATGATCTCCGCCTTGCCCTCCTCGCGCCACTCTGCCACCTTGGCATTGATCTGCTCGCGGACTTCTGACTTGATCTCCCCTGTGTCACCTATGTGAGGCACAGGTTGCATCAGGGAAGTCAGAGAGGAGGTGGGTTCCAGGGCCAGAGTGTGACTAAGACAGAGGAGGATGATGCAGGGGTGGAGGAAGGGGAGCAAAGCCAGGAGGGAGGAGGAGACTGAAACATCCCCAGAGAGGATGAACAGAGGCAGAGAACACAGGATGGGGAGAGGGCAGGGCGACACCCCCATCACAGCACCAGCGGTGGGGGGACGAAGCGGACTTGCAGGTGGAGAACAGAGGCAGCCATGGGCCAGAGTTACAGGAAACGGTGTGGAGCAAGTGGGCCACACTCGGAGCTCAGGAACAGAGGGAGCCCGAAGGAGGCTGCCAGGCCTGGGGCAGGGCAGGGCAGGAGGGGCCTCACCTGAGAAGAGCGCCAGGAAGCCCTGGGTGCGGGAGTTGATGACATCGATCTCGTGCAGGGACACGGTGTGCACCACCTCCTTGCGTTTCTGGAGCTCCCCATCCGGGCACTGCACAAACTTGGTCTATGGGGCGGGGGTGGGAGAAGAAGGGAGGAGACAGGGCAGGGAAGGCCATGAAGGGGGGCCCTAAAGGCCTCTGTCTGGGGGAGATTGGAGCTCCAGGAAATGGAGCTGGGAGGCTAAATGGGGTCATCCGGAAACCCCAGGCCCAGGAGGTAGTCAGGACTAGGGGTGTTCCAGAGAGCTAAGGGTCATGGGGGCTCCTGGAGGACCTCAGAAGCCACAGGCCACATGTGGTGATGTGAAGCTACAGTGCCAGGCTGAGGGACCCAGCTGTCCTAGGGTTACAGGGAAGACCCAGGAGTACCAGGACAAAAAGTCAGGGTGACAGGAAGATCCAGACCCCATGGGTCCCGGGGGTGATGGAGGAGATGACAACACCCCAGCGCTGGGGGCGAGGGGATCGCAGGAGTCCCGGCCGCACCTGGGAGCCCATAGCGTCGTAGTCACGGGCGCGTGTGAAGGAGCGGCCCAGCTTCGAGATCTTGCCTGTCGCCTTGTCGATGGTGATCACATCCCTACAGGGGGTGGGGGGTGGGGTAAGGAAAGGAATGGGCCCAAGCTCGCCCATTCCCCTGGCTGCCTGGCATGGCCCCTGACTGCTCACCCAGCCTGGACCTTGTCCTTGGTCAGGGACTCAATCATCTTGGTGCCCAGGTCGTAGATGGTCTCCATCTCTGTGGTCTTGAGGGTCAGTTTGCCCACCTTGGAGCCCTGAGAGTGGGGACAAGCCAGGAAAGGGGATCAGAGAGGGCCCTGATGTTGCCCCAGTGCCCCCAGTGTTGATAAGCTTCTGGCTGTGCTCTGGCCTCTGCTTACACAGCTTCAAAATGGGCACGACACAAGGAAGCTCTTCAGGGAACAGATATGGTGTGCTCACCAGTCTGACGTGGTGACGGCTCCGCGGGTGAACATGTATGTCCCAATCGACCATACTGGACACTTGGAATGTGTGCAGCTTTTTGTATGTCAATTAAAACTCAATAAAGCTTTTTTTTTTTTTTTTT
>NW_012102033.1:588882-589889 GCF_000951045.1 Mandrillus leucophaeus
TCAGGAGATTGAGACCATCCTGGCTAACACGGTGAAACCCCGTCTCTACTAAAAAAACCAAAAAATTAGCCAGGCGTGGTGGCGGGCACCTGTAGTCCGTCCAGCTACTCGGGAGGCTGAGGCGGGAGAGTGGCATGAACCCAGGAGGCAGAGCTTGCAGTGAGCCGAGATCACACCACTGCACTCCAGCCTGGGCAATGAGATGCTGTCTCAAAATAAATAAATAATAAAGTCTATTATAAACAACATAGGCCCAAAGTCCTGCAAAATTGCCAAAGGTCACTTTGACATTCCTATTTTATACCCAAATAAAAGCTGTTTTTGTTGATCACAAAATCAGAAAACACAGCTATGCAAAAAGGAGAAAACAGAAATTGAAAAAAAAAAAAAAGAAAGAAAGAAAAGAAAAAGCCCAGGTACGGTGATTCACGCCTGTAATCCCAGCACTTTGGGAGGCCGAGGTGGGCAGATCACGAGGTCAGGAGTTCAAGACCAGCCTGGCCAACATGGTGAAACCCATCTCTACTAAAAATACAAAAATTAGCTAGGCCTGGAGGTGCGTACCTGTAATCCCAGCTACTCGGGAGGCTGAGGCAGGAGAATCACTTGAACCCGGGAGGCAGAGGATGCAGTGAGCTGAGATGGCACCACTGCACTCCCGCCTGGGGGACACAGAGAGACTCTTGTTTCGGGAAAAAAAAAAACAAAAAACAAAAAACAAGAGAGCAAATCACTTGTATCATGTAAGCTGGACAGGACATGCCTTTCGGCCACAGAATGGGTTTTGAAGTCTGCTGAGAATTCACTAACAGATCTCTATTTCACTACCTCAGTTTCTATTGCTCATAATGTCCCTCATGAGGGCATAAGTCACTGTCAAGTTAACTGACCTCCTACTGTAGGTCAATTTATTTATACCCAAATAAAAGCTGTTTTTGTTGATCGCAAAATCAGAAAACACAGCTATGCAAAAAGGAGAAAACAGAAATTGAAAAAAAAAAAAAAAA
>NW_012102033.1:589939-593947 GCF_000951045.1 Mandrillus leucophaeus
AAAAAGGCCAGGTACGGTGGTTCACGCCTGTAATCCCAGCACTTTGGGCTCTAGTCTGCAGCTAGAACATTCCATGGGATTCTGACCTCAGTGCACACCTGACACCTACTGTCTCCAACCCTGGCGCTGGAGGTGGCCTCAGCAGGGTACGGACTCACACAGACTCACCGTTCCTGTTGCCGGTCGATCAATCTGGATCTCCACCACCTCCCCTTCGATGATCTCCGTCTCCTCCCTAGCCAGAGAGCAGATCTGAGGAGACAGCCTGACACCTGTGCCCTCGGGAATCACAACCTTCCCCGAGCTCCGGGACAAAGGACAAGCCGCCCGGGGCGTGGAGTTGCTCCCAGGCTCTGCGGACTGGCACCCGCCTCGGGTCGTCTGCTTACTTGATGCGAACGCCGATGGACCGCCGGAAGGCCTGCGTTAGCGCCTCAGTCTTGCTCATCTCCAGGGAGAAGATTTCACTACCGGCGATGGCTGTGAATGGTGTGTCAGGACCCAGGGCCTGCGCCATGCCTGGGGAGGAGGCAGTCCGGGTAGGTGAAGCCGCTTTGGCCCTAGGTCCCCGACACCTGCTCTGTGGCAAACTAGCTCTTCTCCCACCCCAGGAAAGAGGGTTCAGTGCCATCCTACATGTAAGGACTTGGCTCTGAGCTGAGCAGAGCCCTGGGGAGGGGGAACTGGAGAGAGGGGTTTAGCCACGAGGCAGACAGTGAACGAGAAGCCAGGGAGGGCAGGTTGCTCTGGCAGGCCTGGCTTAGAATCCCACATTGCCCAGAGTGTACACCCTAGAACCTCGCTACACCTCAGTCTCCCAGCCTCTATGAGCTGTTTAGCCTCAGAGCTGGGCGATGGGGAGCAGGGACGAAGGCCAAGGGGCTGCCACAATAGTCACAAGTGATGAAGGCAGATTGCCTGAGCTCTGACCCCAGATCCACCACTTAGTGCAGTCGGCACCGTGTGATCTGGACGGCTCCCCGAGTCTGTTTCCCCCTTTTCTGATGGGGATGATAACAGAACAGGTGCCGGCATGGCATGACACCCTGCTTAGGAGCAACTATGGGCAGGCAGGCAGGCAGGCACTGGTGCTCAGCGGTAACATGGTTGCACAGCCTGAAACCGGCACAGGGCAGGGCGCTCGACCGCCTGTGGCCTGGGGTGGCTGGCAGGAAGCAAGGCTGTCTCCAGCAATGGCTCTGAGCGCCAGACCTTTCCCTCCAGCTTCCTGGCCACAAGGTTTGGCCCAATGTGGGGCATGCCCTTACAGACAGGCTGTTGCCACACCCTCCTGCCCAGTGTCAAGTGGTACCTCTTCTTGGTCCCCTTGGCGGATGCACAATGGCCCTCAGCACAGAACTCGGCAAGTATCTGCTGACGACTGAGTGGACGAGCATGGCCCATGCCACCTGGGGACACCAGGGGTCCTCTCTGCCTCCTTCACTAGACTAAGGAGCGTCCCCCTCAGGGCGAGGCCAGCCTCACCCCAGTGCTGCCCAGCACAGGGTTTGGCCTGCAGGAGGCTTTGCCTGGGAGACACAAGAAGAGGAAAGGCAAGGCCAGGCATGGTCACAACATGCCTAAAAAGTAAAGTCTACAGGCTCACGCCTGTAATTCCAACACTTTGGGAGGCCGAGGCAGGCAGGGGGAACACCTGAGGTCAGGAGTTTGGGACCAGCCTGGCCAACCGGGTGAAATCCCATTTCTACTAAAAATACAAAAATTAGTTGGGCGTGGTGGCACACATCTGTAATCCCAGCTACTTGGAAGGCTGAGGCAGGAGGATCACTTGAACCCGGGAGGCAGAGGTTGCAGTGAGCGAAGATCACACCACTGCACTCTAGCCTGAGCAACACAGTGAAACTCTTGTCTCAAAAAAAAAAAAAAGGCCAGGCGCGGTGGCTCAAGCCTGTAATCCCAGCACTTTGGGAGGCCGAGATGGGCGGATCACAAGGTCAGGAGATCGAGACCATCCTGGCTAACATGGTGAAAGCCCGTCTCTACTAAAAAACACAAAAAACTAGCCAGGCGAGGTGGCGGGCGCCTGTAGTCCCAGCTACTCGGGAGGCTGAGGCAGGAGAATGGCGTGAATCCCGGAGGTGGAGCTTGCAGTGAGCCGAGATCCGGCCACTGAACTCCAGCCTGGGCCATAGAGCGAGACTTCATCTCAAAAAAAAAAAAAAAAGGAAGAGGAAAGGAGAAAGGATGGAGGTAAGGCAGGCACTGTGTGTGCCACATTCTGGGCCTGGACATGCTGTCCCCAGTGTCCGCCCAGGAGCCTCCTGGCTATCCTACTAGGCTTAGCTCAGGTATCCACTTCTCTGGAAGCCTCTACTGACAAATGCCACCACATGCCCCGTTTTCCTACCAAGGTCAGGTGCCTCCTCTGTCACATGCTACCTCCATTGTAACACATGTCACCTTGGAAGGGATCGTGTCCATGACCACCTCCTCCAGACCAGGAGCTCTTTGAAGTCAAGCCTTGGTCTAACTCATCTATGGGTCCCCAGTGTCCAGTGCAAGGCCTGGCACCCCAACAGGCACTGCTTTATCTTCACTGAAGACCTGGCTGTTACTCTGATGCTCCCTGCCTGGCCCCATCCTCAGCACAGAGGTGGGAGTGAGTGGGAAGAGCAGTGGGTTAGGAAAAGCTTCAGTGGGGCAGAGATGCTGAAGTAGGGTTTTGAAGGATAAATAGGAGTTCAACAAGGAAGAAGAAGAACAGCTGGGAGTGAAAAAATCATAAATCACTAGTAGACTGCAACAGAGATGCTGAGTGACTCCTCAATACCCACCTTCCCCTTCTTCCTTAGTTCCAGAACCCTCATTTTCTTTCCTATTTTCTTTTTTAAAATTTCTTATTTTCACAACCTGTTGTCCAACAGAAGAATCCTCATTTTCTTAAGGCAAAAATGGTCCAAATTATGAAATTTAAACAAACATCTAATGTCCCAGCCTCCCCAGAAGCAGAGTGTGATCATATGATTAAATTCTAGTCAATGAGATATAAGCAGAAGCATGGAGGATTTCCCAGATGACTGCTTAAAGGAAGCCAACTCGAGGGGGTTCACCCTCATGCTAACTCTTTTCTTCCTGCTGCCTGGATTATGAATGCGAAGGCTGGAGCTCCGGCAGCCCTCTTGGAACACGACGTCCTCTTGACACTGGAACCAAGTGCAGAGGATGATGAGGCAGGAAGACGGAAGACTTCCTGGAACTACTTAATAAGCCCCAAATGGCCTACCTCTAGATTCTTCCACAGCCGAGAACGAATTCTGAGTGTTTAAGCCACCGCCACTTTGGGTCACCTGTTAAATGCAGCTGATCCTGACCCCGACTCACACAGGAGGAGTTATTTACCAGGGACCAGGAGAGTTCCTGCCCTGGGAGGTTTCTTACCCATGGCGATGGCCGTCTTCCCCGTGCCTGGCTGGCCAGCAATAAGGACTGCCCGCCCGGCAATCTTCCCTTCCCGGATCATCTCCAGCACCACTCCAGCTGCTCGCCGTGCCGCCAGCTGACCCACCATGCCCTGCGAAGCCTGTGGGTGGGAGGCAGCACATGAGGTGATTTCCTACGGGGCTACCACTGCATTTCTACCACATCCTGGCTAGTGAGATGGAAGCAGACATTACTAGCGGGACTTCTGGGAAAAGCCAAAAAAGCTTTCTCCGCATTTTTTTTTTTGAGACAAGATCTCACTCTGTCACCCAGGCTGAAGTACAGTGGTACGATCATGGCTCACTGTAGCCTTGACTTCTAGGGATCAAGAGATCCTTCCACCTCAGCCTCTTGAGTAGCTGGGACCACAAATGTGCACCACCATGTCCAGCTAAGTTTTAAAATTTTCTGTAGAGATGGGCTCTCACTATGTTACCCAGGCTGGCCTCAAGCTCTTAGGCTCAAGCAATCTTCCCACCTCAGCCTCCCAAAGCATTGGGGTTACAAGCATGAGCCACTGCACCCAGCCTAATTTTTTTTTTAAGGTGGCAAAGCAATTGCTACCCA
>NW_012102033.1:594287-600484 GCF_000951045.1 Mandrillus leucophaeus
AGCCTCCTCTGTTCTACCTGCCGAGGCTCCAAAGCATCGTCCAGCCCCAGTCCCCGGATGTGGGAGTGGGCACCTATATGAAGGGAAAGAACAAAGGCTCAGTTACTAGCCAGCTTGCTGCACGTGTGGCCTGACCCCTCTGAGCCCTGGTTTCCTTCTTTGTCAAAGGGGTGGGTGGGAGTAGGGAGTAAGGGGTTGGGGGAATGAAGGGGCACAGGGGAAGGATATCCCAAATTGACACCTCCCTAGCAAGATGGCTGAAGGTGGTAAATGCTCAATGAACTGGAGCTGCTCTGAGGATGCATCCTAGTTAAACGAAAGTCACTGAGACCTGATTAAGCACATAATCATACCAAGAACTAACCATAAGGGCTAATGATCACAATTAGTTCGTGTTTATGGCTTACACAGCACCCACATGTTCTCTGTTTATTCCATATAACCCTGCAAAAAAAGAGCCCTGGCCGGGGCTTGGGGCGGTGGCTCACGCCTGTAATCCCAGCACTTTGGGAGGCCAAGGCAGGCAGATCACTGGAGGTCAGGAGTTCAAGACCAGCCTGGCCAACATGGTGAAACTCCGTCTCTCTTAAAAATACAAAAATTAGCCAGGCGTGGTGGCAGATGACTATAATCCCAGCTTCCCAGAAGGGTGAGGCAGGGGAATTGCTTGAACCTGGGAGGCGGAGGTTGCAGTGAGCCAAGATTGTGGCACTGCGCTCCAGCCTGGGCGACAGAGCAAGACCTGTCTCAATAAAACAAAATAAAATGAAACAAGAGTCCTGGCTGCTATCACCCTGAAAGCACTTCTGGGTATCAAAATGGCAAAAGTCCCAGGACCTACTGATATGAATGGGGAGGGAGCTCAGAGAGGTTAGGTCCCAAGCCCCAGCCACACAGCCAGCGAGAGGGGAAGATGGGATTCCAATGCTTTACATTAGATGAGGGTTAAGCAAACCTCAGCCTGCAGGTCAGCCACCTGTTTTTGCAAATAAAATTTTACTGGAGCTGGGCGTGGTGGCTCATGCCTATCATTCCAGCACTTTGGGAGGCAGAGGCAAGCAGATCACCTGAGGTCAGGAGTTTGAGACTAGCCTGGTCAACATGGTGAAACCCCATCTCTACTAGAAAATGCAAAAATTAGCCTGGCATGGTGGCATGCACCTGTAGTCTCAGATACTTGGGAGGCTGAGGCACTAGAGTCGCTTAAACCTGGGAGGTGGAGGTTGTAGTGAGCTGAGATCGCCCCACTGCACTCTAGCCCGGGCAACACAGTGAGACTCCATCTCAAAAACAAAACAAAACAAAAAAAACCCAACCAAAAAATCTTTGTATTGGAACACTGCCATGCCATTTCATTTATATACTGTCTGGGGCTGCCTTTGCACTGCAAGAGGAGAGTTGAGTAGTTTCAACGAGGAAAGATTTACCATCTGACACTTTAAGAAAGATTTGCTGACACCAGTGCTTGACTATGAGCACTCCAAGGGTGGCTCCTGGGTGCAGCTAGTCTCTACTGGGTCCTCAGCTCCCAGGCAGTGCTTGGCTGTTCTTTTCTTTTTTTTTAATTTTTAAAATTTTTTATTGTTTTTTTCTGAGAGAGGGTCTCACTTTGTCACCCAGGCTGCAGTGCGGTGGTGCAGTCACATCTCACCACAGCCTGAACCTCCTTGGTTCAAGCAGTTCTCACAAGTAGCTGGGACTCAGGCATGTACCACCACCGTCAGCTAATTATTTTATTTTATTTTTATTTTTAGAGACAGGGTCATGTGACTATGTGACTCAGGCTGGTCTTAAACTCCTGATTCAAGCAGTCCTCCTGCCTCTGCCTCTCAAAGTGTTGGGATTACAGGTATGACCCATCGTGCCCGGCCATACTTGGCACTTTTTGTTTGTTTTTGAGATGGAGTCTCACTTTGTCACCTAAGCTGGAGTGCAGTGGCACGGTATTGGCTCACCGCAACCTCTGCCTCCCAGGTTCAAGCCATCCTCCCTAGTAGCTGGGATTACAGGCATGCACTACCATGCCTGGCTAAGTTTTGTATTTTTAGTAGAGACAGGGTTTCACCATGTTGGCCAGGCTGGTCTCAAACTCCTGACTTCAGGTGATTCACCTGCCTTGGCCTCCCAAAGTGCTGGGATTACAGGTATGAGACACCGCACCCAGCCTCAGCACTTTTATTTATTTATTTATTTATTTATTTATTTATTTAGAGACAGAGTTTCACTCTTGTCACCCAGGCTGGAATGCAATGGCATGATCTTGGCTCACTGCAACCTCCGCCTCCCAGTTCAAGGGATTCTCCTGCCTCAGCCTCTGAGCAGCTGGGATTACAGGTGCACGCCACCACGCCCAGCAAATGTTCATATTTTTAATAGACATGAGGTTTCACCATGTTGGCTAGGCTGGTCTCAAACTCCTGACCTCAGGTGATCCACTGGTCTCGGCCTCCCAAAGTGCTGGAATTACAGGCGTGAGCCGCTGTGCTCAGCACCCTGGTACTTTTAATAGATGAAACAGTGTTGGCACACAGCCCCGAAGTGTTTTCTATCAACTACTTTATTGAATCTTACATTAACTGATGAGGTGAACTATCTTGCAGATTAGGAAACTGAGGCACAGAGAGGAACTAGTTCCTGGCCACATGGTGGAAAAGTGGCAGAGCTAAGCTTCAGGAATCCAGCACTGGGCTTCTAAAACCCATGTTCACAGCCAGGAGCCCTTACTGCCTTTCTCGGAGGCCCTGGATGAGTGAGTGTGCTGCATGAATGAATGCGGTTTCTCCCCTGCCGGTAAAGCTCTTTGTGAGAGCGCACCCTGCTGGCCTCACTGCGCCTCAACTTCCTGCTCTGTGAGCCGGGGCCAGTGATTCCGCAGTTCTGAAAATTCAGCTAACAGTTGTAATATGCACCTCATGGGGTTACTGCAAAGGTTCCACAGGACGCAAACTCATGCATTCAATGGTTATCTCTTGATCATCTGCTCTGTCAGGTCCTGTGCTAGGGACACAGCTAGGAACGAGACAGACCCGGTTCCTGCCCTCAGGGAACTCACCCCACAGTGTGTACTGGGTATACGAGGCCAAACCCAGTAAAGCACCCAGTAAATATCTATGACCTCCAGGCAAATACACCCGGGAACCCCACCAGGATAGCCAAGCTAGCAGCCTGGTCCCCACTGCATCATCTGACCCACCTCTGGAACTGAGGCTCCTCCTCCCCCAGTAGACAGAGGGAGTGGGGGAACAGTAGTCGGGGGCAGTTGGTGTGCAGGCCACCTCCCTCTCCATCTTAGGGGTCCTCAGTAGGTTTGCTCAATCAGGGCATATGGCAGGCAGGGCTTAGCTCCTATTCCTGACCCAACTCACTCACCGATTCGCTCAATCCTTGTCACATCACGGATCTCCGGGACTTTGGTTGTGGCTGTCTGGGGGTGCAAGAAGATATGTCAGAGGACAAGTGTGGTCCCAGCTTTCACCAACCGCTCCTCTGTCCCTCCCATGAGATGGTCCTTTCCACTCCTTCCCCTCACAGGTAGGCGATGGGTCACGTGCCAGTCACCCCCACCCCTCTTGCCTGTTGCAGCCTAATGGCTGCTTGGTGGAGCCCCAGGAAGACAAGGACTGTCTGTCTCATCCACAGCTCGGTCCTCAGGGTCCAGCACATATTTGGTTATTTGGTGAAAGAATTAAGTCCTCCCTGTTTCTTTCTTTCTTTCTTTCTTTCTTTTTTGAGACAAAGTCTCACTCTGTAACCAGGCTGGAGTGCAATGGCCCAACCTCGGCTCACTGCAACCTCCATCTCCTGCGTTCAAGCAGTTCTCTGCCTCAGCCTCCTGAGTAGCTGGGATTACAGGTGCGTGTCAACACACCTGGCTAATTTTTGTATTTTTAGTAGAGATGGGTTTTTGCCATGTTGGCCAGGCTGGTCTTAAACTCCTGGCCTAAAGTGATATGCCAGCCTTGGCTTCCCAGTGGGCTGGGATTACGGGCATGAGCCACTATGCCTGTCCAAGTCCTCCCTGTTTCTTTATTTTATTTTATTTTTTGAGATGGAGTCTGCTCTGTCACCCAGGTTGGAGTGCAGTGGCCCGATCTCAGCTCACTGCAACCTCTGCCTCCTGGGTTTAAGCGATTCTCCTGCCTCAGCCTCCTGAGTAGCTGGGACTACCAGTGCACACCACCACACCTGGCTAATTTTTCTTGTATTTTTAATAGAGATGGGGTTTCGCCATGTTGGCCAGGCTGGTCTCGAACTCCTGACCTCAAGTGATCTGCCCGCCACGTCCTCCCAAAGTGCTGGGATTACAGGAGTGAACCACCGTGCCCTGACAAGTCCTCTCCATTTCTAATAACTGTGAGCTCCATAAGGACAGACACCAATGAGGAGCAGGCATGAAGCTGGACATGGTCTGGCCCCTGCTAATTTCCCAGCATCCCTTGTACCAGGCGGCCCCAGTTCTCAACCACCAGGCCTCGCACATGCTGGCCCGAGTCCAGACTGCTCTCCCTGCTCTCTCACTGAATTAGATCAAGTGCTGCCCCCTAGGGGAGGCCCTTTCTGACCACCACCCCTGCCACGCTAGTTCTAGGACCTCTAGACATTCAGACAGTTCAAAGTCCTGCCCCGGAGCCTAATCTCCCGGTGTGATCTCACATTCCTAAGGGAGATGGATGGATCAACATTCTCAGCTCCAGTGGACATGAGTCCCATGAAGGGCACAGCCTGTGTCTCTCTTGTTCACCTCGGGACTCAATGTCTGTGGTTTGCATAAGTGATACTCTACAGTGTTGAGCTCATTCAACAAGAATATACTGAGGCCTCCCATGTTGACAGTTCTCCAAAGAGAGAAGCCAGCTACCACGCCTTCTCACATGGGGGAGGGAGGTGAGTAAACACCACCTGGGACAATTCAGGAGCCCCTCTGGAGGTCCACACAAAACATGGACACAAGTATTCACAGCAGCACTATTCACAACAGCCAACAGGTAGAAACAACCCACATGTCCATCAGCTGATGAATGGCGAACTAAAACGTGGTCTATTTGTGCAACGGAATATTATTCAGTCATAAAAAGGAATGGAGTTCTTTTTTTTTTTTTTTTGAGACAGAGTCTCACTCTATCACCCAGGCTGGAGTGCAATGGCACAATCTTGGCTCACTACCACCTCCGCTTCCTAGGTTCAAGCGATTCTCCTGCCTCAGCCTCCCGAGCAGCTGGGATTACAGGCGCCTGACACCACACCTGGCTAATTTGTTTTTTTGTATTTTTTAGTAGAGATGGGGTTTTACCATGTTGGCCAGGCTGGTCTTGATCTCCTGACTTCAGGTGATCCACCAGCCTTGGCGCCCCAACATGTTAGGATTACATGTGTGAGCCACCACTCCTGGCCAGGAATGGAGTTCTAATACATGCTACAACGTGGATGAACTTTGAAAACGTTATGCTAACTGAAAGATGCCACACACGAAAGACACATATTGTATGTGGCTATATGAAGTAGCCACAATAGGCAAATCCATATACACAGAAAGACTAGTGGCTGCCTAGAACTGAAGACGGGAGGTATGGGAGGATTAGCAGTGACAGGTAAGTAGCATGGCATTTCTTTTTGGGGTGATGACAATGTTCTAAAATTGACTGTGGAAATGGCTGCACAACTGTGAATATGCTAGAAAACACTGAGCTGTATACTTTAAATGGGTGAATTATGTAGTATGTGAATTCTATCTCCATAAAGCTATTAAGAAAAAAAACAACAGGCTGGGCGTAGTGGCTCCCACCTGTAATACCAGCACTTTGGAAGGCTGAGGCAGGCAAATCACTTAAGGTCAGGGGTTCAAGACCAGCCTGGCCAACATGGTGAAACCCTGTCTCTACTAAAAATACAAAAATTAGGCCAGGCACGGTGGCTCACACCTGTAATCCCAGCACTTTGGGAGGTCAAAGCAGGTGGATCACTTGAGGTCAGGAGTTTGAGACCAGTCTGGGCAATATGAAACCCAGTCTACATTAAAAATACAAAAAATTAGCCAGGCGTGGTGGCGGGTGCCTGTAATCCCAGCTACTTGGGAGGCTGAGGCAGCAGAATTGCTTGAACCCAGGAGGAGAAGGTTGTGGTGAGCACAGATCGCACCACTACACTCCAGACTGGGTGACAGAGCAAGACCCTATCACTAACACACGCACACACACACA
>NW_012102033.1:601489-616059 GCF_000951045.1 Mandrillus leucophaeus
GGAGAGGACATGCAGTTATCTAGCCCAGAGGAAGCCTCCTCCCTCTGGAGCCAATCGTTTAGACTTTCTGGCCATCAATGGTCACAAGCTTTCCCTGTCACTGTGTGAACCTTCCCACCTACTGTCTCCTATAGAAAGCTGGAACCCAGGAACATAGGACATTACCCCCAGACTACAACCAGAAGACTAAGCATCCCCACCCCACAAAAAAGACATGAATCCAGGAATCCCAAATTTAGCTCTGTCAACATAAACAGGCCCTTTACCAAGGACTGTCTCCTACAAAGACTTTCTCTTTCACCGTAAGTCTCTCCAAAACCTTGCTGCCCACTGGCCCCATGAAAACCAAGATCATTTCAAAACTCAGTACCCACCATCCCCTCATACTTCCAATACTTTCTCCACGGAAGTTCTGGTCATAGCCTTCTTCTTCTACTTCCCTATCCACCTCCTCCTCCTCCTTGCCCTGGTGACAGCAACAGACTCAAATCTCACCCTCAGCTACCAGCAACTTTCTCTCCCTCCCTTCCTCCATCTTGACTGGGCTCATCATGGAAACTGAGGCACCTGGAAGCCCAGCCCAGTTCCTAAGTTCAAGTCACATCACCTTTTTCTTTTTTTTGGAGACAGAGTCTCACTTTGTCGCCCAGGCTGGAGTGCAGTGGCACCATCTGGGTTCACTGCAAGCTCCGCCTCCTGGGTTCACGCCATTCTCCTGCCTCAGCCTCCCAAGTAGCTGGGACTACAGGCGTCCGCCACCACACCTGGCTAATTTTTTGTATTTTTAACAGACACAGGGTTTCACCGTGTTAGCCAGGATGGTCTCGATCTCCTGACCTAGTGATCCGCCCGCCTGGGCCTCCCAAAGTGCTGGGATTACAGGCTTGAGCCACTGCGCCCGGCCAAAATCACTTCTTTATTCAGGTATTTCTTGAGCAGGTGCCAGGCCGTTTCCTGGCCTCTACTTCATTCACGTGCATTCATTCATTCAAATATTCAAGTGATAATTCATTGAGCATTTACACCGAGACATAGCCCGTGTGAAATACTGGAAATATGAAAATGGCCAAAACGGTCGCATGACAAGATCCCGATTTCTGGGTCCCTAATCTTTTAGTCCTCTCCAAGAAGACTCTTGTTCCTCGACAATTTCTTCCCACTAAAGATTCACTAGGCGCCCTCGCGCTCTCAGACACACAGAACAGGTACCCGCCTGTGCTTCCAGCTTGGAACTCAAGTGCCATTAGCACCACTAACAATCCAAGGCTCCCAAATGGCTCGAAGCGCAAGGTCCTACAATATTCCTCATCACACTGGCGCCAAGGACTGCGGAACCGGCCGTTGCGCCAAGAGGATTTTGAAAGTTGGAGTTCCTATAGCATGATGGGGCAGACCTGAGATTCCGGGATCCCAGCCCCTTCTTTATTTCACTCCCTCAGATCCAGGAGCCCTGGTACCCAGCTCCCTCCTTCCCTCAGATCCAGAAAGTCCATCCCCCATGTCCCCTTGTCCCCCAGATCTGGGAGGCTGAGCTTCCTCCTCCTTCAGACCCAGGAGTCTGGACCCCCAGATCCCTCCTCCCTCAGACCCAGGAGTGAGGGCCTCCAGCATCCCTCTCTCTCAAACTCGAGACTGCGAGCTCGCTCCTCACCATCCATGCACCCATACTTACCACGGTTGCCATGATGCTCACCAACCGCCAGTGTCCTAGCGGAAACGGAAACGCGCGAGGAGCGAGATGTTCTGGCTCCTCTAGGCTAGCTGGTTCTCCAAAGATCTCGATGGTTCCTCATAAATATGTAAATCTTGTGGGGGCGTGACGGGACTTTAGGTCCCGCCCTCCGACAGGGGCTGCGCTGGAAGACGGGTGTCCGGAACTCCTGGGTCCATTCCCGATGCCTCCTGGCTCCTCCTCCTTTTGCTCAGCCCCACCACCGCCCCGCTCAGGCTGATTGCAAAATTCTTAGCTGTTCTTTGAGTAACCACACGTCCTCCACGCTCCTTTCCTCTTTATCCCACCCTCCTCCCCCGCCACCACTTTGAGGCCTCCAGCTTCAGATTGACAGAGCTGAAGGCCAATCGTTTCCGTAGAGCGCAGCGGCAAGCTCCGCCCCCTGGAGCTCTCAGGGCCGAGGCGGGGCCGGGACACAGCGACTCCAACCCGTTCCACCAATGAGGACACGCGGAAATCCCCGCCCCCGGGCGTGAGCCAATGGCGCTGGCTGCGGGGGCGGCCACTGCCTCCCGACGGCTGCGAGGTTTCACTGCAGGGGTGCCACTGGGCTCAGTGACGCTGCGGCCGCCTTCTGCCTAGGTCCGAAGGCTTCGGGGCGGGGGTGCGGTCTTGCAATAGGAAGCTGGGCGTCTTGCAAGCTTCCCGTCGGGCGCCAGCTACTCGGCCCCGCACCCTACCTGGTGCATTCCCTGGACACCTCCGGGGTCCCTACCTTGAGGTCCCCGGAGCCCCCTTCCTGCGCCTGCCATGCCTTTAAACCGCACTTTGTCCATGTCCTCACTGCCAGGACTGGAGGACTGGGAGGATGAATTCGACCTGGAGAACACAGTGCTCTTCGAAGTGGCCTGGGAGGTGGCCAACAAGGGTGAGCACGCCAGGCGTCGGGGCCCTTGAAGAGAAGGACAGTAGTGGATGGGGGCCCGGAACTCTGAATTGTAGGAGGACGGGGCTACTAGGGGAACCCTTGGGACCAGGGCAAGGAGGCTGTGACTCCTGTGTCCTTGAGGGGCTGGGAGGCCGGAGGTGGGTGGGAGAGGGATGGTTAGTTTGACTTGCGATGAAAGGAGGCTGAAAGCCCGGGTTCTGGGTCCTAGGGAAGAGGGCGCTAAAATGAGACTCCTAGGTCCTGGAGGGAGGCTTCCGAGAGACTAGATACCTGGGTCCTGAACAGGGAAGGAGACGGAGGGATGGGATTTCTGTGTGCAAGCCTGGGAAGCTGCCGGGGTTTCAGACCTGTGACCCTAATAGCATAGTCTAGGGGATAAAACTCCAGATTTGAGAGAGCGCTGACTGGGAGATAGGAGGCCTGAGCGGCGGTGGGAGGACCTGAGGACCTGGCTGCTTAAGAATAAAGATGGGACGGGCTGGATACTCTAATCCTTAGATCCTAGGGTGGGAGAGGCTTGCGGGCCTGAATGCCTGGGCTTTCAAGGAGCTGAGGGCCTGAGCTATTAGTTCCTAGGAGTAGAGGAGCCCGTGGCCTGGGACACGTGCATGCTGGAATAGGGGAAGGCTGGGAAGTCCTGAGTTAGTCAGGGGCTGGGCCCTAGGATGGGAGGGGCCAGGAGCCCGCATTTCTGTGTCTTGGGCTTCCAAAAGCTGAGGTTCTGGCCTTGGAGAAGGCTGGGGCTGAAATCCCCAGGAACAAGCCAATCTAACACCTCAAAGAGCAGGCTCTGGGGCTTGTTTTGCTGGGTCTTGGAGGGGAAAGGGACTGTGTCTCCCAGGAGGACAGGGGGCCGATGAACACACAGCCGGATATGGCCAGGGCCTGGGCTCCAGGAGGGGAGGAGCCTGGGGGCTGGGCCTCCTGGGTCTGGGATGGGGTCATAGGAGAGGCAGGGCCCTGCATGTTCGTGTCCCTAGTCAGGGAGAGGAAATTGGGAGGCAGGTCAGCAGGGTCCCTGGGGGCAGGGAATGACCATGCAGGCTTCTCTTGGGCAATGGTGAGAAGCTGAATTGGCCATGAGGGGGTCTCCCTCATGGGGTTTTGGAGTGATTTAAACCCAGCTCCTGTGAGCTGGGAACTCGAGAACCTGGGTCCAGGTAGTCCTCAGGTCTGCCATCCTTAGAGCCCCAGTACCTAATTCCCTCTAACCCAGGGGTCCCAGCCCCCAGCTCCTTCTCTCTCACACCCGGAAGTCTAGCCTGAGCCCCCTCCTCCCTCAGAGTCCTGACCCCGGCCCCCTTCTCCCTTAGACCCAGGAGAACTGCCCCCCAGTCCCCCGGTTCCCTTCATCCAAGCCTCCAACCCCTACTCCAAACTACGGGCTCCCAGTCCCCTCTTCCCCCTGAGCTAGCTGTCTGGGGCCTGAGTGCCCCCTATATCCCCGGCCCACCCCACCCCAGGCCCCAGAACTATGGACCTCGGCCGGGGCCTGCCCTCACACGCTTGGGCCCACAGTGGGTGGCATCTACACGGTGCTGCAGACGAAGGCGAAGGTGACGGGGGACGAATGGGGCGACAACTACTACCTGGTGGGGCCGTACACGGAGCAGGGCGTGAGGACCCAGGTGGAACTGCTGGAGGCCCCCACCCCGGCCCTGAAGAAGACACTGGATTCCATGAACAGCAAGGGTTGCAAGGTGGGACATGGCCCAGCCCAGGGCAGAAGTGGGTGGACAGCCTGCCATCGGGGTGGGAGCCACAGACAGAGAGGGGGCAGGGTGGACAGCCCTAGCCAGAGACCGAGGCAGGCTTGGACACAGGAAGGAGGTGTGATAGGACACCCAGACAGATGCAGGGCCTGGAAGTGGGCGGGTGGATCCCAGACATGGGCAAATGGACAGACAGATGGCAAGTATGAGACAGACTGAGACGGAGATCCAAGAGGCCAAGGTCCTCACGCACAGACAGAAAAAGAGCAAGACGGAAAGACAGCCTGGTCGACATGGCGAAACGCTGTCTCTACTAAAAATACAAAAATTAGCTGGGCATGGTGGCGCGTGCCTGTAATCCCAGCTACTTGGGAGGCTGAGGCAGGAGAATCGCTTGAACCCAGGAGGCAGAGGTTGCAATGAGCGGCGATTGGGCCACTGCACTCCAGCCTGGGCAATGGAGCGAGACTCTGTCTCATAAAAGAAAGCCAGTCAGCCAGGCAGAGCTGGGGAGAAGTGGGCCTTGGTTCAGGCAGGAACAGGATTCTGGAGCCTGAAGTTCAAGTTCACCCCTCCACTTGCCCCTGTGTGTCCTTGGCTAATGGACATGCTAATAGCATCTACCTTCTAGAGGTGCGAGGAGGAGGAAGCAGTTAATAAGGATAAAGTGGTTAGTAGAGTTCTTGGCATGAAGTTAGCACCGTGTGTGGGCAGTGATTGTCATTGTTATTATTATGATCATCATCATTATTGTTACTAACAGACAAGCTTGGAGAGTGAGGGGGGCAGGCCGACAAAGGGAGAAGGGTGGATAGAGCCATGGGCAAGAGTAATAGACAGACTAGAGACAGAAGAGAGGCCGCCAGATGTTTCAGAAAGTCAGTCCTAGAAGGAGAGAGAAGCATGGAATATCGGGGAAGAGAGGAGAGGTCAGCGGACAGATCCACAGGACAGAGTCTGAGATGGGCAGATCAGGGATTAGAGAGGAGGGGGAGTTCCAGGGCCCCAGGATGAAGACGGAAAGAGACACACTGTTGTCCAAGGAGAAAGCCATCAGGCAGCAGGGCTGAGGGACAGACAGGTCCGGGCCGGGGACGGAGAGGCACTGTGATTCCTTCACTCATTCACAGCCTCTGGTTTGGGGTGGGGTCTGGAATCCATTCAGGCCCGACCGTGTCCCTAAGGGAACCCAGAGCAGCCCAGTCCCTTCCTGAGGGCAGCTGCTTCCCACGTGCTGGGGGCCTAAGAATATCCCCCCCAGCAAAAGGGCAGACAACAGCTGGGAGGGGGAGGGACCTCAGAGTGAGGCTCGGGGCAGGAGAAAGCCAGGTCGGCGAGGAGTGGGGCTGCTTCGCTGCTGTGGCAGCAGGCCCAGAACCAAGGCCGTAGTCTCAGGGAGGAAAGCAGCCAACTGGAGAAATGTGGCAGAGGCAGAAGTGAGACAGCAAGTCTTAGAAACATGGCAGTGGCTAGAAAAATGCAGCGTTGCCGGGCGCGGTGGCTCATGCCTGTAATCCCAGCACTTTGGGAGGCCGAGATGGGCGGATCACGAGTTCAGGAGATCGAGACCATCCTGGCTAACACGGTGAAACCCCGTGTCTACTAAAAATACAAAAACTTAGCCAGGCGTGGTGGCGGGTGCCTATAGTCCCAGGTACTCAGGAGGCTGAGGCAGGAGAATGGTGTGAACCCAGGAGGCGGAGCTTGCAGTGAGCCGAGATCGCGCCACTGCACTCCAGCCTGAGTGACAGGGCAAGACTCTATCTCAAAAAAAAAAAAAAAAAAGGAAAAGAAAAATGCAGCCCTGGGGCATGGACAGAGGATGGGCTATGTTAGAAATGTGCAGCATGACCGGGCGTGGTGGCTCATGCCTGGAATCCCAGCACTTCAGGAGGCCAAGGTGGGAGGATAGCTTGAGCCCAGGAGTTCGTGACCAGCATGGGCAACATGGTGAAACTCCATCTCTACTAAAAATACAAAAAATTAGCCAGGCGTGGTGGTGCGTGCCTGTGATCCCAGTTACTCAGGAGGCTGAGGTGGGAGGATGGGATGTTGAGGCTGTAGTGAGCCATGATTTTTTTTTTTTTTTTTTTTGAGATAGAGTCTCACTCTGTCGCTCAGGCTAGAGTGCAGTGGTGCAATCTCGGCTCACTGCAACCTCCACCTCCCGCGTTCAAGCGATTCTCCTGCCTCAGCCTCCCGAGTAGCTAGGACCTCAGGCCCATGCTGCCACGCCCGGCTAATTTTTTGTATTTTAGTAGAGACAGGGTTTCACCATGTTGCCCAGGCTGGTTTCAAATTCCTGAGCTCAGGCAGTCCGCTTGCCTCAAGCTCCCAAAGTGCTAGGATTACAGGCTGGAGCCACTGCCTTGCCCAGTGAGCCATGATTGCACCACTGCACTCAAGCCTGGGCAACCAGAGTGAGACCCTGTCAAAAAAAAAAAAAAAAAAAAAGAAAGGAAAGGAAAGAAAGAAAAAGAAAGGAGAGACGGAGGGAGGGAAGGAAGGAAGGGAGGGAGGGAGGAAGGTGGCTGTGTACTACAAAATGGGCCTATGGATAGAGGAAAGAGGTCACAGGTGACAGATATGTGATGAAAGGAAGAGAAACAAGGCGGCAAGGGGAAGAAAAGTGGCAGCATGAACAGTAAGAGAATAATTACAGACTGGGTGCAGTAGCTCATGCCTGTAATCCCAGCACTTTGGTAGGCCGAGGCGGGTAGATCACTTGAGACCAGGAGTTTGAGACCGGCCTGGGCAACATGGTGAAACCCTGTCCTTACAAAAAATTAAAAAATTAGCCGGGCTGTGGTACCGTATACCTGTGGTCCCAGCTATGTGGGAAGCTGCGGTGGGAGGATTGCTTGAGCCTAGGAGGTCGAAGCTTCAGTGAACTATAATTGCACCACTCCATTCCAGGCTGGAGGACAGAGCAAGACCCTGTCTCTGAAAATAAAAAAGGGCCTGGTTTGGTGACTCACACTTCTAATCCAACACTTTGGGAGGCTAAGCAGGAAAATTGCCTGAACGTAGGAGTTCACGATCAGCCTGGGCAACATAGTGAGACCCCCTCTCCACAAAAAATTGAAAACTTAGCCTGGCGTGGTGGCCCACACCCGTAGGAGGTGAGGTGGGGGAATTGAACCAGGGAGGTTGAGGCTGCAGTGAACCATGTTCACACCACTGCACTCCAGCCTGGGCAACAGAGCGAGACCCTGTCTCAAAACAAAAAAGAAGCATCCCATGGAAGGAATTGGCATCAGAAAGAAAAGACAGTGGGAGATGCAGATGGTTGGTAAGAGAAATGTAGCAGCAAGTACAGAAACCAGGTAGCAGGTGGGAGAAATGATTTGCGGAGTGGTCAGACAGGGCAGTGGGGGCAGAGAGACAGGACATGTGACATGTGTGGTTATAAGCAGAGAAAGGAGGCAGCAAGTGGGAGAAGGGTACCAGTTATAGGAATTAAACAGGAATTAAACTGGGTGTGGTGGCTCACGCCTGTAATCCCAGCACTTTGGGAGGCCGAGGCGGGCGGATCACAAGGTCAGGAGATCGAGAATATCCTGGCTAACATTGTGAAACCCTGTCTCTACTAAAAATACAAAAAAAATTAGCCAGGCGTGGTGGTGGGTGCCTGTAGTCCCAGCTACTTGGGAGGCTGAGGCAGGAGAATCGCTTGAACCTGGGAGGCGGAGCTTGCAGTGAGCCGAGATCACGCCACTGCACTCCAGCCTGGGCGACAGAGCGAGATTCCACCTGAAAAAAAAAAAAAAGAATAAAAAAGAAATTAAAGATGAGGCTGGGCGCAGTGGCTCAAGCCTGTGATCCCAACACTTTGGGAGGCCAAGGAGGGCAGATCACTTGAGGTCAGGAGTTTGATACCAGCCTGGCTAACGTGGGGAAACTCCATCTCTACTAAAAACGCAAAAAATTAGCCAGGTGTTGGGGTGGGTGCCTGTAATCCCAGCTACTTGGGAGGCTGAGGCAGGAGAATCGCTTCAACCCGGGAGGCGGAGGTTGCAGTGAGCTGAGATTGTGCCACTGCACTCCAGCCTGGGCCACAGAGCGAGACTCCATCTCAAAAAAAAGGAAAGAAAGTAAGCAGGGGGCAGGGAAAATATTGCAACAGAGATGGAAAAAATGTGTGGCAGGAATAAATCATGCAAATAGAAAAATAAAGCTAAGGCAGCAAGTGAGAAATTAGCAGCAGATACGGAAACAGAAGGTAAGGGAGCTGAGGCTTAAGTCTAGACATCTGCCTGCAAATGGGAGAACCACAGATGCACACATATGTGAGGTTGAAGCCCTGAGCCTCCCTATGGTGCCCACCCCACCCCCTTCCAGGTGTATTTTGGGCGCTGGTTGATCGAGGGAGGCCCTCTGGTGGTGCTCCTGGATGTGGGGGCC
Source organism: Mandrillus leucophaeus (assembly GCF_000951045.1). Classification (NCBI taxonomy): domain Eukaryota; kingdom Metazoa; phylum Chordata; class Mammalia; order Primates; family Cercopithecidae; genus Mandrillus; species Mandrillus leucophaeus. The sequence continues at coordinate 610,227 of NW_012102033.1, forward strand.
TCAGCCTGGGCCCTGGAGCGCTGGAAGGGAGAGCTCTGGGATACCTGCAACATCGGAGTGCCGTGGTACGACCGCGAGGCCAACGATGCTGTCCTCTTTGGCTTTCTCACTACCTGGTTCCTGGGTGAGGTAGGCCCCGTCTGACACGTTCCACCCATACCTGAAACTACAATGACCATCAACCCCTCGGCCAGAGGCTGGGGTTTCTCCCTGGGCATTCTGGGAGCCATAGGGTCCTTTAATCCAAGGATTAGCCCTCGCCTTTAGGGACATGGACATCCAGGGCCCAGACTCTACTCTCGATGCCAACTTCATTTACTCCAGTCTTCCAAGCGTAGGGATTCTAGCTCAAAGTGAGGCAGGCGGGCTTATCCGAGGAATTCTGGGAGTTGTAGTTCTCTAGTGTGATATTGCTGGGCTCAGCTCTCAGATGCTGCCCTGCATGCTTATGAATCCCCAGACTGACCTGGTTTTGACCCCCTTCTAGGTTTTAAAAGGCTCAAGAAGCTTAGTTTCCAGGCTGGATGCGGTGGCTCATGCCTGTAATCCCAGCACTTTGGGAGGCCGATGGGGGAAGATCACTTGAGGCCAGGAGTGCAAGATGGCCGAACCTCGTCTCTACTAAAAATACAAAAAAAATTAGTCGGGCATGGTGGTGGGCACCTGTAATCCTAAATCCCAGCTACTTGGGAGGCTGAGACAGGATAATTGCTTGAACCTAGGAGGTGGGAATTGCAATGAGCTGAGATCGTGTCATGGCGCTCCAGCCTGGGCGACAGAGAGAAAAAAAAAAAGCTTAATTTCCCATGCCCTGGGACAAATAATTCAGGAACTGGCTGCTCCTGTGGCATTCTGGGAGTTGTAGTCCTTTTTGCCAGTGTTGGGTGCAGACAGCATACCCTTGAGACAAGGGGTCTTTAGGGACTATGTCCAGGACCCAGGGACGTGAAAACTTCGGTCTTTCCAATCTTACCCTGCCAGGACTTAGAAGGCTGGCCAAAAGATCCTCAGTTCTTGTCAACCCCTGGAGGGGCAATTACCTGAGCCCAGGAGTTCAAGACCAGCCTGGGGTGGCTCAGGGATTTACAGGTCCCCATCCTGTCGGGATTGCTGCAGTGGGCCGCCACCCACTCTGTGCAGTAGTGGTGACAGATTGCCTCTCCCTGAGTGTTTGTCCCTATTGGGGGTTGCCAATTCTCTTCCCGACACTCGTGGAGACAGCAGCCCTGTCCCTGTTGCCCACAGTTCCTCGCGCAGAGTGAGGAGAAGCCACACGTGGTTGCTCACTTCCATGAGTGGTTGGCAGGTGTTGGACTCTGCCTGTGTCGTGCCCGGCGACTGCCTGTAGCAACCATTTTCACCACCCATGCCACGCTGCTGGGGCGCTACCTGTGTGCCGGTGCTGTGGACTTCTACAACAACCTGGAGAACGTGAGCTGGGACTGTGGCAGATGGGGGACTGCGAGTATGCCAGGGAGACCCAAAGCTCCAGGGGGCCCAAGGGGATGGCGCCCCCTCTTCTCCCAGGATCCAGGAGTCCAAGTCCCCAGACCCTTCCTACCTCAGACCCAATAATCCAGCCCCAGGCACCAATTTATCTTAGGACCCCAGTGTCTGGACCTCCAGACTCTTCTCCCCAGTCCTTCTAACCTGAATGCTGTCCCCTCCCACCCAGTTCAACGTGGACAAGGAAGCAGGGGAGAGGCAGATCTATCACCGCTACTGCATGGAAAGGGCGGCAGCCCACTGTGCTCACGTCTTCACTACTGTGTCCCAGATCACCGCCATCGAGGCACAGCACTTGCTCAAGAGGAAACCAGGTAGGGGCTGGGCTGAAGTCCCCAGACATGAATGAGGTAGGCAGCTGTCTATGCCAAAGCCAGTTGCTCATCATCCCAAGAAACCCACTGTAAGTTAAAATAGCATGAACCGAAAATGTATTTTGGCTGGGCATGGTGGCTTATACCTGTAATCCCAGCACTTTGAGAGGCCAAGGCAGGAGGATCACTTAAGCCCGGAAATTTGAGACCAGCCTGGGCAACATGGCGAATCCCTGGCTAAAAAATTTGCCAGACATTGTGGTGTGTGCCTGTATCCCTACCGACTCAGGAGGCTGAGGTGGGAGAATTGCTCGAGCCTAGGAGGTCAAGGGTGCAGTGAGCTGTGATCGTGCCATTGCATGATTTGGGTGGCCCAGAGAGACCTTGTCACAGCCTGGGTGACACAGTGAGACCCTGTCTCAAAAAATAAAAAAATGCATTTAATATACCTAACCTAGTGAACATCATAGCTTAGGCTAGTATACCTTAAATGTACCCAGAACACATTATGTTAGCCTACAACTGGGCAAAATCATCCAATACAAACCTATTTTATTTTATTTTTATTTATTTATTTATTTACTTATTTTTGAGACAGTCTCACTCTGTCGCCCAGGCTGCAGTGCAGTGGCACTATCTCGGCTCACTGCAAGCTCCGCCTCCCAGGTTCATGCCATTCTCCTGCCTCAGCCTCCCGAGTAGCTGGGACTACAGGCACCCGCCCGGCTAATTTTAATACAAACCTATTTTATAATAAAGTGTTGAATAGGCCGGGCACAGTGGCTCACAGCTGTAATCCTAACACTTTGGGAGGCCAAGGCGGGCAGATGGGGAGGTCAGGAGATCAAGACCAGCCTGGCCAACATGGCAAAACTCCATCTCTACTAAAAATACAAAAATTAGCTGGGTGTGGAGTAATCCCAGCTACTCGGGAGGCTGAGGCAGGATAATCGCTTGAACCTGGGAGGCAGAGGTTGCAGCGGGCTGAGATCACACGACTGCACTCCAGCCTGGACGACAGAGCGAGACTCCATCTCAAAAAATAAAGTGTTGAATATCTCATCAAAATCCAGAATTGGACACGTGGATGTGTGTAACTTTCACACCATCATAAAGTTGAAAAATCATAACTTGGCTGGGTGCGGTGGCTTACATCTGTAATCCCAGCACTTTGGGAGGCTGAGGTGGGCAGGTCACCTGAGATCATGTGCTCAAGACCAGCCTGGCCAATGAGGTGAAACCCCGTCTCTACCAAAAATACAAAAATTAGCTGGGCATGGTGGCTGGCACCTGTAATCCCAGCTACCCAGCTACTTGGGAGGCTGAGGCAGGAGAATCTCTTGAACCCAAGAGGTGGAGGTTGCAGTGAGCCAAGATTGTGCCACTGCACTCCAGCCTAGGCAACAAGAGCGCAACTCTGTCTCAAAAAAGAAAAGAAAAATCATAACTTGGACCATCCTAAGTCCTAAGTTGGGGACCATCAGTTACCATTATTTTCCTAAAGAATAGAGAACTACAGCTCCCAGAAGGCTATGGGGGTCGTGACCTGTATTTGAGGCCCTCTGACTATATACTCTGGAGGCTAATGGGAGGTATAATTTCTTTCATGTTAATTTCAGATATGATAAAATTCTATAATTGGCTAATGTAGATTGGTCTTATGAAAGGGAATGGAAGATCAGTGGACTTTGTTTTTGAAAAAGGTAAGGTCGGAACTGGGCATTCTTCCCAGCCCTTGGTATCCCTTCTCAGTGAGTATAAGGTGAGAACTACAACTCCCAGAAAGCCTTTGACTGGTTAGCTCCATATGTTCCCAGAACTTTGCCCGAGGAGCTGACAGGGGTTGTAGTTTTTCGTTGATATACTTTTTAATTTCTGTGAGGAGAAGAAATGATTGGGTCCCTGTAAGAAACTTGGAAGTAGAGGATATATCCTAGGAGAAGCAGGACTTTGGGGATGTTTAATCATTTCCATCTCAGGGTGGACTAAGGGGAAACAAAAGAACTACAACTTTCCTGGAATCACCAGTGTGGATCAGATCCCTGGAAGCCATTTGCAGGAGCCGAGGAGACTTATACTTGTGCTTGTGAACCTATGCAAGTGATATTAGGCAAGAAGGCATCTCGGAGTCAGGGTACGTGTGTCACCAAGGGAACTGACCAGGCATGGTGGTTCACACCTGTAATCCCAGCACTTTAGGAGACCAAGGCAGGAAGACTGTTTGAAGCCAGGAGTTTGAGACCAGCCTGGGCAACATGATAAGACCCCATCACTACAAAAGCTAATAAATAAATTAGCCGGGTGTGGTAGTACACGCCTGTAGTCCCAGCTACTTGGGAGGCTGAGGTGGGAAGATTGCTTGACCCCAGGAGGTCAGGGATGCTATGAGCTGTGATTGTGCCACTCACTGCTCTTCGGCCTGAGCGACAGAGAGAAACCTTGTCTCCAAAAAAAAAAAAGGCAGGAGGGGGGACCTCTTAGGAACGCTATTGAAACAAAGAAATTGCAAAAGGCAAACAAAGGGTGTTTTCTTCATGTATTCATTCAACCACAACATTGAATGAACAAATAAAACATGGGACCCTCACCCCCAATCCCAGATATTGTGACCCCCAATGGGCTGAATGTGAAGAAGTTTTCTGCCATGCATGAGTTCCAGAACCTCCATGCTCAGAGCAAGGCTCGAATCCAGGAGTTTGTGCGGGGCCATTTTTATGGGTACGTGGGGCATATACCTAGGTCTTAAGAGAGGAGGGCGTTGGGAGCCTAACCATCTAGGTCTGGGGGAGGAAGGGGGCAGCTGGGGGCCCAGACTCCTGGGTCTGAGGGAAGGGGCACCTGGGTATTCGGCCTCCTTAGTTCTTGAGCGCCGGAACAATGGGCTGAGGATTAAAGGAAAGCCCCATCTGAAGAGAAAAACTACAACTTCCAGGAGGCCCCATGATGCCTCTGTATTACCTAAGCCATTCTCTGCCCCCACCCATAGCTTCTGGGATTTGTAGTTTTGAGGCCAGGGCTAGCGGGTGAGGGCTTTGGGCTTTACCATGCCTTGTGGGTTCTTTAGGCATCTGGACTTCAACTTGGACAAGACCTTGTACTTCTTTATCGCCGGCCGCTATGAGTTCTCCAACAAGGGTGCCGACGTCTTCCTGGAGGCCTTGGCCCGGCTCAACTATCTGCTCAGAGTGAGGCCTGGGCTATGAGGGGACAGAGGGAGGGCAAGCAAAGCAGTTTATAACTGGGGAGAACAGCCAGGCGCAGTGGCTCACGCCTGTAATCCCAACACTTTGGGAGGCCATGGCAGGAGGATCACTTGAGCCCAGGAGATGGAGACCAGCCTGGGCAACATGGTGAAACCCCGTCTCTACAAAAAATACAAAAATTAAATTAGCCAGGCATGGTGGCTCACACCTGTAGTCACAGCTACTAGGGAAGGTGAATGGGGAGGATCACGTGAGCCCGGGAGGCGGAGGTTGCAGTGAGCTGAGATCACACTACTGCACTCCAGCCTGGTCGACAGAAAAAGAACGCTGTCTCAAAAACAAACAAACAAAACAAAAAATAACAGAACAGAAACCCAGGAAGGGAAGATGGGAGTAGGAAAGCCCCTGCGTGTGTTGGGGTGCCGCGAGGGGAGTATAGAGACCCAGAAAGAAGGGCAGAGTCCAAGTGGCGACTGTCCTGTAATTCTCCTTGACAGGAAAGGGTATGGCAGGATCCCAGCAGTCTTGGCAGAAAGGCTGGCTGGTCCCAGGCTTCCCCGACATGATCCTGGCCTCCCCCTGCTTTCTTTCTGCGCAGGTGAATGGCAGCGAGCAGACAGTGGTTGCCTTCTTCATCATGCCGGCGCGGACCAACAATTTCAACGTGGAAACCCTCAAAGGCCAAGCCGTGCGCAAACAGCTTTGGTCAGCAGCCCTCACTCCAGACCCCGGCCCAGCCCACTCCCAGCTGTGTACTTTGGGTCCTGTGTTTCTCCTAGAGTCTCAGCCTTTTTTTTTTTTTTTTTTTTT